>NC_140483.1:10267500-10755000 GCF_964271855.1 Acomys minous | reverse complement strand
CTGATACACACTCTCCTATAAAACAGAGGCAGTTAACTGCTCTACTGGAGGAAAGAGGACGAGACAGAGGAAGGAGCGTGGAGCAGAGCTCTTCTCTCACTACCACCAAGGAGGCTGTGGATGAGAAATTAGGAAACCTTCATTGCTCTCCCATTTCTCTCACACGAAGCCAGGAGACTGTAAGGGGGTCCTGAACTCTAAAATTCTGTATGTAAAATGAGGTGCTGATCCTCAGGGTGATGGTTAATGTTACATGTCACATGGCTAGGATGTAGTGTTCAATGACTTGATCAAACCTCAGTCTAGACAGCTGTAACAAATGTAATTTTTAAATATGATGAACATTTAAGTTTGAGTATATTGCCCTCTATAGTGTAGTGAGAATTACCCAATCAGCAGAAGGCATTTCAGCACTCAAGAGACAGAGGCAGGCAGATCTCTGTGAGTTCAAGGCCAACCTGGTCCATAGAATGAGTTCCAGGGCAACCAAAGCTACATGGAAACTCTGTCTCAGAGAGGGGGGGGGAGGGAGGGAGGGAGGGAAGAAGGGGAAGAGACAGAAGGGGGGAGGGAGAGAGAGGGGGAGGGAAAGGGAGATTATACCGTGATGTCCCTGGAGAAAGTTTGTGTCTAGCTTGTTCTCAGATTCAAGTCTGCAAGCTCATACATACTTCTTGCCAAACCCAGCAACTGCTCACATGAGCTGCTTCCTTAAAGGGTTTAAATAATAGGCTAGGAAGGTAGCTCATCTATTAGATAGCTTGCTCCACAACACTGAGGCTGGAGTTCCGATTCCAGTGCCCATAAGATGCCAAGCATCCCAGAGCAAGCCTAGAGTCCTAGCTCCGTGGGGAGGTAGACACGGAAGGATTGCTGGAGCTTGCTGTAGTCCAGCCGAGCCTGAGCAGAAGCCCGGGGTTCAGGAAGAAATGTCCCCTCAAAGGAAGAGGCAGATAGTGATAAAAAGACCCCAACAGTCTCTTCTGGGAGCCAGGTACACATGCATAGGCACTCACACAACATGTATACACACATACACACACATAAATAAAATCTTTAAATCTTTCTTGATGTGTAAATTATATGATACATCCACATATATTAATATGGTGTTGTATTTTATATTTGCATGTTCTTATAAGGCTACATACACATTTATGTGTATATAATATGATTTACAAGTATTTAATGCATGTAAATGGTACTGTGTAGGTTCTTTCTCTCAGGAGAACACAGATTTACTCATCTGGATTGTATTTTACTAACATCGTATTGTAGGAACATCAACTTCTGACCTGTATCTAACAAGGCCATTGAGTAGCCAATTCTGGAAGGAAAAACATATTGTATAAGGCACATAGGGGTGGGGTGGGGGAAGCACTGCTGTCTATCAGCAAACCCCAAATGCTGCATTTAGAAGGGAGTTGGGAGGGAGGGTGCAGAGCCCAAGACAAACTTACAAGCAGCTCTCAGTGCTTCTCAGAGGTCAGCTCTGGCCACACAAACAGGGCTACGTTCACAAGACTGACCTCAGCGAGACCAAGAGTTAGTTTTTAATGTGTCTTCAAGGAAAGAAAAGTTTTTTAAAAATTCCATGCATCCCCAAGAATGTGGGTTTGTTTGCCTTCTAATCTCAAGATTTGCTTCTTTTCTTCCTTTTCTCTTTCATTTTCAAGAATATATATACTTATATATATATGAAATATATATATGAAAACCACAACTACAACCACTCAGAGTAGCATCCCTCTCTTTTCCCTTTGCCCATTAGCATCCCCACTGCCCTGTCTTTCCTACAGGGGTACTTGACGACCCATCCAGGAAGAATCACCCCAGATCTCCAGGGAGCTTTCTTGGCTCCCAGGACCCATGGCTCCTGTCCCTTTTCTAGCTTCCTTGAAGGGCTATGTTGCCACTAGATGAAAGACTCCTGTTATCTCTACCTATCTATGACAAAATGGAAGCAATGTGTTGAGCACTTATTTCCAACACTATTTCACTAGAACATACGTAAACACAGAGAGAACTTGGTCCAAATCCTGACACTTTTAAAAGTTATACAAAAACCCAAATACAAGCTTCTTTCAAAAAACATTCCTGTCAATTATTTAGAATATGACCTTCATTCTGTAGACTTTTTATAATTTTACAAAAGAATTTGATCATGTGTTAAGGATGTAGCTCAGTGGAAAAGCACATGTCTTCCATGTGCAAGACCTTGAGTTCAAACCTTGACAGCCCACACACACGCATACGCACATATACATGCAGGAGAGAGAGAGAGAGAGAGAGAGAGAGAGAGAGAGAGAGCGCTGGCCGTGCAAGGCATTGAAAGGGAAAAAGGAGGATGCCTTGCAGGAAGGATCAAAACAGGAGGACTTCAGAGAAAAGACAGAGTGGGTCAATGGAATCAGAGATGCTCTCAGTGACTCAGGAAGCAAGCTGTTTGGGAAGTCTGGCTAACCTGGGTCCAACCCTACATCATACCCATATTCTACAGATGAGAATGATGAAGCAGAGGATGAGCAAGCAATGCTCCCCAGGTCTCAAGGCCAGCAAGAACAAATCCTGATGGAAGGATGACGGATTCCATTCTCTTGAGGAGCATGTCATCTGCTCTTCAGTGTAATGAGAAGGTAAAGCAATTTTGGTAAAGCACACTACCTGGGGCCATCTAATCAAGTGCACCAGTAAATAGCACCGAGGGTTCCTGGAATTAATAACACAGCCTTATTGCTGATTCAAAGGACTGCAGAGGCCATTTAACTCTGTCACAGGCTAGACTTGCACAGAGACCCCCCCTCCCCAGGACCTAGCTCCCCTAGAGAGCTCCCCTATTCCCTGTGCTTTCCCAAACTCTCTCATTTTTCTCCTCTGATGATGCAAATAAATTGAACGCTACACGGAGGGTGAGGGGGAAGGGGTGTTTCTTTTTCCATACACAAAATATAGAAGAAAAAAGAGCCATTGTCTTCAGCATTTTGGGAATTAATGATTCACTGTATTTCTCCCTGAGAATTCACTTTTCTCTCCAGTTCAAGTCTTGCGCTGAGAGCAGACTTACAGCAAGTGTGCTGACAAATTCTGCTCTCCTACAGGAAACATGACACTTGTGACAAAGGTCTTGTGAAATCCGCACTAGCTTTCTCACTCATGACTGCTGCTGGCTTGTGACCAAGGGAAGCCCCAGAAACTCAGGAGTCTTCAGAGCTGCTGTGAAAGCAGACAGGCAATATGCCAGGCCCTTGGTGACTCTTCTTTGCTAGCCTTAAGCCAGATTCTACAGAAACAAAAATGACAAAAATCTTGGTTCTTGAGGTTGCAAGGCAGCAGATGTCTAATTGCTCTTGAGCCTGAGTAAAACGAATTTAGATTGGGAGTCCCCAGATGTCCTATATGCATGTAGTAATTAAAGTGAATTGTGAGACTGGCCATGGAGGAGTGCCTGGGTCTGTGTGGGCATGTGGCCAGGCCCCAGGGTCTGGATGCCTATCTGTGCTCTGTGTCTCCAACTGAACTGTGGTTTGCAGGGCACCAGCATCTGGGTCTGCTAAGCCAGAGGAGACCCCAAGGTATGGAGCACAGTTGGATCTGACCTCAGGTGAACAGGCCAAACCATGGAGAGTTCCAGGGTCCAAATACAAAAGATTAACCTTTCTTCTCAGCACCTCAAGGAACTGTCTCCAAAATTGACCATATAGTAGGTCACAAAGCAAGCCTCAGCAAATACAAAAAGATTGAAATAAAACCTTTTATCCTATCAGACTATCATGGAATAAAGCTGTGCCTCAACAACATCCCACGAAAGCCTTCACTTACCAGGAAACAGAGACAGAGGAGAGGACATTCTAGTGGGACTCTAGATGTGAGATGCATGAGAGAAAGGCAAAGTAGAAGGACCCAGAGGGTCCTAGGAGCCTACAAGTAGAACATTATGATAGGCAGATTTGGGCACAGGGGTCCCACTCAAACTAGGCACCAGACAAGGACAATACAGGCGGTAAACCTTAAACCCCTACCCAGATCTAGACAATGGACAGAACACTCTCCACAGTAAAGTGGAGAGTGGGATATTATGTTCTCACACACTCTGGTGCCACACCTCTGACCATGTCCCCTGGATGGGGAGACCTGATGGCACTCAGAGGAAGGACAGCAGGTTACCAAGAAGAGACTTGATACCCTATGATCATATAGAGGGGGAGGTAATCCCCCTCAGGAACTGTCATAGGGGAGGGGAATAAGGGGAAAATGGGAGGGAGGGAAGAATGGGAGGATACAAGGGATGGGATAACCATTGAGATGTAACAAGAATAAATTAATAAAAAAAAAAAAAAAAAAAAAAAAAAAAAAAGCCTACACATGGAAACTAAACAACTCTCTGCTTAATGACAACTGGGTCAGGGAAGAAATAAAGAAAAAAAATTAGGAACTTCCTAATTGTGAAAGTGAAGGTACAACATGCCCAAATTTATGGGACACATTGAAAGTAGTGCTACATGCCTTCATAAAGAGATTAGAAACATCTCATACAGACAACTTAAGGACACATCTGGAAGCCCTAGGAAAAAAGAAGCAGGAACACCCAAGAGGAGTAGACAGCTGGAAATAATCAAACTCAGGGATGAAATCAATAAATTAGAAACAAAGAGAACAATTCAAAGAATCAACAAAACAAAGAACTGATTCTTCGAGAAAATCAACAAGATAGACAATCCTTAGCCAAACTAATTAAAAGGCAGAGAGACACTATCCCAATGAACAAAATCAGAAATAAAAAGGAAGACATAACAATAGACATTAAACAAATACAATGAATCATTAGGTCTTATGTCAAAAGTATATATGCCACAAAATTTGAAAATCTAAATGAAATGGATGGTTTTCTTGATAGATTCCACTTGCCAAAGTTGAATCAATATTATGTAAACAAATTAAATAACACTATCTCTTCTAAGTAAATAGAAGCAGTCATCAAAAGTCTCCCAACTGAAAAAAGCCTAAGGCCAGATGGTTTCAGCACAGAATTCTACCAGACCTTCAAATAAGAGCTAATACTGATACTCTTCAAACTACTCCACAAAATGGAAATGGAAGGAACATAACCAAACTCATTCTAAGAGGTCACAGTCACCTTGATATATCAACCTCACAAAGCCCCAAGAAAGAAAAAGAATTTCAGACCAATTTCTCTTATGAACATTGATGTAAAAATACACAGTGAAATACATGCAAAACAAATACAAGAACACATCAAAATATCATTCACCATGACCAAATAAGCTTCATCCCTGGCATGCAGGGATGGTTCAACATATGGAAATCCACTGATGTAATCCATTATGTAAACAAACTGAAAGAAAAAAAACCCACATGATCATCTCCTTAGATGCTGAAAAAACATTTGACAAAATCCAATATCCATTTATGTTCAAAATCTTGGGGAGAACAAGGATAAGAGGCACATACTTAAGCATAATAAAGGCTATATACACCAAGCCAATAGCCAACATCAAACTAAACAGAGAGAAACTCAAAGAAATTCCACTATAATCAGGGACTAGACAAGGCTGCCCACTCTCTCCCTATCTCTTCAATATAGTCCTTGAACTTCTAGCTAGAGCAATAAGACAACAAAATGAGATCAAAAGGATCCACATTGAAAAGGAAGAAGTCAAAGTATTGTTATTTGCAGATGATATGATAGTGTACATAAGTGACCCCCAAAATTTCTCCAGAGGACTCCTACAGCTGATAAACACCTTCAGCAAAGTGGCTGGATATAAGATTAATTTAAAAAGATCAGTAGATCTCCTGTATAAAAATAACAAATGGTCTGAGAAAGAAATTAGGGAAACTACACCCTTCACAATAGCCACAAACAATATAAAGTATCTTGGTGTAACTCTAACCAAGCAAATGAAAGATTTGCATTAAAAATTTTCAAGTCTCTAAAGAAAGAAATTGAAGAAGATATCAGAAGATGGAAAGATCTCCCATGTTCATAGATCAGGAGGATCAACATAGTAAAAATGGCCATGTTACCAAAAGCAATCTACATATTCAATGCAATCCCTATCAAAATACCTACACAATTCTTTACAGACCTAGAAAGATCAATTCTCAACTTCCTATGGGGGAAAAAAACAGAATAGCTAAAACAATCCTGTACAATAAAAGATCTCCCAGAGGAATCTCCATTCGGCTCTCAAGCTGTAATATAGAACAACAGTAATAAAGACGGCATGGTACTGGCATGGAAATAGGGTGGTTGATCAATGGAATTGAACTGAAGACCCAGAAACTAACCCATACACCTATGGACACTTGATTTTTGACAAAGAAGCCAAAACCATACAGTGGGGAAAAGATAGCATCTTCAACAAATGGTGCAGGTCTAACTGGATATTTACATGTAGAAAAATGCAAAGATCCATGTTTATCATCCTGCACAAAACTAAAGTCCAAATAGATTAAAGACCTGAACATAAAGCCAGATGCACTAAATATATTAAAAAAAAAGAAAGTAGGGAAGAGCCTAGAACTCATTGGCACAGGAAACAACTTCCTGAACAGAACACCAATAGCTCAGGCTCTAAGATCAACAGTTAATAAATGGGACCTTATGAAACTGAAAAGCTTCTGTAAAGCAAAGGACATTGTTAATAGAACAATAGGAAATGCAGAACAATAGAACAATACAGACTGGGAAAAGGTCTTCACCAACTCTACATCTGACAAAGGGCTAATATCCAAAATATAAAGAGAACTCAAGAAATTAACAGAAACAAAGCAAATAACCCAATTAAAAATGGGGTACAGAGCTAAACAGAATTCTCAACAGAAGAGTATAGAGTGGCTGAGAAACACTTAAAGAAATGATCAACGTCCTTAGTCATCAGGGAAATGCAAATCAAAATGACTCTGTCAGAATGCCTAAGACCAAAAACTCAAGTGACAGCACATCTGGCAAGGATGTGGAGAAAGAGGAACACTCCTCCATTGCTGGTGGGAGTGCAAACTTATACAACCACTTTGGAAATCAATCTAGCACTTTTTGAGAAAATTGGGAATAGTGCTACCTCAAGATCCAGCTATACCACTTCTAGGAAAATACCTGAAAAATGCTCCATCATACAACAAGGACATTTGCTCAGTTATGTTCATAGCAGTATTACTCATAATAGCCAGAATTTGGAAACAACCTATATGTCCCTCAACCGAAGAATAGATAAAGAAACTGTGGTACATTTGCACAATGGAATAGTACTCAGCTATTAAAAACAAGGAAATCTTGAAATTTGCAGGCAAATGGATGGAACTAGAAATGATCATCCTGAGTGAGTTAACCCAGACCCAGAAAGACATGCATTGTATATTCTCGCTTATAAGTGGATATTAGCCCAACATAGATGTCCTCTGAGAGACTCCACCCAGCAAGGGATTGGGACTACTGGACTCCAGGTGGAGTGCTGAGAGTGGCATGGAAAAATGGGGAGTCGCAGGTAGAAGAACCCAGAGGGTGCAGGAGATGATCAAGACTGGCGGATCTGGACCCAGGGTGGCCTGCACAAACTGTTGCATCAACCAAGGACAATGCATGCAACAAATCTAGACTCCCCTGGTCAGATCTAGCCAATGGACAGCTCATTCTCCATGGCTGTGAGGAGCAGGGACTTCCTCTGATATGAACTCTGGTGCCCCCAATTTGATCACTTCTCCCTTGGTGGAGAGGCCTGGAGACACACAGAGGAAGGGAAAGCAGGCTATCTGGATGAAACCTGATATGCTGTGGCCATATTGTGGAGGAGGATGTCCCTTTCTGTCAGAGGTCTAGGGAGGGGAATAGGGCAGAAGAGGGAGGGAAGGTGGGAAGGGGAAGATACAAGTGAAGGGACAACATTCGGGATGTAATTTGAATAAATTATAGTAAATTTTAAAAAACAATTGTGGGACCCCTAAGATGGGTAAAGGAACTTGCTTCCAAGTCTGAGGACCTGAGTTTAATTCCTGAAACCCACATGGTGGAAGGAGAGAAGCAAACTGTCCTGACCCTGACCTCCGCTAATGCACTGTGACATACACACACGCACACACACACACACACACACACACACACACACACACACACAACACACACACACAACACACACACACACATACACACACACAAATACACACGCACACAACACACACATACACACACACACACTATAAAGCATGTTTCTTTTTAAATAAAATCAATTGTGGTATTTTAGAGTGCGCCCTGTTTATCTGTGGGTACTGCATTTATCTTACAGAGCTCTGTCACTTATACCAAACTCCCTTCGTAAGTGGATAAATAGCTTTCATGGAAGAAGGCCACATACCTAACATTACTTTTTTAACTGAGACCTGCAATTCCCCCCAAAACACTGAAAACTAACTTCACACAAGTATATTGATAAGCAATACCACACTTGGAAATTTTTACATATTCCATTGTTAAATAACAATAAAAAATGAGTTGCAGAGTATTGTGTGTTGCAGGCTGTTTTTGTTCAAAGAACACAGTTTTTGATCATTATGGTAGACATTATTATCAAGTAATACACGCCAAAATATTATCAGTGGCTCTCTCTAGATGTCAGATTCATGTGTGGCTTGTGTGCTTCCTACTTTTAGATATGTTATATGTTTACCTATACTGAACAAGTGTTCAGCATTAGAATAGAGATTTTTCAAAAGGTTATTTTCAATGATGTGCATTTATAAACCTTAGTCAATCTGCATCCTTCTCTCTGTCATTTCCCAAGCTATTCAGAAGGTCTTGTCAGCATTGATAAGCTGCGTTTAGAACCTGTACAGTACAAGCTGGGGCAATAGCTCAAGCCAGTCTAGCCGGATCAGTGAGCTCCATGCTCAGTGACAGGTCCAGTTGCAAAATTAAAAATAGAGTGGGGGAAAACAAGCGATATTGACCTCTGACCTCTACACACACACACACACACATGTGCGCGCGCATGCAATCTATACCCTAGGAATGTCTCTCATTGACAAGTCAGATAGCCAGATCATGGGGGCACAAAGAGATCAGGCTGTTTCTTTTGTGAGCAAAAAGGGTAAGTGGGCGGGGACTCAAGCCCCTCTGTGACGTGTGACAGCAAGCCCTCTGTTTCAGCACAGGGATGTCACTGTCACTGTTTGGCCTCTGCAAATCCTGCTGCTCTGTGGTCAAAGCAATCAGAGAGCAAGGTCCCTATCTACACCTCACACAGCTTTGTCCTCACAGCAGCACAGAGGCGCTTACAAAAGTCCTTCTATGACTTCTTGCTAGAAAGTAAATGTGACCAAAGCAAACCTGGCAAGCTGTTGAGAGTTTAGCTTGCTGATAAAAGTCCTGCTGCTATGCAGTTTGGAAAATGGAAGCTTTGGGGGACTACCTTACTAAGGCTATCGACCTTCAAAACTAAAATATATGAAGTCCAAGTAAATGTGAATCGCAGATAAACAACGGTTTTAGTGTAAGTATGGTCCCAATAACACAGATGAGCATGCACACATGTGCACATGCGTGCGTGTGCACACATACACACACACACACACACACACACACACACACGAGAGAGAGAGAGAGAGAGAGAGACAGAGACAGAGACAGAGACAGAGACAGAGACAGAGACAGAGACAGAGACAGAGACAGAGAGAGAAGATCATTCATTATACATACACAACACTAATCCTCAGAAAATAAGGCAGACCATCTGCATTAACATTTCATCATATTGTCTCAGGCAAGTCAGACTATGCACTTACTAAGGAGGGTAAGCAGGGGGAGGGTAGGTAGGGGGAGGATAGACACAGGGAGGGCAGGGAGGGGGAGGGCAGGTAGGGGGAGGGCAGGTAGGGGGAGGGCAGGTAGGGGGAGGGTAGGTAGGGGGAGGGTAGGTAAGGATTGTGGAGCCTGGGCCATCAAGATGATGCCTTAGATAGAAAATAAAGCAATGATCTATAGAAAGGCCCTTGCTGTCTTGTTAGAAGACTATATCTTTCTAATGTTGTTCTTTTGAGTTTAATATTGGTCAAACTAATATCGCCCCCCAAAAAATGAAGTAGAGAGACTCAGAAAGGTACCAGGATATACCATGTGCATGCACACAGCCAAGGAATGTTCTAAATCCCCAGGGCACACTGTGTGCATGCACACAGCCAAGGGACGTTCTAAATCCCCAGGGCACACTGTGTGCATGCACACAGCCAAGGGACGTTCTAAATCCCCAGGGCACACTGTGTGCACGCACACAGCCAAGGGACGTTCTAAATCCCCAGGGCACTCTGTGTGCATGCACACAGCCAAGGGAAGTGCTGAATGGCAAAGGGTAAACCTCCAAGTGTTACTGCTGGGGTTGAAGTAAGTGTTGTCTGTTACACGGAGCCTTTCCTACAGCACGGATTTCAGCACTTCATCTGAACAGCTTGCACCTTGCAAAATTGTTTTCCAGAAAAGGGACACTGAAAAATAAAATAATACTCTAAAAAAAACTTAATGAAAAAGAGACACGTGTTGATAGCTGGATCCATGTGACACCAGACCAATGAGAAGCGGGGGGCGGGGGTGGGGGGAATGCTCATCCTCTTCCAGATGTTCCTCCAAGGTTTCAGAGGGCATGCTTTGACTTTTCTACAAACATTCAGAGTGTGAGGAAGGCTCTGAGAAGCAACTGGGAAATGTGACTGGAAAGAGCATATTTGTAAGTTGTCTACAAATGGTTCTCAATTTTTTTAAAAACATAGTTTTGGCCCATCTTAAACATATCATTTGCCATAAAATAAATGGCTAGGTTTGTTCTCTCTCTCTCTCTCTCTCTCTCTCTCTCTCTCTCTCTCTCTCTCTCTCGTGTGTGTGTGTGTGTGTGTGTGTGTGTGTGTGTGTGTGTGTGTGTGTTGTGAGCACACAGTTACCCATGCGTGTACAGGTATATGTATGCATACAGGCATGTGGAAGTCGTAAGACAACCTCCAGATATGGCCCACAAACTTGCAGGCAAAATGGCGTCCTTATTTACTAAGTTGTTCAGAAAGCAAAAGGGCTGAGGGCTCAACACACACAGCACATTATGGATCCTGCTCACATGCTTGTCAGTTACATTTTCATTAAAATGCTGTAAGTAAGAAAGGGGGACAGACCCCACCCCATGTATCCACCTCCCCCACATGCATGGTCATCCAGATTGCCTTCAGGCCAAGCTTACTTCCGGTCAAACTAGTGAGCTGAACTCACAGGTGGTCCTAAGAGCCATCTGCAGTCACTCCCAGCCTTTGACAGCAGTGTTCCCTAACATGATCCTCACTCAGGCACACTACATGGCTTTGCCGCCATTTTCCTTAGTTCCCTCCCACTCAGAGAAAAGTCAGCTAAAAGGAATAGGGTAAAAACCCCTCAGGCAAAAATGTTGGGGTGAAGAAGGCACCCACCCTCCAAATGTCTGTCTCAGTAGTGCTGCTTCCAGTGCCATCCTGGCCACGAAAGGGGAGTTAGCACAAAATGACAGCCGTCTCCTGCCACGCCTGAGGTAGCCAGAAGGAAACCTCCGCAAAGGCACAATGCACACACCACACGTCTACAGCGTACTTTACTTTCAGTCTTGTGGATACCAGAGTTTCCACCTGGGCAGCAGCCGCATCTGCCTCCCTTCTGCTTTCTCAGCCACTGCTGGTGGAACCTGGTGGTTGGAGGCTGGTGGTGGCTCCACGCGGTGGTTTTCAACAGTGGGAGGTCCAGACTCAGCTCTTCCCCTCTGTGAGAAAGAGCAGTAGTCTGCAGTTGGCAACTGAGAGTGTTGCACAGTTAGGGACTCTGAGGGGCACTGAGTGACGGCCTATCCAAACAATCTGAGTCTGTATTATTACGTGGATAAGTTCCCGAATGGGCGTCTGTACCTAAGGCTGGCTGCAGAAGTCATTAAGGGCCATGTTTGATGGTATCTCCATGCCACATACCTGCCAAATTTCTAACATCATTAATTTATCTGTTTCTGATATTGTCATTTGAATAGTCACTAATATAAGTATTCACTTCTCTCTCTCTCTCTCCCTCTCTCCCTCTCTCTCTCTCTCTCTCTTTCTCTCTCTCTCCCTCTCTCCCTCCCTCCCTTACCCCCCACCCCACCCCCACCCTCAGATCTCATTCTGGTGGTTTCATATTAAAACCCCCTGTGGGTCACAATTACCCACTGTGACCTATAGTCACAGCTGTAAATCCAAGGCATTGAGAGTTTATTGTCCTCTGAAAGTGTTATGATATTTGCATGTAGAAAAAAAAAAGGTCACCATTCTTCGAAATAGGTGCCTGGAAGCTTTCTTAAGAACTCAATTTATGAACTCAAGTCAAAACAAATGAATATATGTTCCTCTTTTTACTTCCTCTTTTGAACAATTTTATGATTGAAAAAAAAAAGACACTCCACCACAATGGAAAATACCTCATTTTTCCATCAAAATCCACTCTTCTGCTTTAAACTGCTAACTGTCCATTTGTCTCCTCATTCAGTTACAAGGAGCCTTTCTGAGGTGACAAAGACAAAGTCTCAGTGAAGAAGAGCAGGCAGCGGGAAGGCTAGACCTCTCCAGGCCTGCATCCAGTTCAGCACTACAGAGGGGGCCAGCTGGAGAGTGAGACCCACGCCTCAGCCTCCTCTGCCACAGATGGGGGCACACTTCCAACCAGAGGCACTAGGCGAGAAAGGCCATGTAGAGGCCAGTGGGCCCAGACTCAGAGCGTGATTGGTTCACAAACCACTTCATGCTACCAGAAAGAAAAATCGCATCGCTTCAGCTTCAACTCTTAGTCAAAACTCGGCTTTAAAAGGAAGAGAAGAAACCAAAATTGCTGATGAAATGAAGACCTATGTGCAAATAAAACCAGTTCTTCAAATTAAGCATTGACTTCTCTGCTAGAAGACAGGCTAAAGATGTACAGCAAATTCATATGGGCATGCTGATAAAGAAAGAGATGTAAACAAAGAATTAACCAAAATTAAATTATTTCACAATTTTCTGTCGAGTGGGAATCACAGTATCATCAAAGGAAAAATGAAGAAGCCATGGATCCTTCCCAGACTCAGCCCCTCTCAATAATCTTACTCTCAAAAACTAAGATTTCCTTTATTTAAGATAGAATCCACCCCCCTTTTGTTCATCTTTCCAGTAGGTTTGTGTCTTTCTTAGGACTGAGATATCCCTGTTGACAGCCTTTTACCTACATTTATCTTAGAATGTGCATGTCATCCACAAATGACAAATGGTATCATCCAAGCATATGGGCAGGGGACTCATGTTCAATAGTTAAGCTTTGAACATTGAAAAATGCCTTATGCCGAAGATGATGCTCCAACTCCATAGAGAGTGTTGGGTGACTGTTCAGGGAGTAAACTGTCTCGGTCATCTTTTCATTTCGGAAGCTGCTAACCTGCACTTCCAATTCACTCAAGTCTCTAAGTTTTATTCCTTCTCAAGTCTCTGATGGGGTTGAAGATCAGATAGTTTAGTCTTACAATTAAGCTTAGTTGGTCAGGGGTTAAGATGTTTTTAGATCAAAATAGATGTCTTAAGTTAATAGAGATGTATCATTTATGTAAGTTAACATTTATATAAGTTAATAGAGATGTAACATTTATATAATTCCTGATTGTCTCATGGTTCTTCCTACTGTATGCAGTTTATTTTATTCATGTATAATAATATAAATATATGTGTTAAAAAAGAAACAATAAAATGTGGAAAAAATAAATAAAAACAAATCTTTAAAAATTAAAAAAAATAGCCTGTGTAATTTAATTAGTAGGCATCAAAGGATATTATTGGGAACTAGGGGTGTGGCTTGTTGACACAGCTCTTTCAACTAGCACAACACACTGCCCACTCCCTATCACGGGAAAAACAATTAACCTCCAACACACAGAGATCCAGACACATACACTGACACATCTAGCACCACTTCCCACAAGAAATTAATTAAATCTCATCCCATCAATTCTGTTGGAAGCCATGATACCAAGCAGGAAATTCCACCTGAGGAGATAACAGTTAAAATGAAAAAAAAACAAAAACAAAAACAAAAAAAGCACAAGTTGCGGGCTAGCCTTCATGACTACTGATAGCATACTCCCTTTAGTATCTTGGAGTTGACAGGAGGTTTTCTTTTCTTTTTTTCCAAATAAACTTCAATTCCTGGGATTGTAGGGCTGTGATAGAAATACAAGAGAATGGTGGTGTTGAAAATATTTGGCAAAGCTAATCATGAAATTTCATCCCTTGAAATGTAACAACATACAATAGGACTCCAAGTCCTCTTGATGCATTTGAAAAGAGGTGTCAGCTCTGTCCCTTGGAGTTAACACTATAAAACGGGTTAAGGGTAGTTAATGAGGCAGCATTCAGTTCAGTAGTTTCCAGCTGCTCGCCGTATGTGTAGTATGTTAAAACTCATATCCCATAAATTTCTGTATGGTGTATAAAATGTATTCCAAGTACATGAAGTGAAGTCAGTATAAGTGCCTTTCATAAAGCAATGTTTCCCTATTCCTATTACCCTTTAACTCTCCTCTAGTGTTTGTCCTTGTTAGAAATGAAAATATAAAAAGGGGGTGGTATATAGAGTTATTTGGGATCTATGTAACAGATGATAGGAGGGAAACGGAGTTGAGGTTTTTGGAGGTGAGACTGTATCTACCAAAGCCAACCCTTGCCAATGCCAGTGGTTGCTGGGACTATGCCTTGTGGGCCGTCATGTTTACGATGCAATTGCCAGTCTCCAGTCACAGTTGCGTGGGTGTTAACACAGACCATTAAGTTAAAGGGCAGTGATGCTGGGTCCACCTTCTCTGAGGTGCAAGGTGGCTGGAGTTTCCACATCAACAGGGCACTTGCCATCTGCTGCCAGTTATAAAGCTCCAGAACCCCAAACAGACTGTGACACCAACCAGATTCCTTCCACTGAGCACCATATCATTTCGCCTCAGACAGGCAGAGGGGAGTGTATCTGAGAACGTGTGAGGATCCCGCAGACTTTCCAAGCTGAAAGTGTTTGGCGGGGTGAAGAGAATAGATGGGTAGCAGTTTTCCATCCGTGAGGCGATGTCAAAGGTAATGGCAGCCTGCTCCATGAGGGGAAAGTAGTGTAGAGGAGACACTGGACTCTTTGCTTTCAGTATCACTGGTCCTGAGACTTCTGAAAAGGAGGTGTGGCTCTTTGGTGTGAGGTCCCTGGTAAGTTGACATTGTGAAATTATCACAGTGAGAAGTAGAAAAACGGTACAGTTTGAAAGTGCAAACAAAAAATTGAGAGAAAATAAAAGAAGTCACTTTTTAACAGAACAACAGTTCAAGAGAAATCTAAGTTGGATGCTTCCAAGATTTTTGGATACTGGATAGAGAAGGACTGGAAGAATTCAAATAATGACAGTCATCTTTGGAGAAAAGTTTATCTCAGAATCCCTGTGTGAGATGATTAACAATTCACCAGGGGAGAAAATGCAATGAAATGTGTTGGCATTCTGTGCTGTGAGGCTAGAAAAAATATGCATCTGCCTGAGAGTTCAGTGTTGTCATCATTTGGGATGAAGTCATTGGCACGGGCTGGAATTCAGAGTGTCTGCAGTAAAATGAGATGCTCCCACAAGGTGAATATTAGTGTAAGAATCACAAGCCCCAGAGGACCCCCCAGAGCAAGGACGTGTGGTACACTGAAGGGTTTACTGGCACCTTTGCTAGAGTCCACCTGGAAAACCTTTCCAGGCTGCATGTCTTCTCAGTGAAATCCTACATCCTTCCAAGCTTGTATCTCTCCTTGCTCAGCGAAACGTGTCTTAGCATGAAGATTATTGAAGCAGTGTGTCTAGGAGAATAGATTTATAGAAAAGAGGGTTCTTTCCAATTCAGCAAGGGCAACTTCAAGTCATAGACTCATCCGTTGACTAGGTGATCCTTGGGCCCAAAAATGTGTTCTAACTCTTATGTGAATTCAAAGGTCAGAGTGTCTTCACTCGGTCCTTCACATTTCAACACCTTTATTATTTTCATATTTCAATCACAAAAAGGGTATCTATCTGTGTAAGTGAAAGGAATACAGAAGTATTAAAACATAAAAAGTCCTCAGAGACACACAAAATGTGGCATTTAAAGTTGTTCCTACAATCCTAAATTTCTTCGACAACAAGACAAGTTAACTCCTGACAACACCCAGCCAACCTCAAAGAAGATGATGAGCATCAAAAAGCCTCCTTATGGACATGGCTTCAAAGGTGGCAAACCAGCCGCTGGGCAAAATATCCTCATTCCTGCCACAACAGAATCTGCCTAAAAATGGGCAACTTAGAGGCAGGCAGAGTAGACGGCCACACTCTGCCAACTCAGGGTAAGCAAGTCCTCAATAGTTTCTGCCCTGTGAACAAGTCTGGCAGAGATATTAGGCCAGAAAGCTGAAGATGAGGCTCCAACGTTATAAAGTGTATTGGGTGACTGGTCAGGCAGTAAACTGTCTTAAGTCAATTTGTACAGTTTGGAAGCTGCTAACCCACACTGCTGGTTCACTCAGGAATTTAAGTTTTATCCTTCTCAAGTCTCTGAGGGGCATTGAAGACAAGATAGTATATAGTTTTACAACCAAGTTTAGTTGGTTAGGGGATAAGATCGTTTCAGATCAAGATAAAGAAGTTAAGCTATTAGAGTTGAGATAGGATAGATATTGAATTTCATTCAGAAATTTAGACCCAACAAGACAGGAAAGACACTTACTTCAAACTGGACAAATGCAGATGGCGAAGTCACTATGAATGTAACATGTTATTCTCATGATTGTCACATGCTTCTCCCTGCTGTATGTAGTTTGTTTTATAAATGTATAATAAAATAAATGTATAAAAAAGAAATTGAAGACAATATTAGAAGATGGGAAAAAACGTAAAAGGTAGCTCCTCTCTAAAATACACCATCTAGTTATTTGATAGCCATCTTCTGTTCTTTTCTACGTGTCCTTACAAAAAGGTGCTGGTATACTGAAAAGGTGTCTTTGTTGTTAACAAGCACTTCATGCTGCAACCTATCTTTTATTCCCATGGAGAAATATAAGCTTACTAAAAATAAGTTTATTAAATCTGGTATGAAAAAAAATTAATTGAATCCAGAGAACTTTACAGCATTCCTATTTGTTCACAGATGGTTAATAACCTGCAACAATAAGGTGAGGGGACACAAATTATCTTTTTTATTCTGTATCCTTGATTTCTATAAAGAATGCCTGGATTTCCGAAAACTGTTACAGACCTGCCAGTGGCCCCTGGGAAATGAAGTCACTGTCATCAGCACCCAAGAGCAGCAGGCAGCAGGCAACCCAGCAGCTGATGAGACTGATGGGATGGATGAGAGAGAACGTCCCACAGTGGGGTGGCAGACAATGTGGGTGCCAATCTCTGAGAAGAAAGGGGGTGTTCAGAGCTCCACAGGACTTCCTTCCCTATTAACCTGTTCTTTCAGAAGGAGGAAGAGAAGGAGAGAAGTAGGCAGAGGAGAGAGGAATGAAGGAGGGGAAAGAAGGAGACGGGGAAAAGAAAGAAGAGGAGGCAGGAGGGATATGAGGGAGGAAGACAGGAGAGAGAAATGGAAAGGAAGTGGAGGTAGGAAGAAAGGAAGAGGAAAGAGAGGTGAAGGAACATTTATTTGATTTTTTAAAAATGATTTCAAGTCTGTAGAAACAGCTCCACAGTTAGCTGGCTGCCCTTACAAAGGTCTGGAGTCCAACTTGTAGCACCCACATGGTAGCTCATATCAGGCTGTAACTCCAGTTCCAGGCCTGCAATGCCCTCCTGTGCCATTCATAGTTACAATAAAGGAACTTCGTTCAGATAAAGCATTGAAACAAATAAATAATTAGTATCACAGGTACTTCCCTCTCATCCTCTCATTCTCTCCCTCTCTCTCCCTCTCTCTCTCCCTCTCTCTCTCTCCCTCTCTCTCTCTCTCTCTCCCTCCCTCTCTCTCTCTCTCTCTCTCTCTCTCCCTCTCTCCCTCTCTCTCTCCCTCTCTCTCTCTCCCTCTCTCCCTCTCTCTCTCCCTCTCTCTCTCTCCCTCTCTCTCTCTCTCTCCCTCTCTCCCTCTCTCTCTCCCTCTCTCTCTCTCCCTCTCTCCCTCTCTCTCTCCCTCTCTCTCTCTCCCTCTCTCTCTCTCTCTCCCTCCCTCTCTCTCTCTCTCCCTCTCTCTCCCTCTCTCTCCCTCTCTCTCTCTCCCTCTCTCTCCCTCTCTCTCTCTCTCCCTCCCTCCCTCCCTCCCTCTCTCCTCTCCTGAGGTGCCCCCTCTCTGAGGGAATGAGGCATATTTGTGGTATATATACACACATGCAGCCAAACTCTCATATACATAAAATAAAAATAAATAATTTTTATTTAGAAAAACATTGTATATCTATATGTCATCTTAGATACTATATTACATCTAGTCAGTATATTATGGTTATTTAGGAGATAAACCTGGTTCTTAGAAAATGTTTGATGATGCAATTTTGTAAAAGGGTTTGATGATTGCAATTTAATATGTCCTATGACATATATATACATAATTCCTGATTGTTTCATGGTTCTTCTTGCTGTAGGTAGTTTATTATATATAAGTTAGATAATATAATTGCATATGTAAACAAATATTTAGTAAAAAATAAATAAATAAAATGGCAAAAAAAACAAATAGCCACAGTGTTATGAATGTAACATTAATATAGTTCCTGATTGTTTCATGGTTCTTCTTGCTGTATGCAGTTTATTCTATATATTTGTAATAATGTAAATGTATATTAAAAATTTTTTAAATATATGTCCTAAAAGTAAAAAGAAGGAGACCAGGTAAAGGAGTAAAGGGGAGGAAAGAGAGAGAGAGAGAGAGAGAGAGAGAGAGAGAGAGAGAGAGAGAGAGAGAGAGTGCCCACGACATTAATTATCTGTTTTAATGTTTGATCTAAATAAAGTTCCTTTATCATCCTTATTGAAAAGATAGCAGGGAGAAGCTAGCCCATGGAATAATAAAGTCAGGCTGGAGTCATGGCTCAGTGGATAAGAGCACTTGCTTCTCTTGCAGAGGACCCAGGTTTTGTTCTCAGAAACCACATTAGGCAGCTTGTAACTGCTTGCAACTCCAGAGCTAGAGGATGTGACAGCCTCTTCCGGCTGGCACCTGCATTCATGTGCGCATGCATACATACACACATGCACACACCTACATATACATACACACACACATAATTAAATGTAAAAATCAATGGAAAGAAAAAAGGCAATAAAACAAAACAAGAATCACTAAAACATTGGGAAGAAAATGATAAAACAGCAAAAATAAGGGTAAAATAAATAGATTCTCTCTAAAATTTAATTGAAAAGAAAATACGAATTCCTTAAAAATCATTCCTTAAGCTCTTTAAAATTCTTTCATTAAATAAAACCACCTAATTCATCAAAGTTGTTATTTTATTCATAATAAAGTAGTTTCAAAGATCTTGGGATTTCTGTGGCCCCTTTTCAGTAAATAATGCCGCCCTGTCTGCAGAGCCTGATCATTCCCAGACGCTTGGCAAACCAAAGAGGCTCACACCAACATGTGAACAGACAGGACTTAAGAGAGGCCAGAAAGGAGGCAGAATAGTTTGTTACAATTCCTTCCAGAATAAAATCCCCTTCAAATTTTAATATTCTGGCGTGTGAAGTCCCAGTCTGAGTAATATGGTGAGTGCAACTTGTATTGACTGTGGGTGTCTAATTAGGAGACAGGCTGGCGTGTTCACTTGGATGTGACACTTCCTCCAAAATATTGTTTCGAGTATATTTTTTTTTAATTAAACTTTGGGGAAGAGACTCACAAGGTCCCACTTATAGGTGAGTTTTTGGTAATTGATGCTGCTGGGGGTGAGGGACCCTAATTGGGGGTTTTAACAAGTGACCCTAACCCATGAGCATACTTGCAGCACTACTGGACTCGGTGAGCTTAAAAATTAGTTCCTAAAGTTGATTGGGAAAAGTGGTAGTGGGTATAGGAGGGTCTGGAGGAGAGGGTGTGGGGTTCGATTTAACCAAAATATATTATAGGACTGGAGAAATGGCTTTAATTGCTTGCTTGCTTACTTGCTTGCTCTCTTTCTTTCTTTCCTTCCTTCTTTCTTTTCAGAGACAAGATTTCTCTGTATAATAGAGCCCTGGTTGTCCTAAACTCTGTAGACCAGACTGGTTTCAAACTCACAGAGATCCTCCTGCCTCTGCCCACCCTGAGTATTGGGATTACAAGCATGTGCCACCATGCCTGGCTCTTAATTTCTAATTAATATACATGTCTATATGTGTGGGCACACAAGCATGAAGGCCAGAGAACTATCCTCTAATGTCTTTCTTGGGAGGTTTCCATCTTGATTTTTGAGACAAGGTCTCTCTCACTAGCCTGAGAAGCACTGATTAGCTAGCCAGGTTGGCTAGCCAGCCAGTACCAAGCATCTACTTGTCCCCACCTCCCCAAGCCTGGAATTACAATGTGAACCAGGCTTCAATATATGAATTTTGGAAACTAAACTCAAGTCCTCAAGCTGGTGGCACAGCAAGCACTTTACCAACTGAGCCATTTCCCAGGCCCATTCCTATTGAGTTTTGAAGGGAGTGCTTTAAAAAAAAAAAAAAAAAAAAAAAAGATGCCATTCCAGCCTTCTCTGGCGTCTACAATATGCTGGTGAGAATTTTGCTGTTGTTCTAATATTTCATCCCTTGTAAGTAAGATGCTTCTCTCATTCAGCACGGATTTTACTATCTTCGGTTTTCAACTAGGATTGTGGCTTGTTTGATCTGGTGTCTCTGGGTTTATCGTCTCTGGATTGCACCGGCTTAGTAAATTATTATACTTTTTGCTAACTTTTTTTTTTTTGCCAAATTGGAGACATTGTTTGTTGTTCTTTATTTAAGTTCTTTTCTGGTCTCGTTGTCTTTCTCTTCTCTTTCTGCACTTCTGGTGACAAACTCATTAACTCTTATGTTGTCCAAGTGGGGCACTGAATGGGGCGATAGTCATTGTTTTCCCCCGTACTCTTTTCTCTGTGCTGTTACATTCTACTTTTCTGTCTTCTATTTATCTTAGGTTCTTGCCTCTGTCCCTCTCCTATCCTGCTTTTTAGACTATCCATTAAGTATCTTGTTTTAATTAGCTTTTCAATTTGAAATTTTCATTTCTATTTTTCTTTTGTTCTGAGACTTTGTATTTCCTGGTAAAGGCTATTTTTATGATTTGTGATTTTAGTGGAGCTTATACTTTAATAAGTTATTTTATGACAACTGATTCAAGATCTTTGCTAAATCATCCACTTAGCATTAGAGTCTAGTTTTTATTTCCTAATACAGAGTCTTGTGCTAAGGAGCTCAGACTGGCCTTAAACTCACTGCTCACCGTCCTTCCACATGTGTCCATCCTACCACAGCTGGCTGTGTTTGTGTCAACTGTCTTTCTGCTTTTGAGATCTTCCTGTTTCTTGGCTTAATGAGTGATTTTCACCAGAAAAAAATATATATAGATAGATAGCTTGAGTACAGTACCGGGTAACTCAGGATCTTATCCAAACCTGTTTTGACTGTTTTCTTCTAACCCAGGTCTAACAGCAGAAGGAAGCATGCTGCTTACTCCTCCCAGGTAAAAATAGAAATGGCGGTTCCTGCTTGGCCACCACCGGCACAGGGGAGGGGCAGAGAGCTCCCATTCTGCTGGACAGCGTGGGAGTTACTTCTCTTCTAATGACCGCGACTAATGCCCAGGTAGGAGGATGAGTGCCCACACTGGCCAGTGGCAGTCCTCACTCTTCAATAGCCCCCTCTAACACTATCCACCTATGGCTGCAGCTGTACACCCAGGTCCCCCATATGGTCTGTAGTGAGCCCGAAGAGGGAGGTAGCAAAGGGGAAAGAGCCCTCACTATTACTCAGTGGGGAATGAAAATCCCATCTCTTAACAGATGTCACTCCAGAAGAGCCAGGTAACACACCCCATTCCAGCTTCTGATGGACTCCCCACTTGGCCTTTGCTAGCACAAGGGAATTGGAGTCAAGTTTTCTTCTTGGCATTGCTGGGGTAACCTTACGAGTCTGTGGCCTTTCTGGTTCTTAAGCTCTGAAGGAGCAGTCTACTCCTGCTGGCACATCCACACACCCAGGGTTGGCAGCTCTATGTCTGGGTATGTGAAACAAAAAGAAGACTGGGCGAGCTTGCCATCACCATGGTCCTTTGGTCTCACACCCTCCTGACTGCTCTACACTCAAGCTTCAAAGCCCTCATTTATATTGTGTATTTTGTTTAGAGTTTTTGCCTGTTAGGTCTCTATTGCTGTGATAAACACCATGACCAAAGACAACTTGGGGAGGAAAGGGTTTATTTTATCTTATGGTTACAGGCATGGTCCATCACTGAGTGAAGTCAGGACAGGAATTCAAGCAGGGTAAGAACCTGGAGGCCATGGAAGAAGCTCAGCTTGCTCTCTTATATACCCCAGAACCACCTGCCCAGGAGTAGCACCATGCAAAATGAACGGTGTCCTCTTATACTAATCACCAATTTAAGAAACGCAACTCAGGCTTGCCCACCGGCCAATCTGATGAGAGAATTCTCTTGGTCAAGGTTCCCAAATGACTACAGCTTGTGTCAAGTTGATAAAACAAACAAACAGACTAGCCAGCACAGTTTTTAACTGCACTTAACAGGAAGAGTAGAGGTATGTATAGCTACTATATCTTCCCCCAAAACAAAGTACATAATAGGTAATTAATAACTAATTAACTAATAATGAATGGATAATATTTTCCATGACTCAATATCCAATTATGGGGTAAGTCCCCATAATTCTGACATAAACTGTGTCTGAAAGTTACCACCCTGGTTAAAGTTACCATTGCTGTGATGAAACACCATGACCCAAGAATCTTGGAGAGGAAAGGGCTTATTTGGCTTGTACTTCCTCTATCACTGACGGGAGTCAAGACAGGAACTCAAACAGGGCAGGAACCTGGAGGCAGGAGCTGATGCAGAGGCCATGGAGGGGTGCTGCTTACTGGTGTGGTTCCCCTGGCTTTTCTCAGGCTGCTTTTCTATAGAACCCAGAACCACCAGCCCAGGGATAGCACCCACCACCATGGGCTGGGCTCTCTCCCATCAATCACTAATAAAAGAAAATGGCTTACATCTGGATCTTGTGGAGGCATTTTCTCAACTGAGGCTCTATCCTTTCAGATGACTTTAGTTTGTGTCAAGTTGACGTAAAACTAGCCAAGACAGTTACCAAACCATGCAGTGGAATCTTTCAAAAAGTTCAACTAACCACATATAATAATACAAGGAAATGTTCATAACACACACTTGTGTGGACAAAGAAATTGTAAACTGAAACATACATTATGATTTTGTCATGTAAAAATCTCACATGAAATACACACAAACATAGATAAATAGATTAATGGGTGGGCAGACATACAGATGATCATAAATGAACATATAAGTGGATTTTAATTGTGCATTTCTATATATTAAGACCATCTATAAACATAATTTTGCAATATAAATTATATATACATATGTGTTATACTTCTACAACACTTTTGTTAATGCATGTTCCTTTAGCATGTGCTAAGACACTGCTATCTCAATTTCCTTTCAAAGTGCCTTAAGTTGGGAAGAGGGCTACATCAGTGAGAGCTTGCCATGCAAGCATGATGATCCCTGTTCAGATCCCTAGCACCCGTGTAGAATCTGGATGTGATGGTGAGTACCCGAAACACCAGGGCTGGGCAACAGAAACAGGAGATCCTGGGTGCTGAGTGCCAGACTGCTAAGTGGGCATCTCTTTGTTGGGCCTCGGAGATCTGAGCCCTGTTTCTGAGAAACCAGGCAATGTGGAAAGAAAAGAGGTTCTGAGAGATCTTAAAAATTAATAGAGCAGAGCAAGAACAGAAAACATCTGACCTCTAGCCTACACACACACACACACACACACACACACACATACAGAGTGTCTTGAGTTCATTTCATAATCGTTCAATTTTCCTTTAAGATAAAAAACCGTCACCTGCTTCTCTCAAGCTTTGTCGTCTCTATCCATCCACACCTTGGCCCCAAAATAATTCAGTCTATAGCCTCACCCCAACTCTTCTGGGGAAGAGCCCTGCACTTAGTGGGCATGTCACTAATCCCCTCTCCTGACTAGTTTCACCTGTGCCAACACCAGCAGAGTGATGTGAAACCAAGGAGGACCTAGAAGGCTTGACCCACCAAGGGGGAGGGCTCTTGATGAGAGGCAGAGCATCATTCCAAGAGCCCAAACCGTTCACCATTTTGCTTGCCTGACTGCCACAATAAAGGAAGTTCATTGGAACCTTGGCTACCCAAGCATACATGGGCCTACTTGGGCTCACCAGAGCAATGCTTCATTGATCTTTCATCTTTTAACAACGGCCTTCTTACACATAGTCACCTCCCTCACCAACCCCAGCCCAGCCCCGTGTGTATCAGTTTGCTGTATAGACAAGCTCTGTGGACACTTCCTGCCTGAGGACTAAGTATTGACTCCGACTCCGACTCCGACTCCGACTCCGACTCCGACTCCGACTCCGACTCCGACTCCGACTCCGACTCCGACTCCTCCTCTTCTTCTTCTTCTTCTTCAAGGAGAGTCCATGCTAAGGATGGCCCTGGGGGGTCTTCTGCATTCTAGGCAGATGCTCAAAGACGGAGCCACGTGCATCCTCAGCCCTCTCAAGGAGAGGGTGCTGGACAGTGTTTGAGGCAGTACCTTCTATAAGTCATTTGTGGGTGAGTGGTTTGCTTACAAACAGCTCTTCTCCTCTCAGCAGCTCGCTGAAGCTAACCAGAAACCGAGTAACAGCAGGAGCCACAGATAACTGCCAGCTGACTAAAGTTTCAGGCTTCCCCTTTAAGTTGGCAAAACTCGCCCAGTGGCGGCTCCGCATGAGAGACACAGAATCCCTTTCGTTTCCACACTGCTGGGTTTTCCAGAAACCAGGCTCAGATCTCTGAGCCACAACAAAGAGATGGCCACTTAGCAAACCAACCCCTTTTGTCTCCGTGGGAGCGTCTGCATTTTCAATATGACATTTCCAAAATGGCTGCACCTAAGGGAAAAGAAGAATTTTTAAAGGCTGTTTGCTTTTGGCTGAAAATAGTTACCTCTTAAATATCTGTGTTCATGAACACGAGAAAAAAAGTAAGAAAAATAACCAAAGCCTCCACCTCGTGAGAGCCAGAACATTCACCATCTGAGACTCACGTGACTCACTGGAGATCCACTTTCATCACTGCTCTGCCACCTAGAACTGGTTCCTAGACTGTTACTTGCTCAACAGTATGTTGGGGCAGGGGAGGGGGGCACCGAGAGAGGGAGAGGAGAGAGAGGAAAGGAGAGGGCAAAAATCTTGCTTACATAGAAGACGTCAGACTGATAAGTAAACTATTGGCTGTGGACGGATGAGCAACTCTGAGATGTTGACCTAACAGATTCAAAAAATTAGGGCTTTGATTCTTTACTTCTGAAAGTTATTTGAAGTTTTACTACAGAAACACATTCCTTCCATTAAAACAAAGTTTAAAAGGTCTGAAGAGATTTGTTCGATGTGTAAAGCACCTGCTGTGGACATGTGAATAATTTAGTTCAAACAGTAGGCACAATCCCATTCTGCTTATGGTATTTTTAAAAATAGCTTACTTTTTTTATAAAAGTTAAGTGACTGGTTTTTTTCCCTTTTTTTCCCCTTAGGATACAGTATTTTTGAAATTTATTTATTTTTATGTGCATTGGTGTTCTGACTGCATGACTGTGTGAGGGTGCCAGATCCTCTGGAACTGGAGTTACAGACAGTTGTGAGCTGCCATGTGAGTGTTGCAAACTGAACCTGGGCCCTCTGGAAGAGCAGCCAGTGCTCTTAACCTCAGAGCATCTCTCCAGGCCCTGAGTGGATGTTTCTAAGTACAGTAATATGGGTGGGTTTCTTTGGGGGCTGTGGGAGGGAGCGCTGTTTGTTTGCTTATTCTTGTTTTTCTTGATGTTCCATTTCTGATAGGCATGAGTAAATGTTTTATTGAAGGGAGATAGGTAGCTGCAGGTGTATATACATATTTAATTTTGTATGGAGTGGTGTGTCAAAGAGCCCTTCCTCTGGGTTCCCTCAGAAATGTAACGGCTCACATGCATCATTCTCAGCAACCCTTGATGCTTAGAAACAGACAGCCTCGGTGGTCCTGAGGTTATCACACAGTGTGGATGGGAGTTTTGTTTCACACTGAGTGATAAGCAGAGACTGCAGAGAATTGAGCTTCAGAAACAGTTCAGTCATGAAAACGTCCTCACTTTGTAACACTGCACATTCACCTCAAGATTTTAGTTACAGGGGCTGGAGAGGTGGCTCGGGGGTTAGTAGCACTTGCTGCTCTTCCAGAGGTCCCAAGTTCAGTTCCCAGAAGCCACATCTGACGGCTCACAACTGCCTATAATTCCAACTCCAGAGGATCTAGCGCCCTGTTCTGACCTCCACGGGCACCTGCATATACGTGACATCTACACACAAATAAAAAATAAAAATTATTCTTCAAAATAGAAAAAAAGATTTTAGTTTATTAAATGTAATACTTAATGTAGTGCTTAAGAGCTCAGATGCGGATTCAGGAAGCCTCAGATTGAAACTCCCGCCTCACCACTGCCTTCTGCGGGTCTGACATTTAATCTCTGTAAACCTCAGGTTTCGCATCCATATGGTTCCCGCGGCTAAGGAGAACTAAGTCATATAAAAGAATTCTCAGCGCACAGAGGCTCTCAATGAATTCTAGAGTGGTGTTGTTATCAGGCATCACCATCCCAGTATCATAATGAGATTACCAAACTGAACGATGTTAAGTGGCAGTTACTGAAAGTCATACAGCTATAAGAAAAAAAAAATATCTGAAACTGAGAATCAGTCTTCTACCATCATGAGTACCATAACACCAGGTGCCAGGCTCCCTAATCCACACTTAAAAGGTGAAACTTTTATGGTCCCATCTACGCAATTTGAATATAACCCAAAGTGAGGTAGGCATCGCTGGTGCCAGAACCCCAAATGATGCCTAGGACAGATCTCTCACTCACTGGCAACATTTTGAGTAGGCTCAGACAGAAAGAGAATGATCACCTTGGTAAAGACACTGGGAAAACCACATGAAATTTCAGCCCTTCCTTCTTAAGTGTTTGGGACCCACACCTGTCCACGTCACTTCCTGCCACTGAGCGAGCCGTCTCCACAGATTAGTGTCACTCACTGTGACTGCACTTGAGGAGTTCAGGAGAGAAATTCTTGAAGCTTTCCTCTGGGCCCAGCTCCACCCCCAGAGTACATAGTACTCATAGCGCATGCTCTGCAAACTCACCAAGAGACACTTGATGGAAGAATGGCTGCTCAAGGCAAGCTCTATCTGTTTTTCAGATTTATAGAACAGACCCTCTTGGCAAGGTCTTGTTAACACTTCTTTTCCGCGAAAGGTGACATAGAGTTTCTCCCAAAATAAATCTGACTCTTCTAGATGCTTAAACCAAAAGTTATGAAATCACCCTAGTCACCTGGTATCACTGGAGAGACAGCACAAGGAAATGATGCTACATCTTACAGAGATTTTTTTTATTTAATCTTTGAAATCGTTCACCTATGTATTCAATATACCTTGATCATAGCCACACCTTACTCCACTCTCCACCTATATCTAAGTCCCCTCAACACATCTTCCTCCAAACTGTCCTTCTGCTTGTTACATATAATTCATGGAGTCCTATATGTGTTGCAAGCACGTGCATGGATGTGGGGCCATCCGATTGGGTGTGGAAAAGTGACCCTCCCTCCTCAATCAATCAGTTAGCTGATAAGGCCTCAGCTAGGGAATGGGGCCTCATCTATCCACACCGGAATGCTGACTAGCTTGAGCTTGTGCAGGTCTGCTGCAGGTGACTACAGCTGCTCCGTCATGTCGTGAAGACGGCATTTCGCTGCACGTCTCCATGTCCTCCTGCTCATGGTAAGAATCGCCAACCAGTCACCGAGACATCCCACCCCAACTCTATGCCCCTACATTCTTATTTTTCTTAACAATGTTGCCATCTCCTTCTCTTTATCACTGCCATTGTTTCGTTATCAAATCTAACCTGTCTTCAGAACCGCTCCAAGACCTAACTCATGTCCTCTTCTTCCAATCCAGCATGCCCAAATGCCTCTTCAGTGCTCTCTGAGATGATTCCAGCAGGCTCCAGGCTGGTGGCTCCTCCCATCCACCATTAGCACCGTGATCAAGGAAAGGGATAAAGTGAAAATGTCATTGCATCTATCCAATGGAAAGTATAAGCCCATTGTCAAGCTCCTCTGGTTTGAACTTCATTTGGAAGGTGACTACTCTCCTCACTCGTCCATCATGTGTACATCACTCCTCACTTCCAAACCTCTCCTCCTCCTCTTGCACTTCCTCCCTTGACTCCAATCTTCCCAGCCAGCAAAGCTGAAGCATCTCAGATGCTCTTGGAGAGACAGGCTAAGCATTCCACACATAGCACCTGTGCTGTCTTCCACCAACCAACAAAGGCTAAAGGACGAGCAACTAGTGACTGCTGCGGCTGTGGTACCATTGTCATCTGAGACTCCATGACATTTTTGTATTCCAACCAAGCATATATTTGAGTGAAGAAGAAAGCATATTTCCACAGAAACTTGTCAAACCAAGCCAGTTCTTTCACGCTAGTTTTCAGTGAAATACAATAAAGTGTATTCTGTGGGCTTGCTAGAAACCCTAATCACAATTTGCAATTTTGTTTCTATAGAAAAATGCATTGGTAGTTCCAAAAGAACAACTTGCAAATAGAACAAAACCCATTTGTAAATTGAGAGTTGACTATATTATCTCCTTGCCTTGTCCTTAGCTATAAAGTTGGTTTATCATATTTCTACTTTTGGTTAGTGAGCGTTAGGATAAATATGCATTTAATACTAAGTGTTCTTTGATTAATCTAGTCAGTGTTTAATAAACACTTTTGGAGTAGATAGACATATTGGCATGGGTTGTAGGCACACTCTTCCCAAGTAATTGCTCAAACATTTCATTTGTTTTCTGGCTCCGAATTCATATGATCCTATTTAGGAAAACCTGACATTAGGAAATCCAAACTTAGAAACCAAATACATTCAGAGGTTCTGAGTCAGGTTACAAAACAATTTTTCACTTTGGAAATTTAATAATGACTCATTCTGTTCATTTAAGAGTAATAAAAATATTATCATGGAACGATGAAAAGAAGAAAAGCAGAATTTGAGAATAAAGTCAGGGCAGCTTCTATTTGTAGCCATGAGCCTTTCTTCTTGGGGCACCATAACTCACCCCTACCCACATTAGGATTTATACTGGTGGCCTTGAAACTCTCCCTCTACCAAAAAGCACAACAAAAGACCATTTGAGTAGGAAGCAGATGTGTATCTTTGGAGCTTAACACCCCTAGCTCAAGTCTGACAGTAAAAATTTACAGCCCTTAAAATATACTACACTGTGGTGGCTGTGACTGGACTGCCTGTTCCCCAGGAGAGGGAGCAGGATTGCTAAAAGGGTAGCGGCCAGAAGAGGCTGCTGCCGTGAGGAGGTAGACGGGAGGAAGTAGACGGCTTCTTCGCTGGAAGGAAATGAGCCTACAGATTATCAGTGGATGATATAATCAAAATCTCATATACCAGTATATGAGTTTTATTGTACTACTGAGGAAAACAGCTCATTTATATTGGATTTCCTGTCTCCTCCCCACCCCCTTAATAAGAAGAATCACGTACTTGTGAGTCATCAGAATTTGTGTAAACCAGACAGGGCATTTTCTTATGATAAAACACATGAAAAAAATTTAAAGATGACAAGGTTAGGTAACTGCACATCTCCTAATTTATTGATGTGAAAATGAAAAGATGAGTTGATGTGTTTTTCTCATTCCTTAAGTTTCTTGAAAATAGCTTTGGCTATTACCAGTAGGCACAAATCTCTGTTTAATAGTAACATTCAAAAATTAATAAATAGGGGAAAGGCACTATGGGAATAGACTGTAATAAAGACAAATGGAATTCATATTTCAAAAGTTGGCAGGAGCTAACAGATCTGGTCTCCTTTTTTATTTCTGTAATAAAATGTTCTGTATCTGTAGTAATTTCTTTCCTTGTTATTTCTCTTGTCTTAAGTAAGAGCCATAAATGCTTCAACAGAGAGTGGACTGGACACTCAGTTGGTGTTTCTGACGTCCTTTCATGAAGCACTCCTTAATGCCGAAAAGGAAGAATATTGCTTTCATGGGCCGCTTCAATTTGTTTTCTAGAAAGAACACAGACAAAAACATTCTTTGGGCTATTCCTCCCACCCACTAGTCTCATTAAATACCCAGTCCCCAGGAGCCACCCCCAAAACAATAAAGGGTAGAGGAAAATCATAGTAGCTGGAGCTATGAGACAAAATAACTGTGGCCATCTTCCGACATGGAGCCACCAAAGAGAAGTTTAAAATCTGACCCAGGCTTTTTTGAGCATTGTAAAAACTGTCACCCATCAGTGGTTCACATATCCCTTCAAACAACTCCACATTTTTTTTCCAACTTGACATCGTGAGGGACAATAACTAAGACCCTCATGTGAGAAAGGTAGCCATCTTCCAGACAGACCTTTAGCCATGAACTCTGCTCAGTATTCAGAGAAGATCCAACATGTCTGCCCATCAGTAGCAGAGTTTCTGCTTAACTGAGTTTTGGGCTATCTCGCTTGCGTAGTAGTCTAGGGAGCTGGCCAGTACTGACTATGAAGAGTGAAGCTTTAGAAACTGGCCCGTGATTGAACCCTTGTTTGCCCTGTCCTCTGGTCTGCTAGTTAGCCACAGGAAAGACACGGGGGAAAATGGAGATAAAGCTAGAAACATGATACCAAATGAAATAAGCAGCTGATGGGCAGGAGAACATGGAAAACGTGTCAGTCAGTGTGACACATGGAAAGATTACAAACTTACTGAACATGATGGAATCCAGATCAGGTCAAATAAATGTTTCCTGGTTAGGTCCCAACTCTTGCATCAGAAGCCCTATCATCAAACTGAACAAATGTTATCAGCAAACCAGCAGAGGAAAAAGAGTATCCACAAAACATATCACTCCATTTAGGGTTCTGTGTACATGCTACTGTCAAAATTAGCCAGCTGCCTGAGCAAGACGCATTACCTTCCTTAAAGTTGCTAATACCCATTATGAAATGAGAACTTGGATTTTCACGATGTTAAATGAATTTTGCATGAGAAACCCTCTTTAGGAGGCCAAGTGAACCCCACCATGGGTCAGCACACACAATGGATAACTTCTTTCATATATGGATGATTCTTCTTCATCACTTTATGCAGAAATTGGTCCAATGCCTTGGACCAAATTCATTACAGGCTCTTCCAAAACTGGATCCCATGGGAAGACAACTTCTAGACCACATGTTCATTTGAGGTAGATTCTTTCCCTCTGGAGTGGTCTAGACTCTTGGAACTGCCTTGGCCAGGGGTGCAATGCATGCAAGTGCACCCCAAGGAAATTGCCTCAGCTCCTGTCTTATCCTAATGAATGCAATTATCCACAACTATAGCACATGAATTATTAATTCTCCCTAATAGGGTGCATTCAGTGTCTCTGGAACAAAGCCGTTTAGAGATCTGGTAAAGCTCATACCAAATTTAATTTGAAGGTTCATCTTGAGGAAAGACAATGCTGGCATTGTGTTATGTTGATTTAAAACAAGTCTGTCCTGAGGATTTTCTTCATCCTTATCTGCAGTAATAGACTATGAAAGGGGATGGTGGGGCTGGAAATATCAAGTGCTGGAAAATATCTTTCTCAGAAACTACAGCAGACAGGTCACAACATTTTTAAACAATGATAGTAACATTTATTATATCAAAGCCATTTTATGTTTTATTTGGAACTCTGGCGCCTTTTTTTTTTTAAGTTCCCAAAACATGACAGTAATTACAGGCCTCAAGATGTTCTCTAAAAGATAGCAGTCCAAGGTCCAGATGCTGCTGCTCCGCTGTCCCTCTTGCTGGAGTTCAGAATGTGCATATGACATCATGGGGTAGTTTATTTTAAAAGTGCTTTAAGAATGTAATGATAGTAATTGTAGACAGGGAAAATTAATGGGACTGTTGCTGGTCTGCAAATTCCATTTATAAAACACTCGCACTGCTCAAAAAGAGAGTGCTTTCTTGTTAACAGAGGCTTCAAAATACAATTTGGAGGATGTATTAAATAAACTCTGTGCTAAAGTCGTTTTCGGCTGTGTGTACATAGCTCCCTCTCCTTCACCACTGGCTCAGAGCACGACTTTCCCCAAAAGAATCTAAGATTCTGCAGACCCAGAGGTGCGCTTTCCCTGCAGAAATGGCCTCAGCTGTGGGGCAAGGAAAGGTTAAGTGGTAAAATTGGTGTCAGGCCAACAAACATATCCACAGCATGTAAAACAAAGAGAAAGCTGAGAAGACTCACAAGTGCCTGCACCCATGCACCCAGCCAAAGTCCTCGGCGGTAAACCAACTGTGTTGAGGGAACTCCAAAGGCTGCGTAGTAGGCCTCCACGGCTGAGAGCCTGCACTTCCTGTGGCTACATGTCTCGGGATAAATTAGATGCCTCTACACAGTCATCATCTCTCTTCTCATATCTCACTCCAACCAAAACAATATAACCTTCTCATGGTGCCCACGTCTGAGATGGCCTCAGCTGCTCAGAGGACAACTGTCTCTTTCATCCTTTGACTTCCTCAAGTTGTTTCTGAAGTTTCAAAAGAAACACAAAAAGCAGGTCGAAGTTCATACACCTGTCCTTCCTTCAACCCCTATCAGTAAAGTGACTGAAGATCGTAGGAATGGCCCTATGCGCCTCAGAAAGCTGAAAGGAAGGATTCTGAATGTCTGTGCCATAAACAAAGGATGAATGCAGGAGCTGGGTGCATGGATTGTGCGCTAAAGCACTTGCTCCATTAGCCTGAGGGCCTGAGCTTCCCTCTCCAATGCCCACACTCAAAAGCCAGCCACAGCTCTACCTGTGACCCAGAACTGGAAGGGAGACACAAGAGGACCCCTAGGGCTTGCTGGCCAGGCTGTCTGGTAAGATCCAGGTTCAGTGAGAGACCCCATCTCAACACTAAGATGGAGGCTGATTGAGGAAGGCGCCTGATTTCAACCTTTGGTGTGCGCACACACGCACACACACACACACACACGTGCACATAAGCACACACTCAGACATACCCACTCTCACACATACATGCACAGTTTTAAAAGGAATAACGTGTGTCCATACTGATTTAAAGATATGCACAATTTACACATATTCTGATTGATTTTCATCGACCGGACACCAACATTGACCTATCTGGGAAGAAGGAGTATTAATTGAGAGAATGCGGCCGTAAGACTGGCCTGTAGGCAAGTGTGTAGAGCAGTTCATATGAGAGGGCCCAGCTCACTAGGAGTGATGCCACCTTTAGCCAGGTGGCCCTGCATGGGATAGGAAATCAGGCTGGGCTAGCCGAAGGAAGCAAGCCAGCCAGCAGTGCTCCTCCATGCCTTGTGCATCAGCTCCTGACTCCAGCTTCCTGCCCTGACTTCCTCTCAGTGATGGGTTATTACCTGGAATTATAATATGGTCCAAGTTGGCTTGGTACTGGTGTTATGCCACAAAAACAGAAACTCTAAGACAGCATGTATATTAGAACACTGCATATTAACCTGTAAATATATGTTATTTTATCTATTATCTAAGAATTAGAATTTTAAAAGTAGGGAGAAACAACAAATCCAGAAGTACAGTTCCTCCACACAACCAGAAATTGATTTGAAGAATGTGTTTTATACCAAGCTAATAAAATAGGACTTGTAGCCTGACATATCCACCTGGCTCACAACATCATGGATTTGTATCTTGAGCAGGAAGGAGCCCTGTGCTGTACACAAAACAACAGTAGTTTGAGCTACGTACTGACATGGTTAGCTCTGGAGCTGGGAAGGTCAATACATCCCTTCTTCAGGCCAATATAGGTTAGTTTGTCTCATTTGCAATATCCATTGGCAGTCATAATTAAAAGGAGAAATAGGGGCTGTATGAGTGTGTGTGTCCAAGAGGCAGCCACAAGTAAAAATTCATTTCCAGGAGAAGGAAAAGAACATCACACATTCCCGTTGCTGGGCCTGTGGCTACAGGATCCCATCATATACCACATACTCACATCACTACCAGATTCAAGAGATCCCACTAAACAAGTTAAGACACATTATATCTAAGGCCTTGTCTTGTTAAAGTGTGTGCATGTGTGTGTGCATGTGTGTGTGCATGTGTGTGTGCATGTGTGTGTGTGCATGTGTGTGCATATGGGTGTGCTCGACATGGGTGTATGCATGGTTTACATGTATGAGAACACATACACATGTATGAATGCATGTGGGGGCCAAGGTTGATGTCAGAAAAGCATCCTCAGCCGATCTCCACCTGTTCGCTGAGGCAGGGAACCCTGCACTCACCTATATGGCCAGGGTTACTGCTAGCCTCCTTCTCAGGGTTTCCTCTGTCCCTGCGTTCTAAGGTTGGAATTACAACTGAGATCTGAACTCCGGTCCTTGTGCTTTTCCAGCAAGCATCTGGCTTCTCAGCCACCTCCCCAGCCCTTGAAAACTCCATCTTGCCAGCAATCATATGAGATGGTATAGCACCGTAGATGAGAACACAGAATCACCTAAAGATCTTGATAGCACCATAGATGAGAACACAGAATCACCCAAAGATCTTGGTGGATGACTCAGAGCTACAGTACACATGCTTAGCTCCCCAATGGGCATGTGGGCCACTTATAGTTTAGATGAGACACTGACTTTCATGGGGACTGCGCTAAAACGAGTTTCATTTTGTAAATAATGAGCATTTGGCTCAGTTAGTCCTTAGTTCCGGATAGCTTCCATCCCTAAGTATAAATACCCTGGCTCTTGTGTAGCATTGGCTGTCCTGGACACTCTTTGTAGACCAGGCTAGCTTCAAATTCATAGAGATCCTCCTGAAATAATTCTGAAAGGCATGAAAAAGAAACTAAAGGCAGAATGAGAAAAATAATAACTAGTGGACAAAAATTAATCCTTCCATGCAGCAGTCACTTTTAAAATAGTCTTTACAGTTGTGTCCTCTACCTTCTACAACAATCTCATAATACAAATATTATCAGCACTATTTATGAAATCAAGAAACAAAGGATCCAAAAGAAAACTGCCAGAATAATAGCTAAATACACCTATTCACTGTATATTAGCATAATACTAAGCCTCTCCTATATGGCATATATACAGACATGTATACACCTACCTGTAAGTGTTTCCATTATTTTCATCATAACCTTATGGAGGTTAAAACTGTTGTTATTGTTATATTTTTCTCCATTTTATAGATGAGTCAAGAGAGCCAGAATCACAAAGATAGTTAGTATACTGTCCAAAGCCACAAGACACAGTACAGCCATATTTAAAAATCAGTCAGTCTAGCATTATCTTAAGAGACACTTAAGAGACATTCTATCAGGCACGGTGGCACACTCCTGTAATCTCAGCACTCAGGGAGGCAGAGGCAGGAGGATCTCTATGAATTTTAAGCCAGCCTGGTCTACAAAGAGAGTCCAGCACAGCCAATGCTACACAAGAAAAACTTTGTCAGACAGACAGATGGAGGAACAGAGAGAGAGAGAGAGAGAGAGAAGAGAGAGAGAGAGAGAGAGAGAGGGAGGGACAGGGAGAGACAGAGACAGAGACAGAGACAGAAACAGCAGACAGGCAAACAGACAGACAGATAAAGATATTCTATCCCCTCATCCAGGCAAAGAGCCCAGGGTCTAACTGTGACAGAACTAACTCATCACAGAATAAGGTGCCAGGGATACATGCCTGTATACAAATGAGAGTGAGGTTTGGGCATCTCTCTCCTAAGAATTGTTTTTGAAGCCAAGATTTTCTTCTCTGGCATCCAGCAAATGATACTAGGATATGGACGAGTCAGAGATAAATACATGTATTCTTAAAGCAAACATGGGCTTGCCCTCCCACTTGAAGTAACCATTGGTAAACATAATAATTTAATAAAAGGAGAAATCAGAAAGCATATACACATAATTGTTGTGGGAGACAATCATAAGAAAAGTGCTCCCCTATTCTTTATCACATCCATCAGTTCAGAGCACTGTCCCTGTCGTCATGCTGCCCTTTTCCATAGGAGACTAACTCAGTAAAACAGTGACAAGGTTAAGCTAACGAGCAAATCTTCATTAGCTAGTAAACATGAAAACCACCATTTACCTATTCATTCTAAAAATGGCTGTTCAGAGATAAGCCAACTACATACACTTCAGCTGAGCTATGGCCCATCTGTTGTTTGTTTCTTTAACTTTATATAAAAGACCCAATTTCTGAAGATACAATATACTTTTGTTGTAGGGTATAGACCTGGATGCTTTCTCTGAGCTGGGTAGCTTTCATGGTGATGGAAAGGGCTGTGCAGTTCACTAGGGGGAAAGTCGTCAGTGGACTGACTCCGTGGTAAACCTTGCATGCTAAAATACCCACTTGTCAGGAAAGATGTCTAGTGATGACTAATGGTATGAGTCTTATAGGGTAACCAACTGTTCTCTTGATTGGATTTGAAACCTATTCCACATGAAGGAATTCATGCCTGGTTCTATAAACCTCGGATCTATAAACCGAGTCCTATGACTTGGGTGGGGACTATAGGCCACATTAGAAAGCCCACTACCATTGCTTCACTGAGCGAATGGACTATCAGCCTGCCTTCTAAATATTTATATTTGTTCCCATAGATTAGTGCTGCTCTCAACCTTGACCTGAGAAGCTTCTTTTTGCAGTGAGCAGCAGTCGACACAGAGACTTATATATGGCCAAAATGCTGAGAATAAGTGATTGTTGAGTGTTTCACCCTAAAACAACATCTGTATCACTCTCCCCTACACCAAAGTCCTGAGAGCATCATGGAAGATGGAATGGAAAGAATGGAAGAGCAGGGCGATGAGGAGGGGTGCCATCTTCTGGACAAGACATGGCTGCCACACACATTAACTCACTGCAGCTGTGGTCACCTGCACCAGCCCTACACAAGCTCTGGCCAGTCAACATTCCAGCATGGGTATGGGAGGGGTTTAACAAGCCCCACCCTCACAGAGGCAATATCAGCAGTTGGGAGACGCGGGCGTGCGTGCGTGCGTGCGTGCGTGCGTAGTCATGGTCTTTAAGGATGTGGGTACCGATAGAATGACCATGTCTGGCATATGGCCCCACACCCATGCAGGCAGCACTGACTGAATTCAGAGGGTTATTGGAAAGAGAAGGAGACCATGAATGTCAACAGGAAAAAATGTTGTGGGAGCCTTGGGGGAGCAAGAAGGAGGATGTGGGTTGTACGTTATTGTTGCTGTTCCTTTCCTGGGACAGACAGACAGCAATGTCTATACCTCCCCTCAAGGTTCCTTCCTTTGACAAAACAGGACATAATTCCACCCAAGTTCACATTGAGGAACCAATGAATTTATTGAGCCTCCTTACAGATTTTAGGGGAGGGGTTGCATACAGGTGGCAGTTGCTGAGCTCAGAAAACAGTCACTCACAACAGTGATCAATACACATTGTGTGTGTGTGTGTGTGTGTGTGTGTGTGTGTGTGTGTGTGTGTGTGAAGTTATCTAAAAACGTATAGATTCTAAAAAACAATACTTTACATAAACCAGTGTACCTAAACCATCTTTACAGAAAATGTCTGGAATAGCACTGTGTGTGCTCTCATTTTATATTTTAGGAAGCCATGATCCAAGAGGGCTTAGGTAAATCACCCATGGTATTAAAGTGAAGCTGCTGTAATGGACTCAAACAGTGGGTGAATTTCCAAGTGATTACATGGCAGAATGAAACTAAAGCCTGTAGCTATGCCACTCAACCAAGCATTCATTCATCCAACAATCTGTGAGCAATACTGTTTGCCAGGCACTACAGATACAATGGTCCCCTGCACCACATCCTGGTTGGCAGATGCAGAAAATAAACAACTCTCCAGACAATGAGGAAAAGGATGAAATGTGGATACATTAAGGAAGGAAGGTGTGGGACACTCAAAGCCTATTTCACATCAGGGAAGAGGAGCCAGGAAAGAAAATGGTCATGAAACTGAAAGGAAAGCTGATGGAGGGTGTAGCTTGGGAGGATCATGGGAAAGATTTGGGTCCAGGGAGAACAACCAACGAAGGAAATGAGATTTGACTAAAAGGATCTTAATTAACAAGGACACTCTGAAAGGACACGCATTCTGTGTGGTGTGTTGAACCAAAGCAGGAAGTCCCAGGTTTGTTCCAATGCCAGTTAAGAGTATCTAGAAGCTTCTATTCAGGAAGGCTGCAGCCTGGTTCCTCTGCTCTACCTCTTTAAAAAATGGAGCCATGTCCCTTTAGAGCTTGATCTGTAGAAGAAATGGAATATTACATGCAAAGTATCTGTCACAAGGCTCCCTAGCGTCCCCCAGGAGTGTGTCATGGTAATAGTGATGTTGTCACTGATGGTGTTGCAACTGATGGCACTGTTGCGAACACTGGGTAAGAGTACCTCAGAATGGTCTCTGGCTCCCATTGCAAAGTAGAGGATCAGATGGGATGGTCTCAAGGACAATTCTACCTCTGAAGTTACTTGAGGATACATTGAAGTAGGCAGGTCCACGTGCAAGTCTGTGGAAAAGATGTAGAGAATCTACATAATCATGCTCTGGATTTTTCTTTAAGATAGTGAGTTTTTGTCTAGCCAGCCTTGGTTTCTTTAAGCTTTTTCCTTAACCCAAGAGTCAACCATTCCTGCAGCTAATCTTGTGCACTCACAAGCAATCCCCCAAGTGGCTGGTCTTCATGTCTTCCTGCTTGTCTGAAAGGGTTAGAACTGGTGGTTTCTAAAGCTGGACTTAAAGTTTTGTTCATTAATTGTAAGTTTATCTTCTTAATTGTCTTCCTAGCTAGCCTCTAAAACTTACTCCAGTCTTTCATCTTAAAAGGATTTTGGTTTTATGTGGTTTTGTTTTTTTGTTGTTGTTGTTGTTTTGTTTTGTTCCTCTTCAAGAACACAGTGGAAGTACTTGGCTGTGAGTTTTCTACTTGGACCATCTAGGCAAGCTCAATGGCTCTGAAGGTAGTTTCCAGGAAGCACATATTCCATCCAATGCTACAAATGCCTGAAGCTAAGGATCGGGAGGCAGAGGTGAGATGCTTTCCCTTGACCTGGTCTCAAGTAGCAGCTCACATCTTAGTGAGCACACTAAGACGTCATCATCCCTCCATCAGCAAAGAGCCTTTGACCTTATCTCAACCGCTTCATCCCAGAAACTGCTCCAGACAACACGAGATTCAGCTATAAGGTGCTTTGACTCAGCACCCCCAACCGGTCTCAAAGGAGCTCATTTTAATATCATACATAGATTTACTACTCCAAGAAATGAGCATTTCCTGCTTCCACGGGAAGCCCGGGCGTGCCCACGAGACTCATCTACGGAGCAGTGAGAAGCAGTGTTAGAGGAAGTCATCTTGCAGCGTCCCCAGAGGAGTTCAGCCTCCCCCACTCCCGTCTTCTCAGGGAAGCATATGTAGCCTGGAGGAAATGAAAAGTCTATTCGAGCTTTCTTGGGAATTTCATCACAGGAAAGTTTGCTAACGATTTCAAGAAATATTTTCCACGAGAAATGAATGGAACCATGGGTCATTTCCCAGTTGTGTGTTTGACCATCAGGGTCAACCTTTAATGAGTCTCTGGGCCTTAAAACCTCTCACCACAGTGCAAGTTTCCAAGGGCATGGGTTGGGGTAATTGCAGACATGCCTATGGCCAGGAAGAGGCAAGAATACTGGCTTTGTAGAAGGGTGGCCTACAGAACATCTGCCAAACAGCTGGGACAGGTTAGATGGGAATGGGATTTTGTTTGTTTCCTTGTGTTTATTTGAGACAGTGACTCAGTGTGTAGCCCAGGCTGGCCCCAAACTTACAATCTACTCTTACAGTGGCCCACTACCACGCCATGTCCAGGCCCGATTTATTCTTATGAAACCAGTTCCACACAGGAGTCTATCAGCCACCTGCTTGCTATTTGGTCTTTGACAACTAGTTTAACCTCTCAGAGAAACAATAACAACACCAACTCCATGTGCTATTGCAAGGATTGGAGGGGTCACAGATCACACTTTGTACAGTATTAGACTTGTGTGGGTTTTTTGCTTTTGGTTTTGGTTTTGGTTTTGGTTTGTTTGTTTGTTTGTTTGTTTACTCACTCATTCCACTGATATTTAATTAGAACTCACTGCTCAGTTCCTGGAGGTGCTTGAAGTATACGGTAAAATAGGCAAAACATTACACAAAAACAAAAAACATTAAACCCATGTTAAAGAATGAAAGGTTAGCTTCCCAATGTGAGGCTCATACTCCTGGGGAGAAGATTGCACAAATGAGTCCTCAAACAGGATGATCATGCCAATCAAAGGATAGGGCTCAAGGTGCTTGTGCTATTGGGGGTGCTCTTGCATGAGTTATAATGTGAACTAGGCCGGTTGAGGTGGGAGTCACTGAAAGATAACATTCGAGCAAGATAAGGGGAAGATGAGGATGTGAATCCAGTAGACGACTTAACAGTGTTTCCAGCACGGAGACATGCTTAGAGTCAGGAAAGGCCCAGTGGTGATGGGTAGAGTTGGAAAGAAAGCCATGGAGCACAAGAAGCAGGGACGCAGACTATGAGCCCTTAAGATGGAAGGACCTTGGCTGGGTCTGTGAGTCAGGTGGTACTGTGGTATGGATGGTTATGTGTCCCCAGAATTCATATGTTGAAATCCTAACCTTCAAGGCTCTGGCAAAAAAAAGAGATGGTGCCCTGGAGAAGTGACAAGACCATTGAAGGCAGAGGAGATGCACCCTTATAAAATCAGCCCAAACTACTCATTTGTCCCCTTTGACCATGGAGGACACAAGGAAAAGATGTCATGTATGTGGGATAGACTCTCCCCAGACACTGAATCCACCAGCACCGTTATTTCTCATGAGCCTGCCAAGAAAACTGAGAGAAGGAAAGCGTGCTATTTCTAAGCCAGCCAGTCTAGGGTATTTTGTTCTCATGGTCCCTGGATATCAAGTCAGGTAGAAAAATATCAAAGGTATTTGCAGAGAACTTCATATTTTGAGATGATCACTCTTCTGAGTGTGTTGAATTAAAACTGTGAGGGAACAAAGAGGGGAGCATAAAGACTAGTTGGGAATCAACAGAAATCAACAAGAGGAGAGACACCAAAGCCTGGACCAAAAGAACTGCAACATTAACACGACATTGATCTTGGATATTCTATTGAAAACATGTCATATATAGAGCATAAAAGACATGCAGATTTGTTGTTGTTGTTGTTGCTGCTGTTGTTGTTGTTGTTTTCCTGAACTACTACAAGGATAAAACACCATCCGGTGAGATAGAGAAGACTATAGGATGGCTCAAAGTGAAAATCATGAGACAGGCTCTGGGTATGTAAGTCTTAAAACAGATGAGTGACAATTGAGAGGAGATAAGAGAAGACAGTCTGAGCATAGGAGTCTGGAGGCTTCAAAGGACTCAATGGGATGCAAATTCATTAATCATAAGAACCTTGAGTATTTAAAGCTGGAAGACTAAATTGCTCAGCTTGGCTGCAAGTGAAGAATGAAAGGGATTCAAACACTGAGCCTTAGGTTCACTAATGTTCAGAAACAAGGGGGAAATAACAAACATACAAACGCAATTAGCAAGGAACCGGCAACGAGATTAGAATATCACCAAGAAGGAGGGATAGATACGGGAAGTTCTAGCATTAGACAGAGCTATCTGGTCACTGGACTTTGCAACATAGACATCATGAGTGTTGTCCACAAATGCAAACTTGGAACAGCATGGGAGAAAGACCTCACCATAGTGGGATACAAAGAACATCCTACAGAGCAGAGAAGAGATTCAAGGTCTCCTTGGAATAGCAAAGAAAGGAGATGCTACTTGGAAAGACATAGGCATGTCAAGATAATATTTTAATAAAAGAAACAGCAACATGTTGATCTGATGAAAGTGATCATATAAGAGAGGTAAACAGTGGTACAGTGGAAAGGGAGAACTGTGTTTACAGCACCTTTATTGAGCAAGGCTGACTGAAGTCAGGGTGCAAGCAGCCACACCATCTCGGTGCAGCTGATTGATGAAGGCAAGAGTGTGGCAGGGAGCTTCCTTCTGGATGAGAATCTGTGAGTGCCAACTTCTGGTTAGTTCTCTTACTCACCTGCCATGGACCCTGAATTCCCTTGTTGATATTTACCTATCAACTACTACCTTTAGCAGATTGTTTATATATAATATTTCTTTTTACCATAGGCCTGTGTGAGCGGGAATGAGGGGAAAGAGTTAAGGATGAGCCCAAAGATCATGAAGAACCCTGAAAAGTTCTTCCAAAGGACAACCATGCCTGAAATGGAGGGTACGTCTTTCAAGTGGGGAAGGGGACCCATGAGAAAAGGTGGACAGAAGCCATTTCAATAAGTATTATTATTACAGAACCACACAGGAATATCTGAGTATTTGCAGGAAACAATGGCTTCACCATGGCCTCCATTTCTCCAAGCTTGATTTTTTTTGGGGGGTGGGGGGCTTAGAAAGAATGATCTTGTCACATTTACTCACTCAATAGCAGCTTGAAGCATAAGTTAATGTCCTTAGTTGGCATGGGAGACTTCTCAATACATATATGAATGCACAGAAAGAGGACTTTTTTTTTCTCAACAACCTGGCACTCTAGAGTAAGTCGGAGACAAGAATATTTTTCACTTTCTTCTAGACCATAAAGCTGTCACTGAGGCTGTCAAAAAAAAAAAAAGTACATCACAGAAGTTTGCACTCTCAGGGTATGTGCAAGGAGAAGAGAGGGGGAGTACTTATAGCCAGAGGACACTGTCTGGGTGGTGGCAAAGTATGTGTTACATCCTAGGAATGGAGATTGGGGAGCCTGCTGAGGGATTTATATGTGCCATGGTGCCAAATGTCCTGAGAACAGGTCTGCAGTCCCGTGTTAAGAACCTTCTAATTAAAGAAGAATGCCTTGTGCTTGGAAACAGCCAGCAGCCATAATTCATGTGCTCCAAGGGCTGGAAGTAGCACAACCTACAGAAAGGGGAGCAGGATAGGAACAAGGCAGGGAAAAGGACTGCTAAGTTGGCCCCGGACTGGTGTGGTCTGCCTGCAGCTGCCCTTGCCATCCACACATCTGTACCCTTAAACTGGCAGCCAACCCCTTCGAAGCCCGCCCTCTTCCCTGCTCCCAACTTCGGAACACTGTGGCCCAGCAAGATCTGCGTCTGAAGCTCTGTCCCTAATGCCTTCCCTTCTCCCCTTAGAGAAGGCATTGCAGCCGTAGCTGGGCTGTTGCCAGCAGCTAATTCTCCAAGTGTGGTCCTCAAACATCTTCCCATGTGTGTTCCAGGTTCAGGATCCTCCATGCTTACAAGAGAGCAGTGCCTAATCTCTTGTTTCTGGCATGAATAATGGCTCTTTAATCAAACCAGATGAGCACCCAGCAGTAGCTCACGAACAGATGCTCCATCGGCCTGTTAGGGCTGCAGGACGTGTTCCACTTATAACCCGCGGATGCAGATAGTTCCCATCATCAGACAAGCCATCCTTCACAATCTGGCATCTGGCCCCTGTCTTCCGTCATCACTGGAAGCTGACATTCTCCATGCTGTGTCTCCCAAGCCTGTGGTCTCTAGTGGTATCTTTGCACATATGGTACACATGGATCTGTCTGTCAGAAACGTCCTCCCAGCCCCTGCCCCAGCCTCCCCCTCCCCCCCCCCCCCCCGCCCATTCACATATCATGCTTGGTATCACTCAAGACAAGCTAAGGACCATCTCCTTCTTCATTCACACAAACCAGCCTCATTCACCTTCTAAGTTAAACATTCTTTCATGTTCACAAAGTTTTGTATGGCTTCTCCACTGCGGATTTTCCATACTGTCACCGTCCACTGGTTCCCGACTACCCCACCATGTGAGAAACACTGTGAAGGGACAGGTAACCTTCCTCTACTTTTTGTCCACTTTGGTACAGTTCTTGACATGTATAGATACTCAATGAAGCTTATAATTTGATTTTTTTGGTTTTTGTTTGTTTGTTTGTTTGTTTGTTTGCTTGTTTTTCAAGACAGGGTCTCTCTGTGTAGCCCTGGCTATCCTGAACTTACTTTGTAGATCAGGCTGGTCTCAAATTCACAGAGATATGTTTGCCTCTGCCTCCCTGAGTGCTGAGATTACAAGCATGTGCCACCATGCCCAGCTCCTAATTTGATTTTTACTATCATTTAACTAATGTCAAAAAAGTTTGTTTTCTGTTACAACTGATACTATGGCATAGAAAAAAAATTAAACACTTTTTGTCTCTCTGACAAAATACCTGAAAAGAAGCAACTTAATAGAAGGAAAAAACTTAGTTGAGCTTACAGTTTAGAGGGATACAGTCCTAACAACAGGAAAGACATATGGCTTGGATCTGCTGGGTCTAGGCCTGAAAGATGACTTGTTAATATCTTAGTGGGCTAGGGGCAGAGAGGTCAGACTCAAAGAAAGGCCAACCTCTACCTCTCAGAACCTACCTCCACATCCTCACATGCACCAAATATACACCAAATCCCAAGTTTCTGCCACCTCTCAAAATAGTGTCACTAATTATGGAAGAAAGCAAATATTCAAACAGATGAGTTCACAAGGGACATTTCATATTCAAACCATAACAAAAAAAAATGTCATACTGCCCTGTAACTAAAGATGTGTGGGCAGGTTATACACAGAGAATAGCCAATTCCCTCTCTCTCTCTCTCTCTCTCTCTCTCTCTCTCTCTCTCTCTCTCTCTCTCTCTCTCTCTCTCTCGCCCTGGCAAGAACAGCTTTTGACTGTTACTTAAGATCCACAGCCTTGGTTGAGGATGTGTCTTCATTATTGCAGCACTGGCCTAGAAGCCAAAAAGCCCTGCGTTCTTTCCCCAGCGCTACATGAACTGGGTCTGGTAAAGCAATACCTGTGACCCCAGTACCTGAGAGGGGGAAGCAGGAAGATGGGGAGATCAGGGTTACGGTCAGCTATGCATCAAGTTAGAGGCCACCCTGTGATATGTAAAACTCTGTCTCAAGAAGACAATAAAGAAGAGAGGGAAAGAGACTGAACCACAACTTTCTATCTGTGGTTGCAAAGTGAAAAATCCCCGAACACTGAAAAATTTCCCAACTGCACTTACATGTGACGTGAGTTCAGTTTACGGGTCACCAAAGCCTAACATGAAAGGGCGAGACTCTATTTAGTATTTAGTAAAATTGCTTGTCCTTTTGCAAAAAAAAAAAAAAAAAAAAGAAGAAGAAGAAGAAGAAGAAGAAGAAGAAGAAGAAGAAGAAGAAGAAGAAGAATGCAGCACAGAGGCTGGAGAAATGACTCCATGATAAAAAGCATTTGCTGTTATTCCAGAAGGCCCAAGTTTGGTTCCCACCACCCACCTCCAGTGGCCACCTGTAACTCTAGCTTTAGGAGTTCTGACACTATCCCCCCCTCCCCCCCCCCCCCCCGCTTCTGCGAACAAGGTGTGTGGAGCGTATTATCTTTTCAATAGCTGAAAAGCCCAACCCAATCTTACCTCCAGTGTTCTAGGCTTAGCGCTGTGAATGGGGCTTGAATATCAAGAGGCCAGTGAAACTTTAGAGTTTCCAAGGATGGGACCAATCAGACAGTGGCACGTACTAAAAACCATGGCTCACAAAAAACAAATGGGTCTTCATTCCGTTGTCTTTTGTGCTGGAAAAGCATGGGTGCGTTTTCTGTTTCTTATTGGGCCAACGTGTTTTGTATTGCTTATGTCACAGGGACTGTCCTACATTGTTTTCCCAATTCAGGCCAGTTTTGGTGCTATTTCCTCATGGCTTTAGCTTCTTTATGTACCTGTTAGAAAGCTTATGATGAAGGATAATTTCCTGAACTATGGCTGAGTTGCCATTTTTCCATATCTTTGCTTTCACCTCTGCCATCTACCTCTGACAATGCCAAGCTGGCAGTATACCACCCCAGGCCTCCGGATTCAGCAATTATAGCAGAAGAGATAAGAGAACTAAGGGCAGAAGGAGACTGACAAGGCAGGTATTCTATGTGCCCAGAGGAGTTCAAGGTATGGAAAGCCTTTGAACCATCTGCTAAACAGACAACCAAAATAAAATGAAATCACTAAAACATATTGCCTAATTGGTTCTTTTGTGTCTTGGTCAGCATGCCATAATGTTTTTAATTATATCAACATGCGGTAAAAATAAGTGACCCACCTGTTTTTCATTATTCACAAAATAATTAATTTTTGTTCTATTTTTGTGTATTTATTGTAGCGCACGCGCGCGCGCGAGCGTGTGTGTGTGTGTGTGTGTGTGTGTGTGTGTGTGTGTGTGTGTGTGCCATAGCATATGTGCGGAGACCAGAAGACAACCTGTGAGGATCAGTTCCCTCCCTCCTCCAACTGAGGCTCTGAGGCCATCAGGCTTGGTAGCAAGAGCTTCCACCTGCTATGCCATCCCAGTAGCCCAATGGTTCTCAATCTGTGGGCCACTAACTTTCAAGGGTTGCATGTCAGATCTCATGCATATCAGATAGCTACATTACAGTTCATAATAGGGGTAAAGTTACAGTTGTGGAGTAGCAATGGGATTATTTTATGGTCGTGGGGGTCACAACAACGTGAGGAAGTGTATTACAGGGTCTCAGCATTAGGAAGGTTGACAACCACAGAACTTGCCATTCTATTTCAAATCTTATTACCTGGCCACATCTTAGTACTCATTAATGGCAAATGTGAGCAAAGTCAATTTCTCAGGCCTGGCAAGGTAAGAAAGAGGTCTGTGGGGTGTGAGATTCCTGTGGGCATGTCCGCACTCTGAAGTGGTACTTTGGGGCATGGTGATGCCTCTCCAGGGCTTGGATGAATAGAAGTCTTAAGAGAAAGACCCTTGAACTCAGAGAACCCCAAACTCACAGAAACCCCAAGCCCTACTCTTACCAAAAGTCAGAAAGCAACAAATGTCAAGGTCACTGGTTGGTGTGACCACAAAGATGTCAATATGAGCATAGAGATAAACAGCCTTTTAAAACCCCCCTTTTTTAGCTTTATAGCAACTCCCAGATTCTCTGAGAAAAGACACAATCCCCGCAAGGTAGGAAGATAGAATTCCTACCCATTGGGTAAATTGGGAACCACGATTAAATTGTATATAACTCAGCAGGAGTGTTTTATCCCATAGACTGACCTCCCTTACCCTTACAAACTCTACAGAAAGAATTCTAAGTAGGTCCTTGCTGCCTGGTTCTTGGTTAGATTCTGGAAATGCCCCCTAAATTAAGTGATTTTTTTTAAAGTACCAACAGAGCATAAAACACACAAGTACAATATAGCTTATGAGTGTGAAGTAGAATTTACACTTAAACAATGTATATTTATGGTGTCCCTCTCCTTCCTGCATTGGAGAACAGGAGCACTTCTGTATACTTAATCAGAACACATTTTAAATCACACCCATGCAACAGCCCTTGTGGCAATCCATGATGGCCAAAGTATATAAAATATGATGAAGTTAAGGAGTTGCAGCTGAACCAACAATACATCCCCCTGGAAGGGAGACACTGAATAAATCTTCACTGTTTTTTGATAGGCTATTAGTTCCTTGAGAGCTTCCATACATTTGACTGTACTTTTTTTCCTTAGCTGTAATGCTTTAAACAAGCTTTCACAATCATAAATATAACATGGAAAAATGCAAAGACAAAGAATTAGCAATTAACTATGTCTCTGGCTGAGACTGGCCAATGAGCAGAACCTTCCTCTAAAGGGAAGTAAAGGATTACATGAAAAGCCAGGCTTGGTGGAAATCCTTTTCCTTTTTTTTTTTTTTTTTTTTTTTTTTCCATTTCTTTCTCCACTTGTATGGACTGAAGGCCTCATTTTCAGTATTGCTTGGAGGTGTAAAGGCAACACCTGATAAAAGCAGGATTGTTTTCTTTCATCAGAAAAATTTGTCTCTAGCAAACACATGAAGGAGAAACTCCACTCCAGACTAAAGGGCAACTTAAGTTTTGCTATGCTTTGGTTTTGGTTTGGTTTGGTTTGCTTTGGTTTGATTTTTGGTTTTGCAGTTTTGGTTTTGGTTTGGTTACAATCAATTCAATCTATATATAAATAGAATTCATAGTTACATATATATAATAGCTTTTGTAGGCATAGACTGTACTGGGGTGTGTGTGTGTGTGTGTGTGTGTGTGTGTGTGTGTGTGTGTGTGTGTGTGTGTGTGTGTTTACCTGTATGGATGAATGTGGCACAGGTAAAAGAAGATAAGTTGATATCAGGCCAACCTTCTACCACTCTCCAGCATTTTTCAAGACAGGGTCTCTCACTGACCCTGGGCTTGCTGTTGAGACTGAGCTGGTTTATGGTGAGCCTTTGGGATCCACCTGTCTCTGTCCCTCAGCCTCTGGGGTTACAAATGTGTGCTGCCATGTCTGGATTTTGACATAGGTCCTGTAGAGGAAAAAGCCAGGTTTCATGCTTACACTCTGAGGTATCTCTAGCCCTATTTGTAGGATAGCTTTTTTGATCCAAACCTTATTAAAACTTGGAATGGAAGATGATGGAATCACAAATATGGAGAGGATAAATGGCAAATATAAATAAATAATAGTTCATCAAGATGTTTTCCTTTTATGATATGTCACCAAAAATTTGTTGAATGAAATATGTAACCAAAATAAAATGAAACTGTCAAAGCATATTGTCTAATCAGTTGTTTGATGTCTCAGCCAGCTTCCTATAACATTTTAATTACTTTTTTAAAAAGTGATCTAAAACTTTCTTTATTAGTCAAAATTTTTTTCCTTTTTTTGTTTAATTAATTTATCCAGATTACATCTCAATTGTGATCCCATCCCTTGTATCCACCCATTCCTCCCTCCCTCCCGCTTTCATCCTATTCCCCTCCCCTATGACAGTGACCAAGGGGGACCTCCTCCCCCACTATATGATCATAGGCTATCAAGCCTCATCTTGGTAGCCTGTCTACCCTTTCTCTGAGTGCCACCAGGCATCCCCACCAAGGGGAAGTGATCAAATATGGGGCACTAGAGTTTGTGTCAGAGTCAGTTCCTGCTCTCTACTCGTGTGGAGAATGTCCTGTCCATTGGATAGATCTGAGTAGGAGTTCACTGTTTACTGTATGTATTGTCCATGGTTGGTGCAGTAGTTTGAGCAGAACCTCTGGGCCCATATCTGCCCATCATAATGTTCTACCTGTAGGTTTCTAGGACCCTTTGGACCCTTCTATTTCCCCCATTCTCCCATGCTTCTCTCACCTAAAGTCCCAATAGGATGTACTCACATCTATCCCAACCTCCTGGTAAGTGAACACTTTCATGGGGCATGCCTCTTGGGCTAGTGTCCAATTATAAGTGAATATATACCCTGTGAGTCTTTCTACTTCTGGGTTAACTCACTCAGTATGATCGTTTCTAGTTCCATCCATTTGTCCACAAATTTCAAGGATTCCTTGTTTTTAATAGATGAGTAGTATTCCATAGTGTAAATGTACCACAGTTTCTTTACCCACTATTCTCCTGAGGGACACTTAGGCTGTTTCCATGTTCTGGCTATTATGAATAAGGCTGCTATGAACATGGTTGAGCATATGTCCTTGTTGTGTGGTGGAGCATTTTCTGGGTATATTCCAAGGAGTGGAATAGCTGGGACTTGAGGAAGCCTTATTCCCAGTTTTCTGAGAAAGCACCAGATAGATTTCCAAAGTGGTTGTACAAGTTTGCATTCCCACCAGCAATGAAGGAGTGTTCCCCTTTCTCCACATCCTCACCAATATGTGGTGTCACTTGAATTTTTTATCTTAGCCATTCTGATGGGTGTAAGATGGAATCTCAGAGTCATTTTGATTTGCATTTCTCTGATGACTAAAGACATTGAGCATTTCTTTAAGTGTTTCTCAGACATTTGATATTCTTCTGTTGAGAATTCTCTGTTTAGTTCTGAGCCCCACTTCTTAATTGGGTTATTGGATTTGGTGGTGTTTAATTTCTTGAGTTCTTTATATACTTTGTATATTAGCTCTTTGTCAGATGCAGGATTGGTGAAGATCTTTTCCCAGTCTGTGGGCTGCCGCTTTTTTCTGTTGACAGTGACTTCTGCCTTACAGAAGCTTCTCAGCCTCATGAGGTCCCATTTATTGATTGTTGACCTTAAGGCTTGGGTTGTTGGTATCCTATTCAGGAAGTTGTCTCTTATGCCAATGTGTTCCAGGCTCTTCCCCACTTTTTATTCTAACCAATTTAGTGTCTCTGGTTTTATGTTGAGGTCTTTAATCCATTTGGACTTGAGTTTTGTGCATGGTGACAAATATGGGTCTAATTGCATTTTTCTACATGTAGACATCCAGTTGGATCAGCATCATTTGTTGAAGATGCTATCCTTTTTCCATTGAATAGATTTGGCTGCTTTGTAAAAATGTGGACCATATGTATGTGGATTCATTTCTGGGTCTTCAATTAGATTACATTGATCAACCAGCCTATTGCTGTGCCAGTGCCATGCTGTTTTAATTATTGTTACTCTATAGTACAGCTTGAGATCAGGTATGGAGATTCCCCCAGAGGATCTTTTATCGTACAGGATATTTTTAGCTATTCTGGGGTTTTTTTCCCATATGAAGTTGAGAATTGATTTTTCAATGTCTTTAAAAATTTGTGTGGGTATTTTGATAGGGATTGCATTGAATCTGTAGATTGCTTTTGGTAAGATGGCCATTTTTACTATGTTAATTCTCCTGATCCGTGAACAAGGGAGATCTTTCCATCTTCTGATGTCATCTTCGATCTCTTTCTTCAGAGATTTGAAGTGTTTTTCAAACAAGTCCTTTACTTGCTTGGTTAGAGTTACTCCTAGATATTTTATATTGCTTGTGGTTATCGTGAAGGGTGTAGTTTCCCTAATCTCTTCTTCTGTACGATTGTCCTTAGTCAAAAAAAAATTTTTATGCCAATTTTCTTATTACCTTAGGTTAGAATTTGTTATGATGAATATAAGTTAATAGCCTGATATGAAATACAGAATGCAAAACAGTACAACAGACCCTCAGGGACTGGGGTGGAAGTCAGCAGTAAGGGAAGAGGAAGCCCCTCTTATAGCAAACTGAAAATATTAATAAAAATAAATTGAGAAAGCAGACTAATATATAGCTTACCCAAAAGCAGAAACCAACTACATAATGCGAAGTTCAAATTAATGAAGAGCAACCATGGTGTTGGGTGGCATGACAGGGACAGCATGAGGCTGAGAGTCCCATGCAGGAAGACGCCAAAGCCTCTTCCAAGACAGGAATTTTTGAAGTTAGCTTTAAGCACAACTTATCAGCATTGGAAAGATAGCTCCAATCAGAGCACAGGAGAAAGAGCCTGCAAACTGCAGAAACCAAGAAGCGCAATAGTAGTAGTCCAAGCCCTCGAGGTGGGGAAAGAAAAGGAACAAGTTCAGGTGAGATGGCTCAGTGGGTAAGGGTGCTTCGATGTGAAAATATGAGAGCCTGAGTTCAAATCTCCAACGTCCATCTTTTTTAGAGCAAATCTGGACATGACTGTGCTCTTCTGTAATTTCAGGACTGTTGGGGGTGGAGACAGGAGAGTCACTGGGACTAGCTGCTTATCTAGCTCCAGGTAGGGGAAAGAACCTATCTGAAGGGAATAAGGTGGAGAGTGACAGAGCAGACACTCAGTGTCCTCCTCTGGGCTCTGCATGCACACCCGCACATACATTTGTGTATAGAATACACATCCTTAGCCCTTGCCACTGTGAGTTTCCTGGTCCATACCATGGAAGCATGGGCCCATTGTGATGCGATCCAGCATGGGGTTTTTGGTAAGACAGTAACCCACACCATTCCAACCACCTGCAGAAGCCTCTTCATAAACATAGTATGGCAAAAAGCACCTGAAAGAGTCACAATGTGCATTAGCACATCCTATATCTCATCCTTAAGAACCCAGGGCAAGCTGGGCACAGTGGCACACGCCTTTAATCTCAGCACTCGAGGAAGCAGAGGCAGGAGGATCTCTGTGACTTCAAGACTAACCTGGTCTACAAAGCAAATCCATGACAGCCAAGGCTAGCACAGAGAATCCCTGTTTTTTTTTTGAGGGGGGGGAGACCCTAAGGCAGGGCAGGCAAGATGTCTCATCAGGTAAAGGTGCCTGCCACTATGCCTGACAGCCTGAGTTTGATCCCCAAAACCTACAAGATAAGCAGAGAGAAACTGACTCCCCAAATCACACACAATAAATACATAAATAAATGTCATGAAAAGGGTATCTAGGTCATAAGTTCCACCCAGCAAATCTCAAAACACTGATCCAGAACATTTTCTGTGCAATATACACTAACCTGAATGCCACCCTTGGCTAAACACTCCAGGATGATGAGAAAATACGGGTCCTATGTGTCTCCAAGGAGAAAAGGCTTAAAGCACAAACTCACAGATTCCCTCCTTACCCCAAGACTGTAAAGTCAACAGCGGTCCTGTGAGGTGATTCCTACCAGTGACTATGGACACCACATATAAATTAACTCAGCTTTCATAGACCTGTCTGCTTTTGGGGGTAGCGTTCAAGACATTCATCCACACATGTCCAGAAACATCTCTTGAGTCTCCATGCTATGCTATTCTTGACATGTAAGGCTTAATTATTACCAATCCCAAATGAAGACACAGTGTATGATCTCATTACTATAAGCATTAACTTCTGAAGGTAAAGGGATTACCTGATGTGTCTCCATGGCCCTGCTTACTTCCTAAGAGAAAGCAGATTTATTCTTCGATGAATGATTACTCTGACACACAAATATTTATTGAGATGCATTAAGTATTATACCATCCCCCACAGAGAGTTCAAGACGTGTTCAGAGATTTTTGAAGCAGCTTTATTTGTTGTCAGATCCAAAAATGATGAGTGCTTAGTGATCATGAGGGCATGTAGCTTTCAGACAAGATACAGGGCATGTTTTGACTGTTGAAGTACATTTTTAGGATCACAGATTTAGACAGGAAGGACAGTGTATGAACCAAGGGCATGATTAAACTCCTACCAACAATATGAGGGGAGAATTGGGGAGTCTACCACATGATTCATCCAACTCTGAGTACAGAAACAAAACAACCACAAAAACAGAAAAACAAGGGGACCAAAGACATTAACGAGATTTATTGCATGAAGTAGAAGCTTCTCTTCGAAGAAGAAACAAATAAAGTTAAGTTTAAAAGAAGGATGTTCATTAAAAGATATATTATAATACAAACTTAGACAATAGCTCAGTGACTGGCCCCCAGCTCTAATGGATTAACTTACTCCAAAACAGTCATTCCTTATTCGTATTGAACAAGGGCCTTATTAGCATGATGTGAAGGTTATTCAAATTGATCATGTATGTATGTATGTATGTATGTATGTATGTATGTATGTATGTTTGTATGTATATGGGAATTCCCTTTAATGTCATGGAACCTTCAGTTTCCCCCTTTATGTAGATATGTACGTGCACAGAAGCCCACCCTCCCTCTCTGTTTCATTTGCTCTTTGGCTCCCACCTCCTTGAGCTATGCCAGTACTACCATCATCACGTTCCCCGCTTTATCTCCAAGGCCGTTTCATTTGCTCTCTGCCCCCATTAAGTTCTGCACTCTAGATAGGCCACCTGCTTCAATAGGAAAACCAGAGCGGATATCCCTACAGAACACTGTCATCACCTCCTAAGGCCTACAGCCGGGAACATAAAACACTTCCAATTTCTCTGCTCTCCCTCAGCCTGAAAGGATTACAAGTAGGGCACTTAAAATCAAAAGCCAAGAGGGAGCACACCATGATGCCGAAAGAGAAGGAGAGTCAGAGGCCAAGAACCACTGCCAAAAATGGGAATGAGAAAGCCCAAAGTCTGAGCATTCTAGACAGAGTGGGCACAGTGGTCAGAATGCTCTCACAGACAAAGAAAGAACTGGCCTATGTTCAAAGCACGGCTTGGTCACATATCTAATTCCAAGACATGTGGGGGGGGGGGTGGCCAGATGAAGACTCTTGGGATTCCTCTATTATTGTGTCAACTGTCACCTTGAAGGATGAAGATCTTCCTCCCAACCCACCCACAGATCATGTGGAGTCCACATCATAGGAGATGCATCATTCTCTCACTGCAGATGCTGGGTTTCACCGGCAGCAGCCATTGGCTCTGCATTTCCCTGATAGTGCATATGGAGAGGACCTAAACATGCTGTTACTGTTACCAAGGAGTAATCTAAGACTGAGTTAAACTTTTGGAGAGGGATGCCCAAACCCACCCACCTACTTCTCCATCTTATATAGTGTCGCCAGAGTCATGGCTGTCACTGGGCCGGCTCATCTCTTGAAGAATGTGGATGAGAGTCTGGTGCTACCGCTCACTGTTCACAAGAGGGTGAAATCTGTTTTAGTGCCTCTTGCTTCTTCATCAACACAAGGAATGAGATTAACAGCCCTTTGATTTTTGGAAAGCACCCTGGGTTTAGAAAGCAGTTGAAATGTTCTGACCCTATCTGCTGAGATAACTGGCCACGCGCAGCTCCCAGCTTACTTCTGATGACAGGCTGTGGGGTTCAGAATTCATTCACACCCAGCTCCACATAGAGTCATGCTGTCTGCTGATCTCTGAGGCTCAGCTTCTCCCTTACATTCTCCCTACTCCTGCACTGAGAAGCTACTCCTGAGTCTACAGTCTATTTATATTGCTCCTAGAGAATTGTGGAATCCTAAGATCTATGACCTAATTCAAGAATTGACTACACACACACACACACACACACACACACACACACACACACACACACACTATCACTACCACCACCACCACCACATTCATCATCATCAAAATCAACAGAGTGAGACTTCTGCTTCTCCCTTCTACCTTGGTGAAAAGTCAAAAGTCTCCTAAACTGAGAAACCCATAAGCCTTCCTCAAATCCACTGGATCCCTTCCTTCCTATAAGAATAATTGGAGGAGATTGAAAACAAATCAGGAACCATGGTATCCCTCCACACACTTTCTGAATTCGATTAGAGCAGACCTCACAAACCCAGGCAGGTCAGTGACGGAGTGAACAGGCCAGGAAGAAAACACTAGTGGTGCTGGAATGGCAGCCGACGACTGAGTGCGGACGTAACTCCTACAATATACCAATGTTCTCGTCCCCAGACTACTGTTAGAAAAATTGGCCCAGAGTTTCTTGGTCTTTAGATTTTTCATGAGGCTCCCAAAATCTGGATACCTTAATGTGAAATTTCCCAATCTGTAAATGTTGGTAACTAATTAAAGACATTTCAAAACACTGTGGAAGCCAAAGAAAACGTGTCCACGGGCCAGATGTGGCCTATGAGCCATGGTTCACGAACTCTGTGATCGTCTCAAGAGCTATTTAAATTCACTAAGACAGTTGGGGTGCATAAAGAAGGAAAGAGAAATGGCATAGCCTTCCAGCCTCACATGGAAGTTTAACAATCTACATGGAAGAAAGGTCAGTCGCTGGGGAAACAGCTTCAGGCAAACAGCCAGCCTGGATTGGCCCAAACCTACTGGTTTGACTGTTGTTTGATTTTTTTTTTCCAAAATGTAGTCTCCTTATAGCAAGTTAGGAAATGAAAGTAGAAATCCAGTTTAATGAGCTATCAGGATGCACAGATCAATAACAAATGCATGTGGTTCTAGTGTGATAAGGACAAAAGCAGAGAGGAGAGAGATTTTAGGTGCCATTTTTCCAAGGAAAGAAGAGAGAGAAAATACAGAAAATCAACAAATGCTACATATTCATGGCTGATACTGAAATGGTGTGAGAGAAAAGACTCAATTACCAGTCAAAAGCCTGGAGGAAACAGAATGGACCCAGAGTGCACATATACATACGAGGGAGAGAGAGAGAGAGACAGACAGACAGACAGACAGACAGACAGACAGACAGACAGAGACAGAGAGAGACAGAGACAGAGAGACAGAGACAGAGAGAGACAGAGAGAGACAGAGACAGACAGACAGACAGACAGAGACAGAGAGAGATGGAAAGACAGAGAGGGACCCTAATGAGGGTCTGAGTTTCTTGCTGTATCTGTCTCCATTGAGAAACTGTCCAGACAGTCTCCTGGAAGACATGCATTTGGGAATGCAGTATCTAGTATACCAAAGGGCATGCATGCTCACAGAGCTAAAAATCAGTTTGCTAATTTACAACTGTTAATTAAAAGCTATGTCCCTAAGCCAAATGCTTCCATTTGATTTTCACATTTCCCCCAAAGGTAGTTTCCAACTTCTAGGAAGGGAACTGTGGCCTGCATGGGGCCAAAGCACAGAGCTTGGGCATGCAGGCTGGGGATTTTCACAAGCAGTCACGCCTCCCCCTGAGCTGAGACAATACCCTGCATTCACAGGGCTCTCCGGAGCTCCGATATTATGCTGAGGGACAGGAAAAACCTAGACTGAATTGAGGATAAATTGGTATTCACTAAATGGCACTTCTGAATTTACTGCAGCCTTTGCCTTTGGAGAGAATTGCCAAGGTGCTCATAAAAGGAGAAATGATGAATATTCAGGATGTCTTTTGAATCCATTAGGCAACTGGGGATGAGGTCTCCATATGTAGACTCCTGGTTCTTTCCTCAGGCCATTAAGGAGACTGCCAAAATGGCCGTGCATAGGAACAAGTGGACGCTGGGTTTGCCATGGGGCAGAAAGTCTAAACACCAAAGGTCAAGTCCATGGAAATAAACCTAGTTTAGGGAGTTTCGCAAAGGAAGAGCTCTATAAATTTTGGATTTCTGAATGCAATGAATGAGAGAATGTGTTTGCCTTGTTGTAGTGATCAAAACAGAGCAGTGGCTCACACATCACACTGCCCACATTTGCTGCCAGGGATCTGATACTCTGCACCCAACATAGGGAAACCCTAGACAGTGTGCACAGGGGGCTCCTGTGGCTTTGTTAGTGAGCTCAGCTTATCAGGAATAGAGTTGTTAATACACTCATGAAGACTCCAGAATGGCTGGTCCTAAGCTTAGTCACTTAGGTCTTCACGCGGTTTAATTTGAAAGGAATCATGAGTTCTTCATGCTAAAAAGGAATTTTCAGAAATAACTTAGCACAGAATGTCAACCCCCAAGTGTGTTGAACATCGATCAACCATTCTTTAAGAAAAAGGAATTTTTTTCAAATAGAGGCAATGACATGTCACTTGGACTTTCTCATCTCTAAAGTAAAGGAGTGGGGCCAAATCCATGGCGTCATGTTTTCTTGCAAACTGTGGGCTCGAGCCCTGAGATGGGGGTGTGCATCAATGTCTGCTAGGCAATGGCATGCTGAGGGAGGGGGCATGCATTGAAGTTCACCCTTAATGTAGTGTCAGAGCTGCTGCACTACCAAGTTAGGATCATGAGTTGGGCCTTGAAGAAAAAGTTTAACAAGAGGCTGGTGGGGGTGGAGGGGGGGAGGATGATCTTTCAGATAGAGGCCCTGGTGGAGTCAGAGCTGAGCCCAGAGAAGCACAAAGGATGATGGGAAGGGCAGGAGATCAAGTGGTAAATGTCTCCAGTTACTTTGTAGGGAACATACATACTCCTTAGGGAGATCATGTGACTGTCCCAGGTTCTGAAAAAAATATTGTCATGAAACTCCAAGGTCTGTTGCAGAAATAACATTCTGTGATTGTTATCATTCTAAGGGAAAAATTGACAAGCCCAAGAAGTGATGTGTGCTTAAGGGTATCAGCGCTTTGCTTTTGTGTGAGCAAACGGGACATTGGTAGTGGAAGGGTTAGCATCTGATCCCGGACCACAGTCTGTCATATGACCTTCCAACTAGAGAGGACCAGAAGCCCTCCCCCAGGAGAGGAGCAGAACCCACCAAGGTCAAAAATAGACATAGGCTCTTCTTCATTTGGGGTGCTCTTAGTTCCCACATGCTCCAGAAGTTTTTCTCCCTCTCTGTTCCTCCATGTTCTGTCCCCTTTCAGCTACCATCCAAGCATCTGAGCACAGGAATGCACACAAAACAGGAGCATGCCTTGTTTTACATGAGCACCTCTGGCTCAGTGTGGCCTTCGTGACAGTGCAGGAGGAATGAGCATTACAGCAAGCATGCTAAGGCTACAGAGGGGGCTGGCTGTTCTCATGCTCAATATCAGCCAAGGAGGGTCTAAGGTCCATCTGACTCTACCCCAAAACCCCTCATGCTGCTCCCCTTGAAGCCACAGCTGAATTGACTGGAGACTGGCTAAATAAAAATGAAGGGAAAAGCGACTCCAGCTTATGTCAGAGACCATGAAAACATATGATAAAAAATATTCCCTTCATTTAAAAAGTGTGTGTGGCATGGTACTTTCTAACCTGAGACACAAAAAGCACAATTCTTATGGGAAAAAGAACATATTAGATGTTGTCAACAATCAGAGCTTGTTAGTCATCCAGTCTTACAAACAGAAGGCCAAGCTGCAAGTTCCGTGAGCGACCCTGTCACAGGGACTAAGGGGGAAAAATAGTTAGACATCCAAATGTCAGTCTCCAGCCTCCACATGTACCCAGCACACACACACACACACACACACACACACACACACACACACACACATATACATACATACACACACATATATATAATATATATATATATATATATATATATTGCAGAGGGTGAGGGAAACATAGGCTAAACATGGTTGTGTGTGGCCATAAGGGAAGCAGAGACCAAGTGAATCCCCACAACCTTGTAGGCCAGCTGGTCTGGCCTATATGGCAAACCAAGTTCCAGGCCAAGGAGAAAGGCTGTCTCAAACCAAAGGTATAAGGGACTTAAAGATTGACACCCAGAATTGCCCTTTGACCTCCATGAACACTCTGTGCACACATGTACATGCACCCACACACACTCAAGCACAAGTCTCCACACACACATGCCCACCAACACTCACAGATATTCGCATAAAGTTTTAAAACCAGGAAAAGGAAAAGGAAAAAAATCCTATAATGGAGAAAAGGTGTGCAGCAGCTCATGTATGGCATGTATTGATGAATGACTCAAAATGTAAACATATCTTTTCTTTAAAAAAGGAGATGGACTTCTGAAAATAAACAACCTAGTTGTGATTAGAGAAATTCAAACTCAAATCAAATATCATGTCACTGCACAGCCTAGCAGGCACTCAGAACATTCCCTGGCATGAGAAACAGAGGGCACTGCTGTTCTTTGCTGACTGCATGACTTGGTAAAATGACTTTGGCCTTTTGTAGTTTCTTAAACAACTAAACACACACTTAAACATGCATCTCATTAATCCTGACTTAGGTGTTTACTCAAGAGACCTGGAAACTTATGTTCATATCAAATCTTGAGTGTTGGTGCTGGGGAAATGGCTCAGTGCACAAAGCATTTGTATTGCAAGCCTGAGGACCAGAGTTCAAATCCCTAGCAACAATACAAAAGCCAAGTGGGCATGGTGTCCAGCCTGGAATCCCAGCACTCAGGAGGTGGAGACAGGAGAATCTCTGGGGCAGGCCAACTCGCCAGAGTATTCTAATTGTTTCTTACAAGGGTACAAGTATTCCAAACCTGCTTCATGTTTACAGTAGAACTGAAAAAAAAAATCAGAGAAATAGATAATGAGGTCACTTTTCTTGTTGTTGAAGAAAGAAGCTGCAGATAATCAAAAGAATGCTGAGACCAGCTCCTCTACTAAAATTAGAACCCGTGAGATAGCAGCATGAACCAATGTTTACATTATTATGTCTGTAGACCAGTATAGGAAATAATACAGATTTGTGTGTATACTGACACTGGCTAAATTACATACACAACGCGATGGTTTGTTTATATTGATTGACAGCTTGACCAGATCTAGAATTACCTAGAAGAGAAGCCTCTGGACATACCTGAGAGGAGCTAGGTAGACTAGCTTAGCCTCTGGCGTTTCTGTGAGAGATTATGTTGTTTAGGTGAATTGATGTGAGAAAATCCATCCTAAAGATGAGGGGTGTGCCCCTAGGGCTTTGTCCTGGTCTGCCTAAAAAGGAAAAGGCTACCTAGGCTTCCTTCCTGAGTGTGATACAATGTGACCAGCTGACAACAGGCAGGCATGTCCCTGGGCTTCCTGAGTGCGGACGCAATGCAAGCCAAAGTAAGCCCTTCCTTCCTTCCTTCCTTCCTTCTTTCCTTCCTTCCTTCCTTCCTTCCTTCCTCCCCTCCTTCCTTCCTTCCTTCCGCTGCTTTTGTTGGGGCCTTGGATCATAGCATAAGAGAAATCAGTGAGATACATCCATCTCCTAACTTTGCCTGCCCAAAGATGCTAGAATTGGTGACACTCGGGACCAATAGCACACTTCATGGCCAGTATCTAGATTTCTAAATGTTACTCTCCAATGGAAGGAATCAAGGACTCTCAGAGAAATGGCTGATTCTCAAGACGCAGCAGATAAAATACAAGACAGGCCTGGAGTGGCTTAGAGTATCAAAAAACTAAAAATGTGCTAAAAATATAAAAGATAAAATTAAAAGATAGAAACATATCAAAAGGATATGCTGTCCACCCCAAAGAACTTCCAATAGACTGGGAAAGAACTTAGTAAAACACTTTCCAAGCATGTGCAAACTCTAGTACTGAAAAAACAAATCTCTCAATGAACATAATTGCTTAATATGAGCCATTAAAATAAAACAAGTGTTTGGTTATTTCAAGAATAAAATAAGTATTTATAAGTCTATATTGGCATAAATGTGTGATTGAGTAAATAGATGAATATAGAGGTGAATACATCTTCCTGACAGATGGGGTCTAACTCGTAAACATAGATGAGAGGAAGAAAATAGAAAGGCACAGCCAGATACGGCAGTGTGTGTCTGTAACTGCAGCTATTCCCCCAAGGTGAGGCAAAAGTTCCGTGAGTTTGAGACCAGGCTGGGCAACTTCATGAGTTGTCTCAAAATGGAGTCTGATATAGAACCCTTCATCCTGAAGCAGTGTATCCTAAACCACTGGTAAAGCTTCTGCCTGTGTTAGGTGACGTCAAAAGTCCAGGAAGTCTGCAATCTCACAATAGAAAATTCAGTTTTATGGAATACATTATATTCTGCCACAGGACCCAGAGTGGAAGAAGCTCCATGGGCTCATCAAAAGAGACCACGTGACAGTGAAAGGCAGATCTTCCTGGAGCAGAATGTTTGAGGAAATGACTGCACTTCCCCACCAGCTTCCCATGCCTGCATCTACGCCATTGCAATGTGAGACAGGGAGAGAGAAGTCGACTACATCCTCAGTCTTTAAACACGGAGTCCCTAGTAGATGGCATTAATAAAGCACAGCAGGACTGACACCGGGCTTGGCTCCAGAGGATCTTCTGAATTCTTCTGTTTTCTCTTGGGATGCTGCTACTACATAAACAGCATAGGCTCCACTCTTCAGAATACAGACCACGTGCAACTAAGGCAAGCCATCCTGAACCAACCAGCTATGAAAGAATACAGGTGGAAGTGAGCAGAGCCCAGAATGGCTGAGCCTGACTCAGGCCAGCAGAACCGTTCGGTCAGCCACAGACCCTTAGGCTAAAGAAATAGCTGTTGTTTAAAGGCACTGCCTCTCAGGCTTGCTTGTTATGCAGCAGTAACTACCTACTGAAACTGGTAGGTCTTGGTTCTTTTGTCTGCTTCATGTTCCACTTTCATATTTCAACTTAAGAATCATTTACGACAACGGAAGAGAAAAAAATTAGTTATATTATAATTCACCCCTAAGCTACACTCACTTCCCTGGACTCTACTTCTAATGTATTTATGATGAATGATGCTTGGTTAAATGAATATTCAACGATTATGGGGCTGTAGAAAAGACTCAACAGGGCAAGAGACCTTGCTGCTCTTCCAGAGAACCCGAGTTCAGTTTCCAGAGCCCACACCAGGTCGCTCATAACTGCCTGTAACTCCAGCTCCAGAAAATCCAATGCTCTATTCCGTCCTCCTCACTGCTTACATGTGGCACACACTAACATAGACACATAGATATGAATACAAATACAAATAAGCCTTTTTTTTTAATTCCATGATTACACTCTTGCTACATAAATGTAATTTATAGATGACAGGTAACTTATGGTTGTATTTCTTTTTTTATTATTTACTTCTTTAAATTAGTATACAAAGTAACATGTTTCCTTATGACATTTTCATATATCCTTTGTGTTGGAACCTCTACATTCCTCTCCTTCATCTCCCTATTCCCTCTCCGCTCCAGTATTTTCTTTCCTGGTTTCATGTTACATGGTAAGAGACATAGTAAAAGGTATTATGAAAAAGAACCCAAAGCTTCAAAAGTCACAGACACACTAGGAAGGGTCTCAAGACACAAAAGCCAGTCTTCAAGCAAGTTGTGACCTGAGACACAGGCAGCTCATTAAAACAGTAAAAGCTGTGTTGAAACACCATTTGGGTGATGAACACGCAAATAGAAGCAACTCGTATGCACTTCCCATCAACAGTGAAAGGGTCACTTCCTCTTTTCGGTTAAACATCCACCCAGGGCACCACCATCCTCTTCAGGCAGAATTCCACGGCTAACTCACTTCCAGCAAGAGGCTTGAACTTCCACGGCCTTAGAATTTTGTCTGGAGAGAAAAGTGTAAGGACCTTCCATCGTCCCTGGGGCTGCAGGCTGCTTTAACTGGCCCATGTTCCCGTCCTCCTGCTCATTAGCCCTGCACGCCCCGAGCCACTCTTCTTTCTCCCTTGTTTCTTTTCTTTTTCCTCTATTTCCCTAAATCATCTTCCTTGCACACCTGAAGACCACACTAGCTCCTCTCCCTTCTTTCCCACACCATATACTCCTCACTGTTTGGTTGTGAAGCATCCGACCACTCAGATTGTCTTTGCTTGACACACTACATAGTGGCCTGATCTTCAACAGTATCAAAGTTCACCTTCATTTGGCAGGTCTCCAGAGAGGGAGGGACACTGCCAGGGAAGCTGCTTTGCTCTTTACATATTTGTTCTCTCCTGTTAGTCTTTCTAGGTACATTGAGTTTGGAGTTTGGTTTTGTCTAATTGTTATTTTATGTATATGAGTGCATATATACATATATACATATATATATGCACTATATGCATGTTGTACCCTTGGTGTCCAGCGAGAGTATTATATCCCAGTAACCTAGAGTTAGAGGCAATTTTAAACCACCATGTGGGTTCTGGGGATTGAACCTGGGTCCTCTGCAAGATCAGCAAGTGCTCTTAACCGCTGAGAGCCTCCTGTACATTGGTGTTTTAATGGGTGGTGGATGAAGAAGAGCACAGACTTAGTCAGTCCGATATTCAATTTATGACCCTTCTAGAAACTAATGGTGGGATCTAAGCATCTACCTCTCAAACCTTTAGTTTCTTCACCCATGAAATTACATCAACAACCTTGAATCTAAGTAGTTGGTGTGAATATTAAATGTTTGCTCAATTCATTAGCATCAGTTTCATGTCAGTATGAGATAGGCTAAGGAAAAAGCAAAAGGGAGCTTAAGCTATGTGGAGCGTCCATAGACACTAGCTGCTTTTGTCACTCTTGATTAACCCCCACAGCCTTACTCTATGGATCTGGCTAGCTGATATGTCCCCTGGTCAGCGGGTATCTGTCCATTTACCACTCAATCCGTCTACTGGACCTAGGTCTCTCAAATCTGCTTCCTAGCCCATTGAACAAAGGTCATCCCACACCCTGGCCTCCCCTGGATGACCCAATCCTGTTTCCTAATGAGGCCATTTGTCTCTCAAAATGATTCAATAAATGGAGCAAGAACACAGTGATGATGAGGAAAAATGAGGGAAATGTGCAACCGGGCGTGGCGTGGTGACAGGCACATTCAAAACCACAGAAATGTGGCAAGAGATTTTTGCTTTTTTTTTTTTTCATCCAGCTGTCTTATTTTGAAACTTTCCTGGAAGAGCTGAGTATTATTGGACGTTATGATGAGGTGGGCATTTTTTTCATTTGCCCGGTCACATGGGGATTATGTAGAACTGACACGGGTGAGGAAATGATGTCATTCTTGGAGACAAAGAGAGGAAGTTGCTGAGAGAGCACAGGGGAGGGGAAGGGTACTTCAAACACCGATCAGTGAATCACTATGCTTTTAATAGCTTGAGTTTGCCATGAACTGAGGCCTCCTGGTAACCACTTCTTTCTCTCACAGTAATATCTAGTTACTGATAGGTAGATTGTTGCAGCTGTAGATTACACAGGAGTGTGGGAAAATGAATGCACATAAGCAATGTCACAACAGATCATTGCCCAACTTTCTGCCCAGAGCTTGTAAGTCTCCTCTGTATTGGTCATTTCACTGATGATTAGAATTTTGATCAAGTGCAAAGAAAATAAAATCCCATGGCATTGTATTTGGTCATTCCCTACCCAGGACAAGACCCAACCAGTCTCTGCACCTGGCCCCACACTGGGTAATCACAACCTTGTTTGCCACCAATCTGACTACAATTACATCTGTCCTATGTTAAGGATTACTCCTGAGACTTACCTACTAACATTGACCATTGTGTGATGAAACTTTTCCATAGGAGATGCAACACACATGTCTACACTCACTACACTAGGTGCAACACACATGTCTACTCACCCCAGATAGGAAGTTCATGGCAATCCACAGTACAGATACCGCCACACAAGGCCAACTTGGTGAACTAACAAATTTTGTTGAGGTTAGTTACAGAAATATGGGTGAGGAGTTACTTACAGGAGAAGAAACAACCCAAAGACAGCTGCGTCACCAAAGCCCACCCCAGTATAGGTGACAGCTCAAAATATGGGAACCTAGAGTACACTGCAAGCATGCAGGTGGCTCAACAGATAGGACAGTGTCCTTCCAAGAGGTTCTGTCTCCTTTCTATCCATCCTTTTATTCAATGAGCTGCCAAATCACACTGCTGACCCATGCTTCCAAGTTGGAGCCACCTGAACTCTCAGTGGAGAGCTTGTCTCTCTCTGCCCATGCCTAATACAGGAGCCCCCTGCAAAACCCTTTTTCTTGCTGTGACTGAAACAAAGAATGTCCTCCTACCACTTTGTTTCTATGTCATAGCCAGCTTAGGCTGTGTTCTAGCAGTGACAAAACATCCTGACCAGAAGTAACTTAAAGTAGGAATATCCAACAGTTCCATATAAGGTCCGTGATAACAGGGAAGTCAAGACAGGAACTTAAGCAGTAATCACACCATATCCACTGTCAAGAGCAGAAATGAATGCAGCCATGGTGCCTGCTTGTTTGTGTCCTAGCTTTCTCCTGTCTTGCGCAGTTCACAGGCCTGCCTAGGGAATGTTTCTGCCCATAGTGTGCTTGCCTTCATACATCAGTTAACAATCATGACAGTCCTTCACAGACATTCCCATTAGCCAACCTTCTCAGGTGATTCCAGGTTGTATCAAGTTGGCAGTCAAAACTGACAGCACAGGACGTAACAGAAATGACTTAGTCATTGTAAGTCTACTGCCTATGCAGTACAAATCCATTTCTCATAGTTCTGGAGGTTGGAAGGTTCAAACTCATGGTATCAGCAGCCATGACACCAAGCCACTTCCTTGGGATGTAGGAAGATACCTCCTTGTGTCCTCTGCACACAGACTCCACTCCCAATCCAAAAGTGAACTTCTTGCTCCTTCGCTCACTCATCTATCCATGCATTGATTGAAGTCAGACTGAGTGTCACTTTGGAACAAAGTGACCCCTGTGCTCCCATTCATTAATGTGAGTTTTCCTCCCTTCAAACTCTAACAACACAGCCACGTGACAGCATCACAGTGAGGAGCATCATTGCTTCCATGTAGTAGAGATGACCATCACACAGCAGGAGATGGCTTTTCAGACCCCTGGCAGGTCTCAAAGGTAAACATCTAGGACCTCACCTCTTGAAATATAAAACAGTCACCTGAGGTGTATGGTTTCTTTCTTTCCTTTAAAGAAAGAACCTTTACTCTCTTTCCAATGACCTTTTGGCTCAGGACCTGTGCCCCAATCACCATGAGAAGGTCCAGGAGACCCCTTCCTCTAAGTCTATCAATGGCGCATCATACCAAAGTAGTGGCATCTGAATACGTTATGAGCATGCATGTCTGTGCCTCTCTGGCTAGTTGGCTGTGGAAACTCAGTGCTTATGGGGTGCTTTGTGGGATTTTCTGGTTTGGATAGAGAGTGGGACAGAAGCAGCCTCCAGGTCCTCCGGTCAGATAACATCCTGGAAGTGAGCTACTATCTGTCCCATCAGCAGCCACGACTCACTCGCATATTCACATAAAGCACAAAGGCAAAGAGGTGAGAAGCGAGACCTGAGCAGAGGGAGTTGCTGGTGCCTCCATTCTTCTTATAAACTCATGAAGAAAGAAAGGCACAGAATGTTGGGGGTGAGCAGCAGAGACTAAAGTCCTGCGTCATCCCAGGGACTACAGGTGAGTCACCTCCAAACAGTTCGAAACCTTCCATGTATTTCATGGTTCAGGTTTCCAAGGGCGATAGTTGGATCAGAACAGAAAAGCAGAGGGCTTGCGGTGGGGGGGGGGGGGGGAGGGGGGCTGCTTAGTTGGTAAGATGCTTGTCATCCTCTAAACTGGGTCCTCAGCACCTGTGCAAAAAGCTGGGTACATCGGTGGGCACTTGTAAACCCAGCTCTGGAGAGACCAGGACAGGAGAATCCCTGGGGCTTGCCAAAGTGACGGGCTCCAGGTTCAGTGAGGGACTCTGCCTCAAAAGAATATAAAATTAATAATAATAACAATAATAATAATAATAATAATAATAATAATAATAATAATAATAATGTGAACAATAATTGAATAGGGCATTCAGTTTTGACCTATGGCTTCCGCATGTATAAACACACATGTACTCACACATACACATGTGTATATATATACACAGGAACATGTAAAGACCCATACATAACAAACAAATAAAAATATAGAAGACTTCAGGCAGTTCTGTGAACATAAAACTAAGCCTTTTGGTAGGAAAAACAAGACACCCTAGAAAAGTCTCTAAGCACCAAGCTTAAGTTTATCAAGAAGGGGGAGGAGGAAGAGAAGGAAAAGGAGAGAGAGAGAGAGAGAGAGAGAGAGAGAGAGAGAGAGAGAGGGAGGGGGAGGGAGAGGGAGGGAGAGGGAGGGAGGGAGGAATAAGAAGAAAAAATAAATCAAGACTTCATCCAAAAGCACAAGAAGCTGGGGAATGAAAGAACTAGCCACTCAATAATTTGAGGTAATGTCAGAGGCGATCTAAACAGCACACATCAGCAGAAAAGAATGGGGAAACTTCTAGTGCACTGGCTTCATTGATACCCCATTTATCAGCAATTACTGGCTCCATTAAAGGCTGAGTTTACAGCAGACAGAGAAACAGAACCTAAAATATGTCCCAGCAGATGGACGGAGAGTGTCGGTGATGCTGTATTTCAAAGGCTTGTGCAACGCCCTTATCATTGAATGTGGAGTCAGAGAGGCAGCGAAGCAACAGGGGCCTGAGAGCCAGCAAATGATTTACTTGACCCTGGATGGGCAGAACTGACAGCGGGAACCTCATTAATTCCTCGGGTCATTCTGGAAGACATTAATTTGGTTTGGACTCACGACGAGGGGAGATTTTCCAGACGTACACCAGGAATTATGAAATCTCCACGGCCGGAGAAAGTATGTCCAAATCACTTTTCGCATAAATCAAACTGACTTCCTGAAGAAGGATAATATGCTTAATCAAGGGAGTTATGGAACTCCTTGTGCTTATTAGACAGAAAATATAACAGTATTTTATTTGGTTATCAGTTCTGGGAGAGAGGGGGTTGTCTTGTTTTTCCCTCTCTTTTCCTTCTCTTACCAGCATAGCAAAGCTCTTTTTTTTTTTTTTTTTAAACCGGAAGAAGCTAGATTGGCAATGTCAGCTCTTCTTCTCTTTGTTTTTATTTTCAAATGGGCACATACATGGGGTGAGCATCTCTTGTGAGCCTGAACCAAGATGCCAGCACACATAGCCTCTGCTTGTCCAGAGCTTTCTCAGTATTAGACAAACATATCCTATAAATAACATTCACAGTGACTGGTGGTTTTAGTCTGGGTATTGTGGTGGCCTCGGCCCAAATGAAGAAGTCTGGGATGGAGGCAACTTGAGTTGAATTACTAAGTGTATAATCCTCACCAGAAAAAAAAAATCTCTGTTCTCTTTCCAAGTCTGTGTGAGTCTACGCACAAGCATACATAAGGAGAGCTAGGGTTCGTTGGTCCTCCAAAGAAGTCCCTTCTAATCCAGTATAATTTAATGAGCAAAGCTGTGCAGTCTTACGGGAATCGGGCTTCTTGGTCTCATTGTTAGCTGGAGAAGACGTAGGTTTGGCCTGCTTGGTGGGGTGGGTGATTAAACTCAGGGCGAAGCTCCCGTTCTAGTCCTTTACGGCACTGAGTCACTTTTTGGTAAGAACACTGACAGAGTGGTTAAATGGTTCAAAACGATGAGGAGGAGGAGGAGAGAGAGGGGGAGAGCGAGAGAGGGAGGGGAAGAGAGAGAGAGGGAGAGAGGGGGGAGAGAGAGAGAGAGGGAAGGAGGGGGAGAGAGAGAGAGGGAGAGAGGGAGAGAGGAGGAGAGAGGGGGGAGGGGGAGAGAGAGGGAGAGGGAGAGAGAGAGAGAGGGAGGGAGAGAGAGAGGGAGGGAGGGGGAGAGAGAGGGAGGGAGGGGGAGAGAGAGGGAGGGAGGGAGAGAGAGAGAGAGAGAGAGAGAGAGAGAGAGAGAGAGAGAGAGAGGAGTTTGAAGTGTTAGGCCATGGGTGATAATGTGTACACTCCAAGTCTCCTTCCTGATGGTATCTTTCCTTGTAAAAGATGCATTGGTCATGTTTAAAGTGAGGTTATCTCTGCCCGAGGAGAACATGCATTAGTATGTTTTACTCATTTAACACTGCACACTCCCTATCAACAACCGACTGCTTAAAGGGACCTGGGGGGGGGGGGCAGGAATTAATTACAGGAAGAGACAACTTAAGGGAGTTGGGCTATAAAATGGAATTCATTAGTAAGCCATAAAGAATTACAGCCTTCCCTGGCCTTCCCTGGCCTTCTCTGGCCTCTGCTGTCTCACCCTGTGGCTGCCGTGGCTGGTCATCTGATGGCTTAAAGTCACCCCTCATAACTTCTGTGAACCCCCAGATCTGTGGCACTGTATGCAAGGGGCAGTTGCAAAATCACAACCCCTGGACAAATGGCTCCTGAAGCCTAAAAGATCCCAACATGGTTTCCCTAGAGGTCACTGTCTTTGTCTCATCCCACCATCTGCTTGGACCTACGGACATGCTCTCACTGGGACTATGACATCTAAAACAGAAAACTGTCCTGATTAAAACTACAAATTTCATGGCACCAGCCAAGGACAATACATGCAGTAAACTTCGAACCCCTACCCAAATCTAGCTGATGGACAGGACATTCTCCACAGTTGAGTGGAGAGTGGGGTCTGACTTTCACATGAACTCTGGTGTCCCATATTTTTCCACGTCCCCTGGATGGAGAGGCCTGGTGGCACTCAGAAGAAGGATAGCAGGCTACCAAGAAGAGACTTGATACCCTATGAGCATATACAGGGGGAGGAGGTCCCCCCTCAGTCATAGTCATAGGGGAGGGGAGTAGGGGGAAAGCGGGAGGAAGGGAGGATACAAGGGATGGGATAACAATTGAGGTGTAATATGAATAAATTAATAAAATATTTTTTAAAAAATAAAACTACAAGTTTCAGCCAGGTGTGGTGGTGCACACCTTTAATCCTAGCACTCAGGGAGGTAGAGGAAGGAAAATGGCTGTGAGTTCAAGCCCATCCTGGTCTACCAAAAGAGTCCAGAACAGCCAAGGCTACACAGAAAAACCTTGTCTCAAAAAAAAAAAAACCCCAAGTTCCAGGGTTTTGCAGTCTGGGTTCCTGGCTCTGGCACATCTCAGCTGAGTGACCTTGATTGAGACTTAACATCTCTACACCTGAGTTTTCTCAATTGTAAAATAAAGATAGCAGTGGTGGCCCCACAGAGGGGGAACAGGAATGAAAAGGAGCTAGCATTGCTGATCCCTCTGGAAAAGTGATCCTAAGCGATCCAGTCGTAAAACTGGTCCTTCCAAATAGTAAAACTAATGTATTACAAATGTCTTGCTATTTCAGTGTGATAGGAAACACATATCTGAACCTTTGCGCCGTACCCCTCCTCTATGCCTCGCCAATATGTACACTCACCAGGACACAATGCATCTTATGTTCTGTGGTGGTGATGTTCTTTGACAGATGTTCAAATTTAAAATGTTGTTAAAAGATGTCAAAAGAGGCTGAAGATGGAACTTCATGAGAAAACACTTATCTATCGTGTGGAAAACCCTGGATTTAATCCCCAGTGCTGACTAAAAGATGGCAGTAGGGGACCCTCACAAATCCACCTTCTAATTTCTTAGTTGAAGGACATTCACTTCCTCTCAGAGAACAGAGGGAAGCTGTGTAGATTTTCATGAGTCATAATTTCCTCTTTAAATAGCCTAGAGTTAGGCTGAAGATATAGACCCACGGGCAGAGGACTCACCTGGTGTGTGTAAGGTCTAGATTCAAGCTGCAGTATTGGGGGGAAATCCTGAAAATATTTTTGAAATGGCTTTGGGCATGCAGTAGGTTAGCTGTCTGATGAAATGTTATAAAATAAATTTATGCATTTCAAATTAGCCTCTCCGTAATCTCTGTATAAACCAACATTATGAGCGTGCTCCCCAGCTGCTACTTTTCATTCCAGCACTTGGAGGCAGAGACAAGTGTATTTCTGTGCATTTGAGGAAAGCCTGGTCTACAAAGTGAGTGCCAAGACAGCCATGCCTACATAGTGAGACCCTGTCTTGAAAAAAAAAAGTCTTCTAGTTGACTTCCACCTAAGGTAGTTTGAGGAAAGATAAGCCTAGTCTACTCTCAGCATTTTTTAACATAGCTGAATTACATGTTATTTCTGAGCCCCCATTCATTGGGAAATAATCTGATTTATAGACAAGATTAAACCAGCCAATATATTCAAAGAAATTCTCTCTCAATAAATCCAACAAATAGCCATGTGGTCAGAAGAAGAGGCATTTGAAGACTTACTACTGATACACAAGGGGCTTCCAACTGTGGAAGACATCTGAACATACAAAGAGGATTGTACATTATGAAACCAGATAGCATATTCATTATTCTCTTCAAATATCAATGTCAACCCATCGTTTATAAAAAATCCAAGATGGCGGGAGGGGGGGGGGCTGGAGAGATGGCTCAGAGGTTAAGAGTACTGACTGCTCTTCTGGAGGTCATGAGTTCAATTCCCAGCAATGACATGATGGCTCACAACCATCTATAATGAGATCTGGTGCCCTCTTCTAGTGTGCAGGTATGCATGCAAGCAGAGCACCATATGCATACTAAATAATAAATAAAGAACTCTCTTTAAAAAATCCAAGATGTTTGATTGATTTAACTTACCTTTTTTATTAAAATAAACAATATTTTTCAAACTTTCTGAGTTTGGTTAGCTTAATTGCAAAACTACAGAATCAGCTTAATTCATCTCTCTTTCTTCCTAATCCACAAACAAGAATATCAACACCATTTAACAACACTTTGTCCAACTCTGCCCTGTTAGGTACCAGCCCACGGTGCCCAGCCTGGGAGATTCAAGGCTGAGCAACTGGTAAACTTTCACAAGAACAACTCAGAAATGCCAGTGCTTTAACCTTTGCAAATAAACCACAAAATTCTTTTTTTTTCCCTACTAAATCATTATAGTATATCAATTACAGTTTTTCTGATTATAAAAGTTATGCTTAGAATGAAAATTACATTAAGAATATATCAGAGTATAAAAATGGATAATGACTATTAAAGCAAAAGAACATAGGTTGGCAAAGATGAAGAGAAATTACAGCCAGTAAGTACGATGTAAGTACTGGCACTGGAGACGCAAAATCATATAGCTACTATGAAAAACAATATGATGGGCTTAAAAATCTAAACACCATACAGTCTGACTATATATCCCAAAGAACTGACCTCATAGCAGCTTTACACACAAAGGCCAGCTGCTACTTTTCATTCCAGCACTTGGAGGCAGAGACAAGTGTATTTCTGTGCATTTGAGGAAAGCCTGGTCTACAAAGTGAGTGCCAAGACAGCCATGCCTACATAGTGAGACCCTGTCTTGAAAAAAAAAAAGTCTTCTAGTTGACTTCCACCTAAGGTAGTTTGAGGAAAGATAAGCAGCAATCCATGTCTGACTATATATCCCAAAGAACTGACCTCATAGCAGCTTTACACACAAAGGCCAAGGTCAAGTAACGGCAAGGTTTGTCACACAGATTAATGCTAATGTGTTACAAGCATAATATATACATACATATATGTTATTTTTCTTCTTGCCATGACGGAATACCTGCCAAAAGCAACATAAGAAAAGAAAGGCTTATTTTGGCGCATGGTGTGAGGACGCAGTCCACCATCACAAGGAAGGAATGATGGCAGGGGCTTGAGGTAGCTGGCCATATTGCATCGACAGTCAGGAAGAGTCGCATAGCGAGTGTAGATGCTTTCTCTGCAGTCTTGAGCCCAGCTCATGGAATGGTGCCAGCACATGTAAGATGCATCTTCCTAACCCGCTTCTCAAGCACTAGAACATCCTTCACCAAAACGGCCAGAGGTTTGTCTCCTATGTGACCCTAGACCCTGTGAAGCTGGCTATGGAACTGTGTGTGACATCAGCATATACAACGCAGTATTATCGAGCCTTCGAAAGGAAGGCAATTCTGACACCTACAACAGGATGGAGCTTGAGCACGTGCTGCTCTTACCATCAGCATGGGCTCCCCTGCCTTGGGATCTAGAGTAGTCAGAGCCCTAGAGAGGCCGGGAGCAGGGAGTTGCCAGGGGCTGGAGGAAGGGAAATAGAAGATGCTTTTTCTTTGGGGAGGTTCAGGGGACAGAATTTCATCATTGTGTAACCCCAGATGACCTAGAACCTGTAATCCTCCTGCCTCAGACTCTTGTGATTACAGGTGTGTCCCACCTTACACAAGTCCAGCAAGGAAGTGTGTGAGTGTGTGTGTGTGTGTGTGTGTGTGTGTGTGTGTGTGTGTGTGTGTGTCAGTGTGGGTATGTAAATATGACTGTGTGTGTGCATGGTGTGGGGTGTGTGTATGTGTGTGTGTGTGTGTGTGTGTGTGTGTGTTACTCTGTCTTGGAGGTACATGCTCATTCCCTCTTGTCACGTTTTATTTTGAAACAGGCGCCTCGTTATGTTGTCCAACCTGGCCTTGAACGTGTTTGTGGCTTCCAGGCAAGACTTGAACTTGTAATCCTCGTGCCTGAGTCTTTTGAGTAGTAGGGATCACAGGTCTAAGTCAGCGGGCCTGCCTGGAATTTAGTTTTAAAAGGGTGTAAAATTTCCAACTTGCCAGGTAAAAGCATTCAGAAACTGTGCCACCAGACAGCACCAGTGTACTTACACTTCTAAGCCGTACATTACAAATAGCTAAGGTGGGCACTCCCATGTTAAATATTTATAACACAATTAAAATGAAGGAAAAAAGCATCTGTAGTTTATTATGTAAGTAGATAAATCTATTGGTATTTTGATACTTCAGTTAAAATCTACTTCTCTCAGTCATGTGTCTAACATTTTCTCATGATTGTTACATATTCTCCCATAGTCCTATGTTAGTGGTTACCTGGTGCTCTCTGACCGAGATGATCCATCCTATTGGACAGTCAGTTGTTGCTGGTGTTTCTGTAAGTTCACTCTCACGTTATTTTTAAATCTCATGTTGCATTTTTTTTTTACTTTGTGTCTTTATTATTTAAGTATGTCTTTAGCAACCAAATTTTAAGTGAAAAGTATTTTAGACATTGGAGCGTGGGTATAGCCCAAGACAGATCATTTACCTAAAATGTGCCAAGCCAAGAGTTTAATTTCCAACACCATGAAGGAGAAGGAGGAGGACAAGGAGGTGGAGGGAGGAGGAGGGAGGAGGAGGGAGGAGGGGGAGGGAGGAGAGGAAGAGAGGAGGGAACAGAGGAAGAGGATAGGAACAAAAGGAAGGGGAGAAGCAGGAAGAAGAAGACAAGGAAGAAGAGGACAGAGACCGGAGAAAGGGTGGGGAGGTCAACAGAGACTGAGCTAATCTTTAAAGGAAAACAGCAGTGAAGTCGGCATGAGGCTCACAGGCCTCCCAGTGTCCTCTTCTGTCCTATTTGCTTTCCATTGCTATGACAAAGACAGTGACCAAGAGCAGCTTGGGAAGGTGCTGAGGGCCTGTCTCTCCTCTTAAAGCTCATCATGAAGGAAGTCAGGGCAGGAATTCAAGGAAGGAACACAGGGCAGGAACTGAAACAGAGGCCATGCTGAGATGATGCTCACTGACTTGCTCCCCTAGGCTTGCTCAGTTCTATTACACAGTCCAGGGCCACCTGCCCACAGCAGGCTAGGCCCTCCCACGGCTATTATTAATCATGAAAATGCCCCCCAAAAAGGCTTGCCTAGAAGCCAATCTGATGTTGACAGTTTCTCAGTGAAGCTTTCCTCTTCCTGGGTGACCCTAGCTTGTGTCGAGTGGACAATAAAGTAATCAGAACATCTTCCTAGAACACAAGTGTAGGGAGGACAGCAGCAAACAGGCACAGCTGTCATGGTCAGCAGGAGACTCAGGTCCTTGAGGCACCCAGGCTCCAGAGCTGGACTATCTGGGACCAAAAGGCATCTTCCAGCCAGGCGGTTGGTGGTGGTGCACGCCTTTAATCCCAGCACTTGGGAGGCAGAGGCAGGGGCAGGCGGATCCCTGTGAGTTCAAGGCCAACCTGGTCTACAAAGTTAGTCCAGGACAGCCAGGGCTACACAGAGAGCCCCTGTCTCGGAAAAAAAAAAAAAAAGACATCTTCCAGGCCTTTTGTGCAAAGCAGATTTCTCACTAAGAGCCATCTCTGCTCAACGAGTAACCAGAAACATTGCTACAGCGTTAGGATATTTACTCTGAGTTATCAAGGAGAAAACCAAGGTTTGGAAAGGTTAGTAGCTTGTCAGAGTCGCAGAGTGTCAGAGGGCAGGCTGTAAGGCAGGCTTCCGGTTCCAACACCATCCTTTTGCTACTGTTGTTGAATACGAAAGCCACCACGGGTGCATTTGAACACTCCTTCTGGAACACTGGAAAACCTTTGAAAGGTGGCGCCTTGGTGGAGGAAACGAGTCAGGCCCTACTTCCGGTCTCCTCTCTACTTCCTGACTATAGACACAATGTGACCAGTAGCCTCCCGCTCCTGCCACAGTGCCTTCCCTACCACAATGGAAACAATGGAAATTGCATTTCCTCAGGAATTTGGTCACAGCAGTGGGGAAAGTAAGTAAAGCAATCACATTCTGTTACAGCTTGTTTTATTTTTAAGTACGTGCACGGATGCGTATGTGTGTGTGCGTGAACGAAGGTGCCTGAGGAGGCCGTAGGCATCGGATACTGTGGAGCTGGAACTGCAGGTGCTTGTGAGGTGCTTGGCATGGGTGCTCAGAACTGCACTCAGTTCTTCTTCAGGAGCAATGACTATGGCGTGTGACCGCAGATCTGTGGGCACAAGGAACATTTATATCTCCTAACTCCCAAACTCCTTCTATAAGGAGCCGCTGTACTCACCTGAGGAAACCACAGGGCGGCGGTTTCAGAGGCAGCCTTCCCACCTCCCTCCTCACTGCTCCAACTAACAGGACTAATTAAAGAGAGTGTTTCTGAAGGGAGTTAAATAACAGCGATTAGAAACGCTCTGCTTGGGGAAGACTAAACCTGCAGCTCCGTTTTTGATATGGTGGCTATGTGTGTTTATTAGCAGAAAAGAGTGAGAAAAGGCCAGTGAGATCACTGAAGTTACCCTGCACTGAGCTCCTGAGGACCAGACTGGCTTTCCAGGTTGTTCTCTGCAGTTACCAGTGTGTCTTGGAGATCTTTCCTGCATTCTTACCCCCAAAAGGGATGCTTCTCTAACAGGAGCCCCAATACAATGCTCTGTAGGGCTGAGTTAACTTATATCATCATCTGGGTTTTAATAGTAACTATACCAGAGTGATTTGACTCAGCTTGCATGAGTCAAGTCTGTAGGGAATGGCTCCTGTGCTAGGGACCCCAGCAACTCTTACTGGGCTTTTTTCAGTCATGTTGTCCACATGAGCTTGAGAAAAGCCTGCTGCAAATGTCTGGTCAGGCAATTACAGATGTGTAGGCTTCTTTTCTTTCAGTCTACTCAGATCAAAGACCTGCTGAAAGCTGCTTCTGAGCTCCTCTTCCTATGGCTCTTGTTCGGTTCTTATGTGGTTACACACAGGCCAGCTGTTCACAGCAGCCTTCCTGGACTATTGCAAATTCTACATAGTTTTTATTTTTGATTTTACTTTCGTATGTATTTTGGTGGTGCTGGGGATAGGACCCAGAGCCTTACTGCGTACCAGGTGGGTTCCCTGTCACGGAGCTACCACCCTGTCACTCACCCTTTCTGCGGTGTCTCTTAATCGCCTAAAGCTCATCCAGGATTAGGTGGATTTTTATTTTCACGAAAGCAGGGGCAGTGTGCAAACTGTTAATGTTTTAATTATTCTAATCATATGGAACAACTCCAGATTCCTACTTTGTAGACCTCACCCTAGGTTTTTTTTTTTTTTTTTTTTTTTTTGGCAAATGTTCACTATATTCTCTTGTTTTATTGGCCCGTCATGTAGCTGCACAGCTACTCCGGACACACACACAGCTCCCTCCCCATGGTCTCTTTGTAGCTCTCAAGTGTGAAGTTTGCAGTGGTTCTCTTGAGTTTTTAAATATAGGTCTTTGTAATTCTGACAAGTACACTTGTCTCCCTGGAGCACCGGCTTTCAGGGTCCCCAGGTCCTACAAACCCTAAAGCATTAAAAAGTTACAACTCAATAGGCCCACTAAATCCCCAGCCCTGCAATACAGCTTATCTGTGAGAAAGGAAACTAGGTCTACAGCACAGACACCCCCCACCCCCGTTGTCACTCTCCCCCCCCCACAGCCCTCCCCACACATCTTGTATCACAGAAGAAGCAAGCAGTTAATAAGAAGGAGGAAGACACACTACAGGAGAAGTGCTGTTTATAAAGTCTACAAAGGGCGGCCTTTGAACTGAAGAAAATAGAATGATGTGTCCAGACACGAAGGGCTAAAGCAGAACTCGCTCAACAGCCCATTGCAGCAACGTCATCCTGCATCTCACCAGGTTGTAGGCCTCACTCTTAGCAAAATGCCCAGTGTTGCTTGTCTTTATTATGAATCGATAGTGAAATTAGACTCCTAAGGAATGATAAGTCCTGGGGGCTATCATAATATCAGTAAATTCCAGGAGGAAAGAAATACATACAGAGATAATAGGCATGTCAATATTTTTATTTTTATTATTTTTAAATTATTACATTTATTCCGTTGAGGGAGGGCAGTGTGCCTGTGTGGTGACATGACATATAATGGCATATTTTGGAGGCCAGAGGACAATTGGCAATAGTCAGTCCAGTTCCAGGATTTGAACTCAGGCCATTAGGCTTGGCAGCCGGCACCTTTACCTGATGAGCCATCTCAATGGCCATCCTTTTGCGAATATACAAAAGTAGTTGTAAGAACTTCAGAATAGAAAAATAACAGAAAATAAAGAAAGAAAAGAAAAAAAAAGATGACCGCTAAAGCTCGGCTCTTACATTCTCCAGCCAGGAGCAACTCAGCCAGCTCCATGTTTCACACGCATGCCGTCACAAATCCCACACTCAGAGGCCTCTCTTCAGAAGGTTCTTAATATGTTTTTAACAAGGGGCCCACCCCCACTTTCATCCTCCTCCAATGAGGTCTGCAAATCACTCAAGTCTGTGAGCCACATACGCCCCAGCTCAGCTATGAATGAAGCTCAACACATCTGTAAATGAAATTATCACGTCACAATGTCCTAAGTTTGTGCGTCCTTTTGTAGCTGGTCTCAAGCAGCACTTTGTCAAGAGAAGGGCTTTCCTGTCTGACAGAAGACAAATAAGAACTCAAGCCAAGGAATCAGAGAGGCAATCTTGTCACCTTGGAAGCTGTAGCTTTCATTCCTTGGCTCTGTATGAAATTCTATACACACACACACACACACACACACACACACACACGCACGCACGCACGCACTTCTTTCTCATACCTCATTCAACTTCCATCATCTTCTCCGAAACAGAGGTAGGGTGGGGACAGGATGGTCATGGCTGAGTGACAGTTAAGATTGGTGAGGAAGTGGTCCCTGCTTTTGTTCCAATCTCAGAACAAAAAAAAAAAAAAGAGGGAAGTGGCTTCCAATTTATCTTCCTCACCAGACAGAAGTCACTAAGTTTGGAATTTTGCTCATGATTTAACCCACCAAATAATTACAAAAGGACTTTACGTTGTGGTTGTCATGGTGCTTACCTTCCATTTATTTAGAAGCAGATTATGAACACCTGGTAGGTGCGAGCCTATCAGGTGCAGCAGTGGAAAGTAGGCGGACCCCCATCTCCCACCTGCAAATAAATATTCACGGCGTACTAGAAACAGTGGCAAGCAGTAAGTGTGGGGCGTGCGTGGCACTTCTGCTGGTGGGCACTGAGGGCTGTAGGGGAGGCATGCCAGTATCCACCTGGGGAGAGATGGCCATCAGGGAAGACGCTGGGAAAGCACAGCGGAGAAAATGCTTCCAGGCATCAGGGAAATCAAACATGGGCAGAAATCCATGAGACTGTTCTGCATGCTTTTGTACTGGGCTGTGTTACAAAACATGCACAGAGTTCATTTGTGTGTATGTGTATACACACACACACCCACATACACACACACAGAGTATGTGTATGTGTGTATGTGTGTGTGTGTATGTGTGTGTGTATGTGTGTGTACGTGTGTGTGTATGTGTGTATGTGTGTATGTGTGTGTGTGTATGTGTGTGTGTATGTGTGTGTATGTGTGTGTGTGTGTATGTGTGTATGTGTGTGTGTGTGTGTATGTGTGTATGTGTATGTGTGTGTGTGTATGTGTGTGTGTGTGTGTGTTCTAACTACTCTCTCACACACCCTCTTATCTCTTTCTTTATCTGATTTCTATCAACACCACCCCTCATCCCTACTAGTCGCTTTTCCATGTTCATTAATATTGGTTTTATTTTGTGACTCCTTTATTAACATCATCATCATCATCATCATCATCATCATCATCATCATCATCGTCACCCAGGGCTATGAATGTGACCATTGGATTGGAAGTATCCATTAGAGCCTCAATAGGTATCAATAGAGTATCAATAGGTACACCACTGTTCCTAGAGACTATCAAAAGGTTCTGAAGTGACAACCAAGGCCCCTCAGCCCCTGTCCCGTCCATGCCTGATGTTTTTGAAAACAGGGTCTCTCAATGACCTGGAGATAATGGAGTAACTCAGCTGCTGCCGGCAAGCTTCAGTGACCACTTGTGTCTGCCTCCCCAGAACTGCGAGTGTGAGTGTGCACCCCCACATCTAGATTGTTTTTCACGGTTTCTAGGGATCAAATGCGGGACCTCATGTTTGTAAGGGAAACCTTTTATCTACAGAGCTATCTCCCTAGCCTTCCAGGCACATTCTTAAAAGAAAATTCAAGGGAGACAAGCGTAGACATTTGGAATAGGCTAGATCATAAAGAAAATGTTACTTTTTTTTGTAGCTGGATTTATTCAAAAATGGAAGCTGCGAAGAAATGTAAGATTCATTTGCCAGGAAGAAAATGGTGACTTGAGAAGATACTGTGAGGGAGAGTATCTTCATCTAGTAATAGATGAAGAGGGTTTTAGGTGACAGATGTACCTGGACATGGGGGACAGATGAAGGCAGGAGAAGTTCTGTGTGAACCTGAAGTTTCCATTGTGAGCATGTGGTGTTCTTGCTGAAGCCATTTTAGGTTTGACTAAAATTTGATCTTGTTGATGGGAAGCCCCCTTGGAACATAGGGTCAAGATGTCCCAGCTGGCTTATCTTAGCTTCTGTCAAACAGCCTGCTTGCACAAAATGTACACTTGCAGGTCCAGGCAGGTCCACCAGGATGTGGACTTGCCTTCAAAAGTCCCTTACTCTAAATACTTGGTTCTGTACTTGGGTGGGTCCCAAACACCTGAGTGTAGTCCCAGCCAGCTGGAATAAAGACTCTCAATTGGCTATAAACTGGGTCTGAGTGGTCATCTCTGGTAGAGCCCCGTAACAGGGGTCCCTGGTAATGTGTTCTTTCTAAGGTCTTTCCAATGAGTTTACTTTCATGCCTTTGAGTTTATGATGGATAAAGCCTGTCTAATTATTAGATGCCCTCAGGATATGTGTCCTGGTGTCCCAGAGCAATATACCTTCCCCTTTTTAATGGCACAACACTATGCCTTCCTTAACACTAACTTTATATGTAATTTTCTGCACAAATTGCAAATTCTTCAAACCTCTCTGTGATGTTTTTTGCTCACAAAATCTCATCATAAACCTGGATGAAAGGAACCAACAATAACCATGCCACAGCCTGAATGCTGACCTTAAAACTGTATCTACCAGCTTAATGAGTCTATTACCTGTAAACTCAGCTTTGCAGAAAATCCAAAGACTTAGGCAAATGGCAAACAAGTTCTTTTCTACAAGGTAATATGAATAGAATTCAGTTTGCAAATGGCATATCAATCTCACCCAGTTTGAAAAAAATAGATTTCCCATGGTCACCTGAAACCCAATGAGCAGAGTCCTTACTACCCACAGTCCTGTCCACATTCCAAGCACCCACTAGAAGCTCCCATCATATTGAGCTCATAGCATTAAGGGTCTCTCTAGCCCTCTAGGGTCTCCCTCCTTTCTCTTAAACAAATCACATCCAGAGAACCAAATGGTCAGGGTCAGTCAGAGAAACAACCCCACTTAGCTGTTGCCAATTTCCTGTTAACTACTTTTCTGTTGCTCTGACAAAATATCTAATGGGTCAACTTAAAAGTATAGATGATTTATTTTGACTAACAATAGCAGGGATTTCCACCCATGGCCCTTTGGGTCCATTTGTTTCTGGGTTGTGGTGAGACAGGGCATCATGGTTGAGGAGGGCAGGGAGGAACAGAGTCAGTTACCTCACAGGGGAAAGGAAAGAGAAAGGGGAAGGAAGAGACATACTTCCACTGATCTGCTTCTTCCAGCTAAGTCTCCTCTTCTTTCCAAAATCTCCCAAAGTAGTGTAATCGACTGGGACTGAGCCTTTTGGAGGGACACATCATACATGAATATGAACCATAATAAAGTCTGACCTGATCATAGGCACTCTTCAGAGGGGACGGTTTCCTCTGGCTAGAAGCAGATGGACCAAGATGTTGAAATATGCTCCAGCAGCCCTGAAAGAAAGCCAACAAGCCATGTGTGAACTCTGAGAGAATGAGCATCCTCTGGGAGAAGACAGTAGCCCTCAGCCAACAGCTAGCAGCCAAGCAAAGCCTTCCTCCCCACAACTACTATAAACTCAACTCTACCAACAATCTGAATGTGCTTGGAATTAGAGCCTTCCCCCGGGGCTTTTCTAGTTTAAGACTTGTGAGACCATGACGAGAGAGGTGAATTGCTCTGTCCCCGAACTCTGACTGTCAGAAATATAAGCTAATAAAAGGTGGTGGTGACTCACGCCTTTAATCTCAGCACTCAGGAGGAAGAGGCAGGTGGATCTCTCTGAGTTTGAGGCCAGCCTGGTCAACAGAGTGAGTTTCAGGATAGCCAAGACTACACAGAGAAAACCTGTCTCAAAATAATAATAATAATAATAATAAAATTAAATTAAATAAATAAACATAAAAGGCATTATTTTGGACAACTAAATCTTGGATCATTAGTTACACAGCATTAGGAAACTAGAGCACTGGTTATGCTGTATTTTCTCACTTAGCCAATAGATGATGTTTGTAATATTATAGTTTTGTGGATACTATTCACAGGGGACCTATTTAGTACCTCATAATCATATTTCTATCCATGAACAATATTTCCTTACTGCATCTACAGGGGAAACATGCTTTATCTCTGGAAGAGTCACAAGTATTGCTGTGAAAGAGACAAAGTTGGAAGACCTCTGATTTCCCAAACTAAAGTCATTGCAACACCTGTCTTCTCATTTACCTACACCATGAGATGTGTCCACATGTAGCTTTATCGTCTTTCAGGTGTTCATAAGTGAAGTAGGCAACAGCCTACAGGGATGAGTTTAGAATCATTAGATGTGTCAGACATGACTATCTCCAAGCTTACCCCCCTTCTCCTCTTCCCCTCCCCTCCTCCTCCACCTGTAGCTATTAGGCCTCCTTCCTCTGATTGGTTCCAGCATCATTCCAATAGTCCACCATTTTGTATAGCACCATTCCTGTCTCCAGATGGTAACAGTGTTTTTTTTTTTTTATCATTGTTGTTTGCTTGTTTAGAGCTCTTTTGGGTGGTGGAAGCAAGCTTGAGACAGGGGATCACTATGTAGCTCGGGCTGGCCTTGAATTCACAATCCTCCATCCTCAGCATCCTGAGGATCCTCCATCTCAGGATCTTGAGAAATGGCATGCCGCCAGGCCCAGTCCTTCATATAAAACCTGGTAACTGAGTCTGTACCTCCTCCCCATGGCAACCTGCATCATCTGTGATAATCTAAAGTGTGGATGTTTCCTCAGAGACGAGGGTACAGCTTTTCCCTCATGCTTGCCACTGACTGATGGGCTAGCTTCCAGATCTTACTTCCTCCGTGGCTGTCTTTTCTTGGTGGTTAACCTCTGTGTGAGAACATTGTCTGTTCCAAAACTTCCCTAACCAGCTTAGTAATACATGAAATGTCCTCTTTAGAAATACATTCCTTGGCATTCACATTTTTATGTGAGGTGCTGGAGAGATGACTCAGTGCTTAAAAGCACATAGTGCTTTTGCAGAAGGCCCAAGTTTGGCTCAGGCAGCTCACTCCACCGGGTCTGAGAGGCAGGGAGGGAGAACTCTGACCTCTATTGGCACCTACACTTGTGTCAACATATTTCCTCACAGGCATACATGCATGCACACAGTTAAACATAAACACATTTAAACATGTAATTTTTAAGAGATTTTTAAAAAGAACTTGGGGATTAAAAAAGGAAGTCAAAAGATCCCCTATCTCTGCTTTATAGCTTTGTATAAGATCAGACCTGCCTGTGGCTCCTCCCAAACTGAGTTTTCTTGATTCACACAATTTCCCATGTACTTCATAATCTCTAAGGTTGGTTTCCTCTCATTTCCCTACAAGTATCTCAGCCATAGACTTTAATACACTTGGGAACTAGAATGTACTATTCCTATGTGCTTTTTTAGATTTATTTATTTTTATTTTACATATATGAGTGTTTTGCCTGCATTTATGCATGTGTACCATAATGTGTGTGCCTGGTGCCCATGGAGGTCAGAAGAGGGTGTCAGATCCTCTGGCACTGGAATTACAGCTGGCTCCGGTGCTGGAAACTGAACCTGCGTCCTCTGCAAGGACAGCCAGAGCTCTTGACCTTTTATGGCTCCAATTGGTGATGGTTGCTTCTTAGTACCAAGTTGGCTAGATATAGGATTGCCATGTAAACTCGTACCTTCAGGGGTATGTATTTCCAGAAAGGTGGTAAAACCCACCTTAAATGTGTCCTATGGGCTGGGAAACTGAGCTGAATGCCAGTCTCTCTCTCTCTCTCTCTCTCTCTCTCTCTCTCTCTCTCTCTCTCTCTCTCTCTCTCTCCCTCCCTCCCTCCCTCCCTCCCTCTCCTCTCCCTTTCCTATCTCTATCATCTATCTACCTAGCTGTCTATCTATATATCTACCTATCTATTATCTATCTATCATCTACCTATCTATCTATCTGTCCGTCTATCTATCTACCTATCTATCTGTCTGTCTGTCTATCTGTCTGTCTATCTACCTATATACCTATCTGTCTATCTCCAGATGCCTCACAGTCCTTCCCCAACGCCTTCACTGCCACAACAGACTGGGCTGTGAACCGAAAGAAGCCTTTCCTTCCTTAAGTTGATTTTATCAGGTATTTTTGTCAGAGCAACAAGAAAAGTAGCATTAATAACACACTTCTATAGGGTCCTTGTAACAACTGTCCCTGCAGTTCAGAAGCCAGTCTGCCTAAAATACTATGAGTGGGAAAATGCCCTAAAGATGAAGGAGGGGGCCACATCATGATTTTCCTTCTGGGAGAAACAGCAGGGAGAATGTTCTTTCTCCTCTAGCATCCTGCGGACACAAATCCCTCCCCCACCTCAACCCCACTTCTTGTGCTGTCCTTTATTGACATAAAAATGCCTAGCCCACAGAAGTTACGAAGAGGGTAAGAGAAAACGTGATAAAATGCCCAAAGTTCACTGGCTGCTTCAGTCACCCTGTAGCTAGGAGGGGACAGTTAACAGTCCCCAAAGGCACTATCAGAAGGGTGAGCAGGGGACCAGGAAAGGGCCTATGGCGCTGTGGAGGGTAAGGATTTGTTTATTCCAGACAAGATCCACTCGTCCATTTCCATCAGGCCAAATTCCGAAGTCTGTAAAAGCATTAAGGGACCATCTGCCTGGAGCCTCTCTGGAGCTTCCTGACCTAAACAAGAAGCCGTTCTGCCCTTGCAGGAGCATCAGTACTAAGGGTGGCCATATTTCACCAGGCCTCTGACTTCTGAGTAAATAAATGCATAGGACAGATACAATAAACATTTCCCCACCCTGAAGTGAGATCTGTAGACTCCTCAGCCACTCTATGCTGGGCAGACTATAATTACAGGATATGTTAAATTTTCTTTATAGCTAGTCCTGATGGTTGTTGAGTGACCACACCAACCAGTACAGCAACCCGCTCTGGTCTGCTACCACGGGTAATGAAAACCAGATGCTTGTCTGAAGTTAGTAATCAATACAGCTCTCGGCATGAGTCAAGTAGGGCTCACCGTTTGCTTGGAGGAGCCATGTAGAGTAGTGATAAGAAGGCTAGCCTGAAGCCTGCCACTGGGGCTGCCACTCCTGAGAGAGATAAGCTGCTTGACACCCCAGAGGTGAGTAGGGGGAGAAAGGAGCCATTGGCAAGAACCTGAAAGCTTCCTCAGTACCAGAAGTGTCTTGCGGGGGTGTGGGGGTCAAAGCCCTCGAGTTCTCTTACAGCTGAAAACTTGAATAAAAACAGGCATCTTTGCTGAGAAACTAAGTACAGGCATTATGCACCATTCTTTGCTATTGTTCATCATTTAGTATATTGTGTTTTAATTTATCTTATCAAAGAAGGAGAAGGAGAGGAAGAAGAAGAAGAAGAAGAAGAAGAAGAAGAAGAAGAAGAAGAAGAAGAAGAAGAAGAAGAAGAAGAAGAAGAAGAAACAGCAGCTGGATGGAACTAACAAGAATGCAATCTAGCTGTAATTGTGTATAAGTATACATTGTCATCCTGGAAAATAGACAAAATTCCATTAAAGAGGTTTATTAAAAAAATACATACCACAGAGACTTATGACTTGAGTGTTTATGACATCTGAAACTGTCACCTACCAAAAGCGAAGGTCACCAAATAGGAGTCAAAAATACTATACTCAATTATATGCCTTGACTTACTGTTTGAGGTGCCATGGAAGACGGTGGCCCACGTGCAAGGGTGATTCCTGATGAGTGACAAGCTTGAGTGAGCTTTTGAGGACAGGGAGTTCAATGCAAAGACATAGCAAACATCAAGCTTAATTTGCTTAATTAGCTGACATTCCCAAACGGATGCGTATATGTGGGCTATAGGGGGTTGAACTCAGCTTCTTGTGCATTCGTGGGGAGAACTGGACCAACTGAGCCATCTTCCCAATCTGGAAAGCTTCAGTGAAGGACACACGGTGCTTTGCTTGCACCTTCTAGACAAGTGCTCTACCCTCATACTACACTCAGCCTACTCGTGAGCCACTCAGGCAGGTAGCAATTTCAGCTGTGAATGTTCACTCAAGCCATAAGTATCTGTGGTGGTTTTTTTCATAGACATCTTTCATAAAAATTTTATCTATTTTTCCAGAATGATGATGGTTATCCAGGTTCATGCCCAGTTAATTATTATGGACTACCTTGCAGTCTATGCTAGTTCCAGATTTTTATGTATTGAAAAAATAAATCAAGCAAAAGTCAAATTGTTCTCTCCCAAGCATCCATCTCTCTCTCTCTCTCTCTCTCTCTCTCTCTCTCTCTCTCTCTCTCTCTCTCTCTCTCTCTCTCTCTCTCTCAGTGTATGTGTGTGTGTGTATGCGTGTGCACGCATGCCCACATGTGCACACACTTATAAACATGATTATGCACACATGTGAAGCGCCACGGTTGACACTAGGTGTCTCCCACTCTCACTCCCTACCTTGTTTTATGAGACAGACTCTCTCAAAAACTCTGGAATTCACTAGATCGGTTAGAAAAGCAGGCCACGGATCTTACAGGATTCAGTCTGCTTTCCCCTCTGCCCAGCTCTACCCACCACCACGAGGAGTCTGTGTGAGTGGGACTGAGCTCAGGTTCTCATCCTTGTCCGCCAGGCACTTTGCCAACCGAGCCATCCAAGCCCCGTCCACGGCCCTTCATGTTAGCCTGGCACTTCTAGGCCACCCACTCTATCCTTCGTCATTGTACAGAGCATCTAAGCAAGCGCCGCTCCACTTACTCGTGCAGCAACTGCATTCCTTTTCTTTCTGTGATGCTCAGGAGCTACCCCAGGGCCTTGTGCATGACAGGAAAGTGTCCTTCACTGGGCTGCATGCTCAGCCATTCCACGGAGACACTGACTCGAAGATTGTCAGTACCCTCTCAGACATACACAAAGGACATACCTGATTCAAAAGTTCAGTTTTAAAGGCTCAAGGACTTTTTCAGAAGAGAATTTTAAAAAAAAATCTAAGCACCTGAGGAGGGGGGGTGCGCGTGCTGTGAAACGCTGCCTTCAGGACATGACATGCAGTTCAGCACTGCACCCATGAACTCACTTCAGCTATGATTAGCTGCATATGGTGACACCAACGAGATCGGCCAACGTTCCAACAGGCAGCATAATTGAATACAGTGGATTATTAACAACAAAAAAGGAAAAACCACAAAGGGAGGATGCAGATGTGTTGAGGTTCCTGGGGAGAGAGAGGGGGGAGCTGCAGGGTACATATGATCAAAACTCATGTTTACATGGGTGAAACTGTTGAAAAATAAGTAAGATATAGTCTACTTTTTACACTTAAATTTTTTAATGTTACCACAAAAGAAAGACCCCTGCATCCCTGCATCCCTGCATCCCTGCATCCCTGCATCCCTGCATCCCTGCATCCCTGTATCCTTGTACCCTGCTATCCCTGCACCCCTGCACCCCTGCATCCCTGCATCCCTGCACCCCTGCATCCCTGCATCCCTGGATCCCTGTATCCCTGTACCCTGCTATCCCTGTATCCCTGCACCCCTGCATCCCTGCACCCCTGCACCCCTGCATCCCTGCATCCCTGGATCCCTGCACCCCTGCACCCTTGCATCCCTGCATCCCTGCACCCCTGCATCCCTGCATCCCTGGATCCCTGTATCCCTGTACCCTGCTATCCCTGTATCCCTGCACCCCTGCATCCCTGCACCCCTGCACCCCTGCATCCCTGCATCCCTGGATCCCTGCACCCCTGCACCCTTGCATCCCTGCATCCCTGCACCCCTGCATCCCTGCATCCCTGGATCCCTGTATCCCTGTACCCTGCTATCCCTGCACCCCTGCACCCTTGCATCCCTGCATCTCATTCCCTCTCTAGTCTGGGTTCACCTAGAGCATCTTGGTCTTCTTTTTGAAGAAGGAAGGTGAAAGCCACTCTGCTCTGTCGGTGGAGTGATGCTTTATGTGATTGTGACAATTAATGCCCTCTCCTTGTCACCGCAAAGACAGCTGGGAAGGATTCCTTCCCGCTTCCTCTGCAGGAAACTGTTCAACTTTCCAAGCCTCCAGAGATGGCTCCAGCCTTGTTGTGCCTTCAGTGCCGAGGCTGAAATGATCTGAATTCCCAGAGCACTGGGAACACCTGCCTTCCAGCAAGATGCAGACATTAATCAAAATCAGACGGAGAGGACTGGGGAGTTGTATGTCATCTATGTGAACCACACTCAGTTACTCTCCCTGAGGAGGCATGATTGAGAGCTGATTACAAACTCTTCTTGATGATGCTGCTAAAAGTCTCTCTGAAAATCCCCATCCCTTCTCTACAAGAGGGATTATATTGGGCAACATGAAATCATGATTACATTGCACTAATTTTAGCCTAAGTCAGATGTGTTCGTGAAAGCATCGCACGTGCTTGCCAACCACTGCTGAGTCAAAGTTCACCCAGTTTCAGACACAAGGTGAGAAGTCAGAAACTTAGTGCTCCTGTAAATGAGCAGATGCTACATCAAGAATAAACCTAGGCTGGGACAGGTGGACACTTTATCTCTACAGTCCTTCAGTTCTGAGGCCTGGCCTAGGATATCTCAATCTATACCAGTGCCCAGTGTGTGCCTGTTTCTCATTAACACAAGAAAGGTGGGGAGATAGGAGGCCATTTTGGATTCCCATCTTGCCAACCTCTTCAACAAAAGAACTATTCTCAAGGGCTTTGGGTGGAAAGTCTGCCACCACCAACCCCCATACCCAGGTCTTGTCCTCTCCAGCAACAAAGTCGATGAAAGTCTTCCTGAGATCTGCTATGAATTACATAGTGGTCCTGGAAAATTTCTTACTGTATTTCAGGAAAGCAATGGCCCTGGAACTCTTTCCAAACGTCAGTGCTGGTTGGATTGCTTGGGGATTTGGTTGGTCGCTTGGTCGCTTAGTTGCTTGATTAGCTTTTGTTTTTATTTACTAAAGTTTCTGAGAAGTTTCTCGTGAGTTCTAATCTACCCTGTTTCTTATTCTTTAGGTTCATACTCTTAGGTGAATCCATGGAAGTGGAAGGTGCTCACTTTATGATGCCTCCACATTTAATCACGGCTTCAGTATTTGGCCTTCAAGCATTTATGAACATCAGTTGACACTACTAACACCACTGATTTTACCTCTCACCCCAGGAAATAACTTCTTTGTTAGGTGGGACCTTGTGTCCACTGTTCCTCTCAGTGCTGGGAGCCCCATCTGGCTTTAACTTGCACAGGTCTTCTGCATGCTCCCCATAGATTCTGTGAGTTCATATGTGCATCAGTTTTGTTGTGAAAAGATGATGTCCTCTTAGAGTCATCCACCACCTCTGCCTCTTACAATCTTTATGCCTCCTTGAGCCTTATAGGGAAGGGTTTGATAAAGGCATCCTGTAGGATAGAGCTGGCTGAGTGATCCAAAGTCTCTCACTCTTTTCACATTGTCCAGTTATGGGTCTCTGTTAATTGCTGTATACTGCAAGAAGCTTCTCTGATGATGGTTGAGTGATGCACTGACCTGTGGGCAAAGCAATATGCCATTTGGAGTCATTTCATTGCTGTTTCTTTAGCAGAATAATTATAGTAGGTTTTCCCCTAGGGTCCAAGACCTATCTAGCCCAACAGGATTGGGTATGGATTTCATCTCATAAAGTGGACCTTAAACCCAATTTTTAAAAAATCACTGGTTATTCCTATAACACGTGTGCCTCTATCACACCAGCATATCCTGTAAGCAGGCTGCTATTGTAGATCACAGGGTTTGTAGCTAAGGGATATTGATGATTATTACGATTGCTTTTGTCCACCAGAAGGTACTTTGCATGCTGAAAAATTTAAATAATGGGTTCAACCTTTGTGATTAGCTGAGTGTGAGGGAGTCATTAGCCATGAACCTTAATGCCGCAGAGTCTCAGTTTTCTTACCTCTGAAAATAGGAATTAATATAATGACAATATATACAATTATTGGAATTAAAGATGACAATAATACATGTGCATGTAAAACTTAAATGAATGGGTTGTTATGAACTTTCCTTGTGTGCTGATAAATCAGGACTATTTTCTGGGTGTAATCTTACCACTCAGAAGGCTGAGCCCTATGCCCCCCTGAGCCTTATAGGGAGGGATTTGATAAAAGCACCCCATTTAGGGCTGGCTGAGTGTTCAGTGAGTCCAATGGTCAGTGAGTTCAAGAATAGCCTGGGATACATAATGATACCCTTTTCCAAATAAAACAAAAAACTAAAGTTAAAAATATATATTCATCAGAACTATTTTCAGGAGGGAAGAAAGCCTTTCAAAGCTTGATTCTTACATTTCTGCCAAAACAGACAAGGAATCAACATTAACAATGTTATTTTTAAGATAAAATTTAAGACCAGAAGAGTTTGTAGAAGTGCCTGTCTTCCTTCAGCCAGTCTATGGCAGTGCCTGTTGAGAAATGGGTCTGTGTGAATAGAGCAAGCCTGTTTGTGCACAGGCATCATATGAGCAGTGCCCATTATACGTCTAGGTCTAACCTTAAGTCCCTATAAAAGATATTTCAAGAAGAAGAAGCTTCAAAAGTTAAGACCTTAGTTCTTTTGAGGCACAATCTAATTATCTCATCAGTTTATCCATCAACAAGTCTTTATTGGAACATACTACATGATCAGCTTTGCCAAAGTACAATAGGGCAGGCATCCCTACATAGGGAGTTCTTGCTAGGTGGGAAGTATCTTTATTACATGGCTCTATTGCCTTAAAAATGGGTCAGGAATAATTATAAAGATGTAAATAAGAGTCTAAGAGTCTTATTGGAAAAAAAAAGGAGCTGGGCCTCACTAAAACTATAGCAGGTCTGGAGAGATGGCTCAGAGGTTAAGAACACCAAATGCTCGTCCAGAGGTCCTGAGTTCAATTACCAGCAACCACATGGTGGCTCACAACCATCTATAATGAGATATGGTGTCCTCTTCTGGCCTGCAGGTGTACACAAAGGCAGAGGACTGTATACATAATGAATAAATAAGTCTTTAAAAAACAAAACAAAAAACATCATTGTTGTTGTTGTTGTTGTTGTTGTTTTAAGTATAGCAGAGCTAGGCTGGGGGTGCATGCATGAATCCAAGCACTGAAGGGGCACATACTGTGTAGCCAGGCTCACTGCTCTCTGCCTACCCAAGGCCCCTGAGTGCTGCCCTATCTGCTTTCCAGTCCCCATGAAGGGAACTTTAATGTGTCCCAACTAGCAGAGTAAAAGAACTTGTGCATTGTCTATATCACAGAAAACCGTGGATAGTGGTCTGGTTGTAATCAAAAGCCTGGAACAGCTCCCTCCTCAACACCCACAACGCTGCAGCAGGACACTTCATCAAAAGCGGTTTCTGCTACAAATCTGTCAGGCTTCTCAAAGCCTCTTCAACACTCTCTTGTCTCACTTCTTTTGGGCAAATGACCCGGTCTTGCAGTTCAATTCCCAGTTTCCTTAAATTATCTTCTCAGAGTGTCCAAAAACAAGTCTTCCATCCATGCACAAAATGGACAAATGAGTGACTATGGTGAGGCAGAGGCTGAGTGTCCACTGTGGCTATGACTGGCTTCTGGGGACTCAACAAGCCTTTAGCTTAGTGAAAGCTGCAGCTTCTTGTCAACAACACTCTACCAGAAATAGAAGAGCTCTAAGCTGGGGGTCCACACTCCCCATTCCTCCCACCTTTCTTTACCCACAGGCATCCAGAAAGTCATGTCGCAGTAAATGAAGCATTTATCCTTTAGTTCTCGGATGTACATGTTCTGAAAAAAAAAATAATAACCAACAAGACAATGATGTCCCAAGGACGTCAGAGGGAGGGAAATGTGCGGGGCAGACGCTGCTACTAGTTTTCATTTCTGTTTTATCTTTTAAAATACATAAAACATGAGTAACTAGGGAGAAATGGTTCCAGCTTTTGTTCAAACCAAAAGAGGGTATTTTATAGCTTCGGGTAAAATACTTATGTTTTAAGTTGTTTTGCTACACAACACACTTCGTTGAGCATCATAAAACTCCAGAGCAGGAATGGAGCCTGAAGGGGACCCTACTCTACCCCCAGCCTGAAGGTCAGGCCGGTAGATGATGGAGTTAGAGCAGACTAAGATAAAACTTGGTGTATGATCTTCCCCAGCAGAGCTCTACATGGTATTTACTGTCATTCTCCAGGAGTGTGTCTCCTCTTTCTTTCTTTGGTTATGATGTGGTCTTTAGCCTGACTAGGTATCCCAGGCTATCCTCAAACTCCAGATCTTCCTCCTCGGTCTCCAGTGTGCTGGGATTACAGGTGTACACCATTACACCTAGCTCAGCATTGGCCTAGCTCATCATCAGTCTTAGTTTGAAAAGAAAGTTCATAACAATTTCTTCACTTGCTTTCACTTGACCAATAGGATCTTAGTGGCACATCTGATTCACACACGAAGTGACAGAGGTCTGAGTCTCCAAAATAGTCATCGATGACATGGGAGCCAAATCTGTGCCTTGGGTCTCTTGATCTCTCCTAACCCTGACACTGCCTTTCTACTAATATTTTTACATCTATTTTTATGTTTTGTGTCTCACTATTGTCAGGCAGGAGGAGATGGGGACACGTAGGCAAAGATGAGTTAAGCTTCAAAGCTTAGAAGCCAAGAGAAGATGAATCACATGATCACCCAGAGAAAGTTTCTCAACAGATAGGTTGATAGGTAGGTAGGTAGGTAGGTAGGAAGATACACACATGCATACATACATACATATGTCATACATACATACATACATACATACATACATACAGTTGTTCTTTCTTCTTTTCCTCCTCCCTTCTTTTCTTCCTTTTTTTCTCATTGAGTGCACCAAATAAGTGAAACACACCTCACTTGGGGACACACACCCAAAGGGGACACACACACCCCACATCATGAGCTGACACATAGTATTCCAAAGACGTATTCCAAAGCTCTTGTGCTGAGCTTTGTGATAGAAAGTGAGGTCTTCCTGCCAGGGAGTGAGCGTCCAATACACAAAAGAAAGCCACTAATTATACACAGCAGTGAATGGGAGCCCAAGCTGTGGAGTCAGTCCAAGATGAGCTTGAGTCCATCTCCTTGGTCATTTGGGACTTTGTTCTTTTTTTCTGACTTTGGGTGATTCCTTCAATCTCTCCAGAATATGGAGGCGCTGAATGAGATCACACACAGGAAGTATTGATCACACTCCTGCCTTACATTTGGTTCTCCAAAAGAAAAGTGCAAATAGTGGTGGCAGAACGCCTACCCCAGGGAGTCCCCCTCAGGCCACCCTCACTGACACTGTCACCTGGACTACCCATCTCCCTACTGGGTCCTCAGCTCCAGCGTCTGTCTCTCATAGAATAAGTATTTCTACAAAACCGTCTTTCCAAAAGGACCTTTCTTTTCTCCACAATGTTCTAGGAAGTGTGCATGCTCTAGAAAGGTCTGACTTTCTTCCTCCTAGGGTGCACTGATAGGCTTTCTGAGGTTTGGATCTGGGCCTTAGGGTTTGTCTGGCCTCCCTCCATCAAAGGTTTGCCCTGTGTCTGCTGGTACTCGCTGCATAACTCTGGCCTATGTTTTTAGCAACCAAGGGCTGTGGGGGACCCAGCTGCCATATAAAGAAAACAGCATGAAGCTGAAAATGAAGGACTGCAGCTGAAATCTGTGAGCAAGGCAGTGTTTCTATTTAGGGTTCCCCGCCTCCCCACTGGGCCTCATGTGTCCCTCCTCCCCCCCACCCCCACCCCCATCCATGCTCTCAGCTCTCTCAACCCTTTCTGCTATCATTCTGCCAGTTTCCACCTCAGGCCCTTCCCCTAAGGGAGAAGCCACAGGTGTGCCTTGAAGATAACTGGATTGTTCTCTTGCTTCTCTCTCACCTACCTCATGATGTAAATGGTTTGCCCCACTATGCACTCATGCTATGGTGAGCTGCCCTGACCACTGTCTCAAGGCAGTGAGCCTACCCAGTTAGGTACTGGGAGCTCCAGGAACATAATCAAACAAGCGTTGTCTTTCTATGGGCTAATTGCTTCAGGCGTCCCATTATAATGATAGAATACTGTGCCCAGCAGAGTACCTTAGAAGGGGGAAAGGAAGTTGTGTACTGTGTCATATAGGTGAACAAAGCGTGCATGCATGTCCATAAGAAAGTGGGACCAGCTACTGCAGCCATCAGTCTTCAACTGATCCAAAGATCAGAGTTGACGTCTTCCCTCATTTCACTCTGTGGTCCTCATGCCTTTTGGGTTCAACCATCTTTGCAGCTAGCCATCATTTTAACCTCGTACAATAACCAGAAACCTTATTTAGGAGGGCTCTGAATCCTTAGCAGCCCTGGCCTTCTTTCTAGAAGTACTAACATTTTCTACCTAGTGTTTTACTAGCATGAAAATACCACCAGTATCCCCCAAAGGTTCCCCCCCCCCGGGCCCCCGCATATGCTTTACTGACCCTTTTTTAAGCAACAGACCTACTAGAAGAGTGGTTGCTCTAGACGGCACAGTGTTTTCCCTTAACCCCTTGCCTTGGAGACATGGAGAGAACAGAAGAACATCCACTTATTGTAGTGTTCATTAAAACAAATTCTTGAACCCAAAGCTGCAAACGTGGAAAGCAAATGTCTACAGCTGTCTGTGCTGGAACACTGCTATCAGGACAAACAGTCTCAAAGTCATCATCCTTTGTCCCCTCTTAGCTCCCGCACAATTGTATTCTAGCTAGAGGAGAACACACATTGTGGATTGGTCACGGGGTCGAAGTATATGATGCACTTTGGAAGACAGCTCTCTACTCACTAAGCTTTGTTCTTCGTGCAGGCACGCTTGCCCATGCTGAGCCATGGCGCCACTCTATAAAACAGATGCTTCTGTGGACTGCGGCACAGAAGAAGGACAGTGAACCTCATAAGCATGTAAGTATTACCACACTTCATCATTGTAAAATTAGTTCCTCAGTTAGAAGCAATATTGTGTGGAATGTCATGTGGCAAGTAAGACGTGTTTGTGTGTGTGTGTGTTTTTTTAAGTCTACAGATGCCGATCCTGGCAAATTCTGCAGGCAGGAATAGAAAATGTATGTGTAGAATAGTGTCTGCTCCAGGAAAGACAAGACTCTATGCTCCTCCTGATGTAAGTGGTCTGAAGTAACCAACCTACCAGCAGGCATCTATCTCTGATGACTTGGACTTGGTTCCTGACACCAGCAGGTTTAGGGTCCAGCAGCAGCACGAGTTAGGGTAGCAGTAAGGACAAGTTCATGTTGCTGGGCCCATGTTTAGCCTCCATTGCTACCACTAGGATAACTCCATTTACAACCCATTTTGCCACCACCAGAGTGGCTAGAAAAGTCTAAGTACTGCCCACAGAAAGGGTCATCTTGCCATCTTAACCTTCTTTATAGGTTGACTTCAATGAGCCCTGACATGTGGGACAAGGGTATTCACCTTATAGTCTCATCTTAGGAATTTATTCTCATATCCTTTCTCTACATGTCTGTCACAAATACTGCTGAGTCTCTGATAGAAACAACAGCGTCTATCCATGCATGACTCAGTTTATACCTTGAGACATCCTTCCCCATGGCCAAAGGAGCCACTGTGTATAACTACACTCACTGAACCCATTCTTATGCACTTACTCTATCACTGCCAACATGGAGTGGAACTATGCTTCAAAAGTCCACCTCTAGCTAGTACCAACCTCACAGGTATCAATCCTGCTTCCTCAATTAATACCAACTAATTGCCCATCATCATCCATATGAACATCTGTAGGAATACACCCACAGAGAAAAAAGGCCAAAACAGAAGGAGGAACCACTGCAGCAGGTCAAGTCATCTGCTCATGCAGTGCACTCATTGACTTAGAACTTCTTAAGCTAGCCAGAAGTAGTAGCACCACACTCCTCTAATCCCAAAACTTGGGAGACAAGAGGCAGGTGGGTCTCTGTGAGTTTGAGGCCAGCCTGGTCTATATAGCAAGTATTAGGCCTGCCAAGACTACCTAGCGAGACAGTGCCTTAAAACTTACACTTCTTAAACCTTCCCAACTACCTTAAGTTGACAGTAATCCTACTATATATGTCCAGCTTTGTGACTTGGGGGGATCAGATAACTCCAAAGTCAAATAGAGCAGCTCAGGTTGCATGGCTCTTTACAGTCATGCTAAGGTCTTAAATTTCATTCATGGCCCAGCAGCAAAAAATAAATGTTTGTCAGAAGGAAAATTGAATATGCTCAAAAATTCATGATGACATCCCAAAATCGTAGAGATGCTGCCATTTCGTCACTCTCGTTCCTCCCATAGAGGATTCCCAGCCCACACAGAGCTGCACTACCCACATGACATCAGCCAGCACTGGATCTGCTGGGACTGCTTATGCTTTAACCAAAACTAAGCTATATGCCTTTGGCTTCCTCAGCCTGTCTCGAATGGATAGCACTTCTGCTACTCGCTGAGTCATGGTAGTTCACTCAAACATGGCATGTGTTCTCTCTAAAGTCCACAAAAGGCCATTAAAAATTATGAGTCCATTTTTTTTCTTTCTTTCTTACCAAGAGGGAATAGAAGATGGATAGCTTCCTTTTTCTTTTTTCATTCCTGAAAGGATCTCCAGATTCCTCAGAACAGCTGACCCAGAAGCTCTACCAAGCATCAAGCTCCAGGATAGTCACTGGCTCATATCCCACCCTTTGATACACCAAACACACCCAAGTCAAAGGGTGTCACTAATACAGCACACATGTGTGGTACCCAGTGGAATGCAGGGATGGGCTAATGTAGAGAACAAGCCCATAGTAACACTTGAAAATTGAACCAAATATTATTAAACTCGGTTATCTGCTCTTTCTTTTTAACATCTATTTATTTTCTATGTAGACCAAACAGAAAGTTAAAATAAAATGTCTCAGACGCATCCACTCAGAATTACTGAAGTCTTTGAGGATGGCACCAATGTCTGTTATTCTAATGTGGCAACACTAGCCATCTTGCTGTGCGCCAGCTATTGCATCAGGATCCCATTTAGTCCTTTCCTAGTGTTTCACCCTTGACTCCATCGACCAAAGAGCCAATGTGGGGCTGCAGCAACTGTATCTGTTCTAATTATGTTTTCAAGAACTGAAGAATATCATGTTAAGAGAAATAAGCCAAACTCAGAATATCAAATAACATGTGTTTTCTTTCATATGCAGAATCTAAATTTAAGTGTGTATGTGTGTGTGTGTGTGTGTGTGTGTGTGTGTGTGTGTGTGTGTGATGAAAGCAAAAAGAGAACTATTTTTTTTATTAAATCACTTTACAGTTTGATCCCAGCCCCCTCCCTCCTCTCCTCCAAGTCCCACTCTTGTGTCCCCCACCCTGTTCTTCCCTCTCCTTCTTCTCAGAGATGGGGGAGTTCCCAGGGGTAACAAGCCACCCTGGCACCTCAAGTCACAGCAAAAATAAGCATATCCCCTTCCATTAAGGCAGGGCAGCTAGGGGAAAGGAGTCCAAAAGCAGGCAACAGTGTCAGAGAGAGGTCCTGCTCCCATTGTTAGGGAACCCACTTGATGACCAAGCTGCACGTCTGCTACAAATGTGTAGGGGGCATCTACGTCCAGCCCATGCATGACTTGGTTGGTGGCTGAGTCTCTGTGAGTTCCCATGGGTACAGATTAGTTGATTCTGTAGGTCTTTTTATGGTATCCATGACCCCTCCAGCTCCCTCAATCCTTCCTCCTACTCTTCCACAGAACTCTCCAAGCTTGACCTATTGTCTGGCTGCATCTGTTTCTATCTGTTGCAGGATGAAGCATCTCAGAAGACAGTTATGCTAGGTTCCTGTCTCCAAGCATAGTAGATTACTGTTAATAGTGTCAGGGTGGCGCTCTCTCTCATGATGCGAGTCTCAATTTGAGGCAGTCATTGGTTTGACATTACTTCAATCTCTGCCCAATCTTTATCCCTACACTTTTTGTAGATGAGACAAATTTTGAGTGAAAGGTTTTATGGGTGGGTTGCTGTTCACCTCCCTCCACTGGAAGTCCCACCTGGCTATGTGAAGTGGTGACTTTAGGCTCCATATACCCCACTGTTAGGAGTCTCAGCTCCTACAGAGTCACCCCCACAGACTTCCAAGAGCCTCCCCTGTCTCAGCAATGGCCCCTCTGAGATTTCTTTCTCAAAAAGAGGACTATTTGAAGGGAAGAAGGAAACCAATGAGAGAACAGAAGGATCAAAGGAGACAGGGGTCAGATATAAATGAGATAAGTTTATATATGTGTGTACACATATGAATTGTACAGGTATGAACGTTCATAATTCTTAAAAAGAACTGAAGAAATGATGCTGATGCAGTTGTGGAACAGTCTTAAGCCAAATCCCCACTTATACACAACCATAGCAGTTTATGAGTTATCTTGCAGTTAATGTCAGCTCAACTCACAATCAGGTGTTCAACAACATCTAGGAGTCAGGCTCTTTCTCTTTCTGTGCAGTCACCTGTTAAATGGTTAAAATCCCCCCATGAAGACAACTAAGAAAATATCTACAATACAAACTTCATGGCAAGATTGGTGGATCCTTCTAAGGACTCCCTCTCTTCATTTGGGCCAAAGGACTCCATTTGGGGCTATACACATGTCCAAGAATGAAAACTGGATCACTGGTAGTGACTTGTTACTGTGATGACCCACAATCAGGACCTGGAATATTTTCATTCATGTCATCAGTAAGACTTTTCTGGAATCCCGTTTGCTGACTCCTAAGGTACCATGACCAAGTCTGTGACATCAAAGATCTCTGCAGGGAAAACCATTGGCTTTACTTGAACCTTGCCTCCTCTATTAGCAATCTTAGTGTTGGTCTTAGCAGTCACTACTTGAGCCTCTGCTGGGAATCATATATTTCAACACAAAATCTCTTTATCCTTTCTAGCCAGCTCACTACAGATTTTTCAAAGAGTAGTAATATACTCTTTGCCACTGTTTTGTGGCTACTTTTGGTTTCAGATGTACGTATTTGTTTTCTGCCTTACTAAAGAGAATGTCACTTGGACACTCCCTTCAAATAGAGGAAGAAATAAATTTAAAAGTTTTGGTATTTCATTTTCATTTTCTGTGGAACAAAGCTGAATCCAGACAATATTCTACATTAATTAACTTCTGCTGTCCAACTCATCTCTCAAAAGCAAAGGCCTCTATGATTCTCCAAGCATATTTAAAAACTCTTTGGGTTTAAAGCTAAAAGTCTAAGCTAGTTTTATTCACATATCTATGGATTTCCCTGGGACATTTCAGACATCTGTATTATTGAACTACTCATCCAAAAATGGGTAGTAAGCCCAGGCTTGCTCAAATGGCATCAGGCTAGCTCTAGCAACAGGTGACACAAATCCCAGTGTGAACGCACTATGAGTCCTCTGCCCACATCATATTTATTAATGACTCACTGACCAAAGCAATTTCCACTTCCAAGCCCAGATTCAAAGAATAGAGAAGAAATTCTTCTGATGGGGCAATTGGCAAATCTTATCACAAAGAAGTTGTGTTACAGTTTGAATCTGGAATAACCCCCACAGACCATGGTTTTGCTAATGCTATTTTGAGAGGCTGTGAAAACTTTGGAAGGTGGAAGTTGGTCAATAGAAGTAGGGTTGTAAAGGTTATGGCTAGCCTTGTTCCTCATTTACCTGCTGCTTGCCGTGATGTGGAGTCTCTGCCATACCCTACTTCTGTGAGCTAAACAGCTCAGCCTCACCTTCTCCACCATGACTGGCTGAAATGTGAGTCAGAATAAACCAGTCCTTTCCTAGGCTCCTTTTGTCATATATACAAAAGTCACAGTCATGTAAAAATAATTCATTCGGGTAGATATACAGACGTATAAGAAAATACTGAATCATTTTCCAGCATTACCATACATCCAGCAGTACAAATGTATACATCCATTCCTAGGATCAATAGTCTTACCTAGCTGTGAATCATGAGCTGCGTACGAACTTGCCAAGCAAGATGTGCCCAATGATGCAACAGTGACCCAACTGATACAAGAGTAACCAATCCTTCTCTGATTAGACTGGAGACTCGCTCCACCAGAGAGAATTCATACCTAGTACTATAAACCCAGTCAAAACCCCATGTCTGGGGACATCACAGGCCTACTGGAAAAACCTACAATCCTCATTTTAATATACAGACATGATGTCAACCTGCTTCCTAAATGTTTATGTTTAAGTCTATGGATTGGTACTCTTTTCACCCTTGCTCAGAGACTTCTACTTGAAGTGATCAATGAATGGCTAATACAGAGATTTCTAACTGGTGTAAGTGAAGAGAACTGCTGTGTGCTTAGACCTAAATGGGACATCGACATCACCCCCTCCAAGGCTCAAGAAACTGAAGAAAAGGATATTGACTCCTGCTTGGACCATTTGGTTTTTTATTGCCTGCAGGTTTGTGCATCGTGACCATACCTGTGTTTCATAGGACTGTCAGGGCTTACACATACCATAGAAATTGCAACATTTTATCGTATAGACATTGTAAGTGTTTGCATAGTTTTGGGGGAGATCCATAGTTTTAAGTTCTTTATCAAAAGGTTTGTGGGACAAAAAGTTCACTTGAGACTGCTGAATAATTTACTGTGTCAGCAGCTGAAGGAGAGCATTGTGGAGTTGGAAGCCCTTGACACCAATGGGCAGTTAAGATTTTCACCTGCCATTTGCTCTTTGTAGCCCATTAATAACGCTTTTCAGTTTTAAAAAATTAAATTAAATATAATTATATTATTTCCCCCTTTGGCGGTTTCCTCCCTCAATACCCATGTTACTTACTACCCTACCCCTTGCTCGTCCTCAAATCTATTCTCTCTCTCTCTCTCTCTCTCTCTCTCTCTCTCTCTCTCTCTCTCTCTCTCTCTCTGCCCCCCACCTCTCTCTATTTTTGCTACATATAGACAGATAAAACACTATGTGCATAAATATATAAACTCAAATTGCTCAGTCTATTTATACTTCTATGTATATAATTTCAAGGCTGACCAATTATATTTGATACCCAAAGAGCCCATTCCTCAGTAAGACTGTTTCTCCTGATCTCAGCCTTCTTTAGCTGCCTATGGCTTTTTGTTTAGGGGTGGGACCCATGAGATTTCTCCTTTCCATAGTCATGTGTTTATTGGTGCCTTTCTTGTTTTGGTCTTGTTCAGGCAGCCATATTGGAAGAAAGATGGCAATGCTAACAGTCTCTCTGAATAGTCATGCTTAGCCAGGACTGTCCTTGGGAGAATGGATGAACTCCCCACTTAGCAGAAGTTGGCACACAGCAAATACTGAAAAGTCTCTTCACAAAGGTTGTTGGAAGAAACCAGTCTAAAGTCTGAAAACTCTCTCTTCTTTTAATTAATTCTGTGTCAGTTTTCTGTTTGTTGGTTTGGTTTGATTTGGTTTTTGAGGGAGGTGGGGTTGTTTTGGTTTGGTTTGGTTTTTCGAGACAGGATTTCTCTGTGTTAGCCTTGGCTGTCCTGGACTCACTTTGTAGACAAGACTGACCTCAAACTCACGGCAATCTGCCTGCCTCTGCCTCCCGAGCGCTGGGATTAAAGGTGTGTGCCACCATGCCTGGCTATGTGTCAGTTTAAAGCACCAAATTTCATAGTTCCTTACATAGTCCTTAGAAGACGTGTTTACACGTGTGGTGGGCAAGCAACTTAATCCTGGCACCCATGTCTCCTCAAGTAAAGTCATTCTGTTCCCTAATAACAGTTTTACTGGATGGAGCTATTTCAAGTGAAAAATGATGGGAAGGATATAAAGTAAATGGTAGGGAAGTAGATAGACAATGTTGACAGAAGATAGATTGGATAATAGATGATGGGTGCATAGATAGAAGACAGATGATAGTGATGATGATGAAGAAGAAGAAGAAGAAGAAGAAGAAGAAGAAGAAGAAGAAGAAGAAGAAGAAGAAGAAGAAGAAGAAGTAGGTAGATAGATAGATAGATAGATAGATACATAGATAGATAGATAATACACAGGCTGATTGACAGATGGATGGGTGGATATAAAGAAAGAGAGAATAGATAGTAGCTAGCTAGAGCAGGTTTCCTAGGCAATATTTAGCACAAGGGTAAAACACAAAATGACAACAAAATGTCTTGATTCAAAAAGCAGAAATACACAGCCTCCTGATGCCCCATACCAAGAAAATCCCAGGAGAAACTGATTAAAGCTAGGTGTAACAAATGACAAAGTGAGCAACTGTGCACTGAAGCCATTCCTCAAATGAGCCCACACCAGGCAGAGGGAGGGAGTGTCTGGGAAAGGGGGAGACTTTTGCCCTGCTACTTTAGCTCACAGTCTGGACTGTCTTTGAGGATCTCCTCTCTATCGTTAGCTTTTCTCAAACATTACACATTTGAGAACTCATGTGTCCTATAATCCAAAGTGCAAGGGAAGTTGAGGCAACCACACTCCACCATCTCCTCTTTTCCCCAGCCTTCTAGAGCTTTGGAGAGTTCCAAGTGACCCAGCACCGTATATTGCATATGATAAATTCCAAGCCCTACACTACAGATGGCTGACCCAGGTCCCTGATCTAGCCAGCAGCAGCCCTGGGGTCAGCCCTTAGTGCTTGCTAAGCCTCATCATCCCCCTGTGACACCAGGAATTCTCCAACAGGAAGACACACACTAAAGCAGAAGCCACCAGAGACTCCAAGATAAACAAGGGGGGGGGTGTCATTAGTTCTAGAGATTTGATTCAGATCTGGAATAAAGCCAACTCTCTTACAGAGTAGAATGCAGGCTTTGCACGAGGCTATTTCCGAAAGTCCACATAACTCAAAAGAAATGCAGAGCCCTATTGGGACCTACCACTGCCTGTAGCTCCAGCAGTGTGCACCCATTCCCCGCTGCCCTGACGGAGACTTTGGTTCCATACTGTGAGGCACGGTTCTCACATCATGCTGCTCTCCTCCTGCCCTCAGGAAGAGGTACAAAGATGACCAACTGAATGACTTCGGACAAGTTGCTTAAGCTTCCTATGCCTCGAACTCCTCACTCACAAAACAGGGCAACAGCAGTACCACATTCCTGGGATTGTCACTGACAACAGTGGCTGCATGTTGTAAAGCGCGCGACATACATAATTACTGTCTGTGCCGCTCACATAACTGATATGTGTGGTTGTTCTGCTATCCAGAATGAGTGAAGGAAACGATACTTGCTGATGGTCTCAGACGCTGAAAGCATCCTGAACACATAAGGCACGATTCTTCGCATAGTTGGCTTGGTGTAGTCATCGGTCATAAAATTAACATGGACGGGATCCTTGCCCTTCATGCGATGCTGACAGTTGTTCTGTTTGGGGAACCGAAGAAAGCTGCCCAAATAGAATCCCCAGAGAAGAAGGCTGCCTCGGAAGAAAGATGACCCTTAGATAAACAACCATAAACAGATTTCAGTATCATCATTAGGGCAACAAATCACGCTTCAAAAACGCCAGCTGACAGCTCTGTGATCCAGTACTGATGGGAAAGTAAACCCTGCTGGGGTGGAATAATTGCGGGAAATATGGCCGGATTAGATGTCACCCAGGAGTTTACATTCTATCATAATTTAAACAGTCATTGGATCTCCTGATCCTGCTTTATCCAGCTATGCAATACTTAACGTTTTATGGCTACCCCAGTTGCTCTTCCCCAGCCCTCCCTCCTGGAAGAGGCTATTTCTTTATTAAACTGGATTTCCTGGGTGTGATTTGCAATAAAGGAGCCGTGTGTGTGTGTGTGTGTGTGTGTGTGTGTGTGTGTGTGTGTGTGTGTTCCTACCAGGCTCCTGCCGGGTTTTTTTTTTTAAGCATTCTGATTTGTTAAACATGTTTCAATGAAGACTTGATCAGCAACCCAACTGCACCAGGAGAAAACCAGCCAGCCATCACTCTGCTGCCTCAATCAGACAGAAGCAATTCATTCAATTACCACACTGCATAAAGAGACTTTTTCTGCAGAAAGCAGACTAAAACACCAAGCAACAATCTTCGCATCAGAATGAGACCCAGAGGCCAGCTCTAAGAAAGACCCAGACACAAGGCCACCTCCAGTAAGTACCCCAGGAGCTGGTGACAGCTCACCACTTCCCCCACAGCCACGCGCAGCCCACCCCTCCACTTGACAGAATTTATCTGTGAAATTCTGCTTTCACATTTTTACATTTATGATTCTTTCTTTTACTCTCTGCCACTTGTTTTTGTGTTTTCTTCAACTGTTTATATGAGACAGGCAGAGAAGAGAACAACATGAGACCTTATAAATTAATTCAATTAATAAAAAAGTCCACTGCCTCATCTGTATTATGAGAAAAAAAAAAAAAAAAAAAAAAGCAGCCATTCTGTAATTTGTCCTTGGAAATGTAACCATTGGTGTGACCTCTCTTGGTATCTGAGGGCAGAGGTACAAAGCATGGGTTGTGTTCTCTAGGCCACAAAATCTATCTTTCCTCTATCTGTGGGGCAGGGGATCTTCCAAAAGAGCCAATATACCAAGCTAGCCCTGTGGCCATTAGGATCCTGCACTGGTTTCATTTCTATTGCTGGGCATGCTAGCTCTGTCCTGTAGGCTCAGCACTCAGGAGGCTGAAGCGAGAGCTTAAGGCCAGCCTAGGTTAAACAGCAAATTACAGGCCAGCCTGGACTATAGTATAAGACCTTGTCTCCAAAACAAATCATTAAATATAAATAATTAAATATATTAAAAGAAAAATAATCAAATCTATAAATAATTTATTATATAAATAAATGATTGTGTGGCTGGGTGGTGGTGGTCCATGTCTTTAATCCCAGCTCTCGGGAGGCAGAAGCAGGCAGGTCTCTGAGTTTGAGGCCAGCCTGTTCTATGGAATGAGCTCCAGGACAGCTAAAGAAACCTTGTCTCTAAAAACAAACAAACAAATAAGTTATTGAATATGTTTTTTAAAAAAGATAAAATAGTATAAGGTGAAAAGAGACCTCAAAATTGTAGATATATTGATACTTACAAAATAATCTTTAAACAGAGACAGTGATCTCTGTGGGCATGTGTCATCTGTGGGCAGTGCTTCACTCTGGTTAGCAGGCTGGCATCTTTGTACTTTCCTGCAAGCTCTTTCCAAGCTGCATCCACCGCTTGCATTCTGATTTTAGTTTTATAATCAGGAAAGTGGTTATGTAAAATACACCAAGTATCTTTGGCATTTCTGCTTTTGGAACAAGCACTCTGAAGAATTTTCAGTTCCTACAGCAAATGGACCTATCACACCCCTACTGCCGTGACCCACCAAACTCCTGTATCATGCCAGTCCCCTGCCCCAGAGGAAAATCTTTCCTCCTATATCTCTTCCAAGCTTTGTGTGCACAGACAGGCTGGCCGAATTCCTGCTATTGAAGGGCCAATCACTCAGAAGACACAGGATTCAATCCTTGGTCCCCAGCACTGTGTGTGTGTGTGTGTGAGCACACATGTACATGTGACCGTAGAGGCTAGAGGTCAAAGCTGAGTGTCCTCCTCAATCACTCTCCACACTATTTTTTAAGACAGAAGCTCTCATTGAACCTGGAGCTCACCAATGCATCTGTTTCCGCCTTACTGTGGTGTTAGACTACCATGCCTCCACATTCAGCTTGGGTGTTGCGGGTTGAAGTAAGGTCTTCATGCTTGCGTGGCAAACACTGAGCCATCTCCCTAGCCTCTCCTGCACCCTTTGGTCCAGGCAGGACCACAGCACTGGCCTGCCTGGAGTTGTGTCACCCACTCAACCAACTATGGAGAAAAATCACATGACAACCCACTGCACGTTGACTTTGGCTTCCTCTTGTCCTTGCATCCTCAAATTGAGAACTTAACATCCCTGAATCTGTACCCACTCGGCCAGGTTACAGCAAACCAAGTAAGCTGTAAGAGGCATTGCTCCTCCGCCCCTAGAAACATGGCTGACAGCTAGCAACTGCATAAGGAATTGCTTTTTTAAATAATGCTTGGCTAAGGGGACCTGATTCTGACCCACCATCAGGGTCTCCCAGTGTCTGTTGGCACTTTACAGACCCTGGAGATGCTGCTATAGAAGATGAAGACCAGATGAGGGCGGTAAATCTCTCTGTGCTCTGGTGTGAGCATCCTGAGGTGGATGCCCCTTCTGGCCTCTTAATGTCCTGGTGATTTCAGGGAGTGTAAAAAAGAGAGGGAAATGCTTGCGGATAGTTTTGGATGCCTAGAATTTTGAAACTGCTCTGAACAAATTCTCAAAGTAAGCAAGTTCAAGAAGAAAATGAAACCTAAACTCATTGGCTTTCCTTTAGTCCTAGCATCTAGTTTAAAAAAAAAAAGCAACAACTGAAACCAGCTTTTCCTGCAGACTACAATAACAAGGTCTGAGGTAAGGCTTGTATGACAGGGACATGCAGAGGGGCCAGTGGTAAGTGAATGTCATGAAGATGAGCCATCTTGAGTGAGAGGTTACCATGGCTTCAGTTGTGCTCATCAGGACCACGTTAGCATGCACATGTTTGGCAAGAAATTGAGTGACGCAAACAGATGTGGGACAGACACATCCACATGCCCCCAAGCAATCACTCTCTAAAGGTAATGAAACAAAAGAGAGACAAAACTTTGTGTTGGAGTACCTGTTTTAATCTTAAAAACCATCAGAGGTACAGGGCAGCCTGATTATGTTTCTGAGCCTCTGGAACACCAGCCAAGGAGAACAGCACGTGAGGATGATTTGAGGGCTCAGGACCCAGGGGTCTCATCAAGACTAAGAGAGAATGACTAAGGAGGCAGATTCACCAGGCCAGGGGGCCTGTGACAGGGACGGGCCAAGGTCCTTTCATGACTATCCACTTCCTAGATTCTAGAATACCCACACTCAGCCCAGATCACCAGCTGGAGCTCAGGGATTTTGCCACCGAATTCGATGTCCTTGTGGCATCTTTGTCAGCTCCTTCTACATCTACAAAAAGTCAGACAACACAGAGGGAGCCAAACTGAATTTTCTGCAAAAGCTCCAATGTTGCAGGCGCCTCTGGTTCCTGTCAGCATATGCAGGTCTTATCCAATCCCTACCCAGAGATGGAAGGAAGGAAGTAGGGAGTGGCTTCTGCTGTCAGCAAATGTGAGGCTACACAAGTCTCTGACTGGCTGTGCATAGGACTGTACGCACAGGCTCTGGGAGAGGCATCTACCTAGAACAAACAACATGACCCAAGGAGCTGTGCGGTTTGTTCTGAGACATAAAAAGGAACTGTGTATGCAAACAAAGGGCAAATGGTATTCAGGACACAGGGTCTGATTTATGCACAGCTAGGAGAACATAAAAGAGTTTAGCATTTGGAAGCAATTAGCAATTACTCGTTATTACCAGAATAGAGAGTGCAAGGGAGCAGCTGATAAGAGAAAACAGAAAAAAAAAATGAACAGATATTTGATCCTGAAGAACCTGATGTTCTCTTACAAATAAATTCAGTATTTTTCCTAAAGACTATAGGAAATTCATACTTGTCTACAAGTAAAACAAACCAAAAAAAAATCACCTGAGTGCTGGAGAGATCGCTCAGCGGGTAAGAGCACTGACTGCTCTTCCAGAGGTCCTGCGTTCAATTTCCAGCAACCACATGGTGGCTCACAACTATCGATAATGAGATCTGGTGCCCTCTTCTGGCGTGCATGATGACAGAGCATATATATATATATATATACACATTGAATCTTTAAAAAAAATAAAAGCCTACCCTCAAGGGATTCAAACCATAAGGATACTGACAGCCTAATGTATGATTCAGCTTCGATGCAACAAGTGTCGCCAAGCAGCAACATTACCATAATCACAGCAGAGAACACGCTCTTTTAATTTTTATTAACTATTTGTTAGTATAGCGTGACTTTTTTCATGCATGTGTATCACCATACTTTGCTCATACCCTGCCTCTGTTACCTTCCCCACTTCTCCTCCCATCATCCCACTGCTTGCTCTGACCAGAATGGCTCCTTGTCGCAGTTCTTAGGGGAGCCCTGGTGTGGCTAATGGGAGTTCCATGGTTCACACCAGCAGGGTCTGGAGGAAAGACTAATTTCCCTAAAGATTCTGCCTCAGTCCTAAACAACATCAGCGTACTGCTAGCATGGGTAAGCAGGGGGAGGGGCTGCAAAGCTACCCCACCCCACCCCCCACCAAGTCACCACTTGGTAAAGTGAAACTCAAATTGCCGGTGGAAAATCCAGAGCGATCCCTTTTTAACATGAAATCCCTAAACATAAAGAAGCAGATTGTCAATAACTAAATACAAATCACAAAATATGAACTATGAAATAAAGAAAGTAATTTGACCATCTTTCTAACATACTTGATCTGAGGTACACAAATGAATCTTATTCTTTTAGTGAGATTTTTTAAGACTACATACATATGCACAAGTATGTAGGTGTGCATGTATGGTTCTGTATGCATTTACTTGAATTTTTATTTTATTTTATGTGTGTGTGTGTGTGTGTGTGTGTGTGTGTGTGTGTGTGTGTACATGAATGCAGGTACCCCCTTGAATGCCAGGAGGTAGAGTTGTAGGCAGTTTTGCACCACCTGATGTGGGTTCTGAGACTTGAACTCCAGTCCTCTGGAAGAGCAGCAAGTTCTTAGCCACTGAGCAAACTCCCCGCCACTATTGTGAATTTTTTTAATGAAGCTACACACTCTTTCTAGTGATGATGGTGCCCCACTTCCCATACCCCCATCTTAAGGACACTTCATTAGCTACCTCAAAGGAGAATAGATGTGTCCTGCAAGGCCTTGTTTGGTATTGTTTCTTATTGGCTTATCTGGGGAACAGGGTAAGCATTCATTAGAAACACAGTGCTGGGCCAAACAGGGCACAGGCCAACAAAATCAGAAAGTTTGTGTGCTCTAGAAAAATTCAAATGTAAGACTAGGGGATGGGGAGAAGGCTCGGAAGTTAAGAGCACCTACTTCTTTTACACAGGATCTGAGTTTGGTTTCCAGCACCCACATGGGGTTCTGAAACCTTCTTCTGGTCTTCCCAGACACCAAACACACAGGTGGTACACAAATACTAGTGCACGCACACACACACATAAAACGCAAGATAATTTTTAATCCTATGCGGAAAATATATAAGCAAAAGTAGAGTTCTGAACTGGGCCTTGCTTCTGGTTTGCAAGTTGGTTGAGAGAGCAAGTGTGCCTGTGGTCAGAATTTTCATTCCTTCTCCCTGGCTCCCCAGCATGTGGCTCACAGATGAACTCACGCATTTCTCACATATCAAGGGTACCCACAGCTCACGAGCCCTTCATATTTGTCACCACACTCAACTCTTACGATCACATCAAGGCAACTACTACATAGCCACCGATCCACAGTTTCTGCATCCACACAATTGTTAAGTACTAGTTCTTTTTGCATGGTTGTTGTAAAAGTGAAATTATCCCATATCTAGGCCATCACCAAGCACAGACTGGGCGTTCAACAATGTGTCTTTCATATCATTACAGTTGTTTAAATGGCAAAATAATTAGCTGAGTCCATGGTATTCCCCCCCCCTCTCTCTTTCTTGAAAAAAAAATACAATAATAAATTAGTAAAAAGAAAAAGTAAAAACAAACTTTGTCTCGGTTTCCTTGGGAGAAGGCAAACAACTAGATGTTAGAATCAGTGAAATGGGAAATGATCTGAGGCAGAATTATTACTTTATATGGTCAAAGTCATATGGGTCAATAAATGCCACTGCACACTGTCCCATTGTAAAGAACATCTGTCTGCCACTGTGAGAATTCTTCACTAGGCATTGATGCCCTGCATGAGATAGAGTGAGGCTCTATAACCTTTCCTGTGCCTTTCTTGTCCTGTTTTGTTTTGTGTGTATTAGTATTTGCCCGCAAGTATGTCTGTGCACCACATGCACTCCTGGTAGCACTGGGGGCCAGAAGAGAGCATCAAATGCCACAGAACTGGAGTTAGTTACATATGATTGTGAGATGTCGTGTAGGCACTGGGAATCATACCTTGGTCCTCTGGAAGAGCCACCAGTGCTCTGAGATATCTCTCCGTCCCCAAGTGTTATTGGCTCTGTTTTTTAATAATTAAAATTTATTATACAACCCAACTATCTTACACAAGAGGGAGAAAAGGTTAAAGGGAAACAAGAGTGAACCTTCTGGTATCCATTCCATAGGACAGGTCCCTAGGTGTCTCTGGCCTGTGTGTTGGTCTGGCCTGTTTGTTGATCTTTTTTTTTTTTTTTTAATCTACGTGTGTTCAAGTCCAGTCTTCCCGGTCTTAACCTGTTGCCCCTCTAGTCCTCTCTGCCTCTCTCTCACGTGTAAGGGGCTGTCTCCTCCTCCCCCTGTGGATCGATTAGAAACACAATAGTCCAGATGGAGTCCCCAGGTTCCTTTTCTGAATTTCAGGCCCAGGACGGCTTTACCCAGTATATCTCAAGGTTAATCTCAGGGAGCATCCGTGGCATGTTCAAGGGCAAAGCCCGCCAAGACTGCTTTCACCTGTGACAAAGCTTACAGTCCTTTCCACACAGTGTGCAATTATTAAATATGATTTAATCAGCCAAATACGTTGTAACAGTGGCCACAATCTGGCAAACACTGTTATGTGCCCAGAGTTGCCCTGAGTGGATAATATACTACAGCCTCCTCCATCAGTTATGGCCCTGAAGATGCTCAGAGTTACTTCTATTCTACAAGGGAGGGAACCTACAAGTTCAGACTTAGTAGTGAGCTGAAACATGAAGTTATGCCTGTGTCCTATCACAGATACTCTCTTACCTACTATACTGTACTGTATGAGAAAACAAGAGGCTCTGCCCACTGGAAATGGCTTGAATGTTTCATGCTTACCAAAGGCATTGGTAGATCTTTGCAAAATACTTCTGGAAGTTGCAATTAGCCATGCTGCTTATTGAGTGCCATGGGACAGCCTTTCTCCATGTCTAATAAAATTAAGTTACCCCTCTAGAACACTTTCCTAGCTGTGATATCCCTCCATTTCTCTCCTGAGAGCTGTGTGACAATGATATCTCATTGTCACGCATAAAAGGCTGGTGCAAAAGAAAATAAGCCCCAGGTGGGCAGACCTAAATGGTGCAGCCCGGGGATTGCTGTCCCCAGAACATAGCAGCTGGGTGTCTGGGTGCATCATAGAATTTTACTGTGAAACACACAGATAACGGTCCCTACTGCAAAGCATCAGGAATGCTTATTATGATTTCCCAAAGCATTCTGGGTATGCTCTCCCCAACAATTTGTTTGTAGGCTTAACTTGGTTATGATGAAGACATCAAAATGATCACCAAGAAACAGCTTACTGCAGCCTTGATTCTGGCAAGGTCACAGCTGCAGTGAGCCAGACCTAGGTGGGGAGGAAGGAATCAATAGTGTTAACATGAGAAGACAGCATGAGCAGGAGTCTCTTGTGCTGGTCACATCTGAATCTTACCAACTGCAGCAGCACCCACAGGAGGGCATGCTTTGCTTCTGAACAGTATCACCCAGTTCTACCATGCTAACAACCACACATCACCCAGCTCCACATGGTAACAACCACACATCACACAGTTCCACATGCTAACAACCACACATCACCCAGCTCCACATGGTAACAACCACACATCACACAGTTCCACATGCTAACAACCACACATCACACAGTTCCACATGCTAACAACCACACATCACCCAGCTCCACATGGTAACAACCACACATCACCCAGCTCTACATGCTAACAACCACACATCACACAGTTCCACATGGTAACAACCACACATCACCCAGCTCCACATGGTAACAACCACACATCACCCAGCTCTACATGCTAACAACCACACATCACACAGTTCCACATGGTAACAACCACACATCACACAGTTCCACATGCTAACAACCACACATAACACAGTTCCACATGCTAACAACCACACATCACCCAGCTCCACATGGTAACAACCACACATCACCCAGCTCTACATGCTAACAACCACACATCACCCAGCTCCACATGGTAACAACCACACATCACACAGTTCCACATGCTAACAACCACACATCACCCAGCTCCACATGGTAACAACCACACATCACACAGTTCCACATGGTAACAACCACACATCACACAGTTCCACATGCTAACAACCACACATCACCCAGCTCCACATGGTAACAACCACACATCACCCAGCTCTACATGCTAACAACCACACATCACACAGTTCCACATGGTAACAACCACACATCACCCAGCTCCACATGGTAACAACCACACATCACACAGTTCCACATGCTAACAACCACACATCACCCAGCTCCACATGGTAACAACCACACATCACACAGTTCCACATGCTAACAACCACACATCACACAGTTCCACATGCTAACAACCACACATCACCCAGCTCCACATGCTAACAACCACACATCACACAGTTCCACATGCTAACAACCACACATCACACAGTTCCACATGCTAACAACCACACATCACCCAGCTCCACATGGTAACAACCACACATCACACAGTTCCACATGCTAACAACCACATATCACACAGTTCCACATGCTAACAACCACATATCACACAGTTCCACATGCTAACAACCACACATCACACAGTTCCACATGCTAACAACCACATATCACACAGTTCCACATGCTAACAACCACATATCACACAGTTCCACATGCTAACAACCACACATCACACAGTTCCACATGCTAACAACCACATATCACACAGTTCCACATGCTAACAACCACACATCACACAGTTCCACATGGTAACAACCACACATCACACAGTTCCACATGGTAACAACCACACATCACCCAGCTCCACATGGTAACAACCACACATCACCCAGCTCTACATGCTAACAACCACACATCACACAGTTCCACATGCTAACAACCACACATCACCCAGCTCCACATGGTAACAACCACACATCACACAGTTCCACATGCTAACAACCACACATCACACAGTTCCACATGCTAACAACCACATATCACACAGTTCCACATGCTAACAACCACACATCACACAGTTCCACATGCTAACAACCACACATCACACAGTTCCACATGGTAACAACCACACATCACACAGTTCCACATGCTAACAACCACATATCACACAGTTCCACATGCTAACAACCACATATCACACAGTTCCACATGCTAACAACCACACATCACACAGTTCCACATGCTAACAACCACACATCACACAGTTCCACATGCTAACAACCACATATCACACAGTTCCACATGCTAACAACCACACATCACACAGTTCCACATGGTAACAACCACACATCACACAGTTCCACATGGTAACAACCACACATCACCCAGCTCCACATGGTAACAACCACACATCACCCAGCTCTACATGCTAACAACCACACATCACACAGTTCCACATGCTAACAACCACACATCACACAGTTCCACATGCTAACAACCACACATCACACAGTTCCACATGCTAACAACCACATATCACACAGCTCCACATGCTAACAACCACACATCACACAGTTCCACATGCTAACAACCACACATCACACAGTTCCACATGCTAACAACCACACATCACACAGTTCCACATGCTAACAACCACACATCACACAGTTCCACATGGTAACAACCACACATCACCCAGCTCCACATGGTAACAACCACACATCACCCAGCTCTACATGCTAACAACCACACATCACACAGTTCCACATGCTAACAACCACACATCACCCAGCTCCACATGCTAACAACCACACATCACACAGTTCCACATGCTAACAACCACACATTACCGAGTTCTACCATGCTAACAACCACACATCACCCAGCTCCACATGCTAACAACCACACATTACCGAGTTCTACCATGCTAACAACCACACATCACTCAGCTCTACACTCTAACAACTACTTACATCACCCAGCTCTACCCTTAAAGAGCATGACACTTCCTATCAGGACCAGATCATGGAACAGAAAATGTTTTGAGTAGCTTTTTCTCCCTAAGATGGGGCATAATCAGTCCTGAGGCAGATGTGTGGAAAAGGGGTTCTGCTGTTCCATGCAATTGATGCCTTTCACACGAGGGTCTCATTGCTTCTGCAGCCATATGAGAAGGGCTTGTTAAGGCATATAGATGTAGCAATAGAATTTAGTCTAGCATCTCAAAATACAAAATCTTTTGCAAGCTATTCAGTTTCACATCCCCTTCCTACATGTAAATTCCCAGAAATGCTCTATAAAGCACCTAGCCAGTCTATACTTGAATAACTCGGCCATTAGAAACACCAAATGCCATTTAATAAGCCCACAGTGTTTCAAGTTCTTGCTCTGAAACTGGTAGGAAAGAACTGGTTGTGGAATAGCAAAGGGCTGGTCAAGACATTTGCCTTGCATTGTCTAGACAGTTAGAACTCACCAGCTCCCACCATTACAGTCTGGGAGTCATGACTGAGCTGGTTTTCTCTACCCGTTAAAGAACTAAAAGGCAGGAAAACCCGCAAGCACAACAGGTAGCTGCAGGGAAAAATTCGCACACAGCAGATAGAATCAGCCAGTGGATAAAGGCTTTTATTAGAGGTGAGAAAAACACACACACACACACACACACACACACACACACACACACACCACACACAGGCACTCACTCTCAGAGTTAGGTTAGCACGCATGTGCACACACACAGAGACACTCACACTCAAACATGTGCATGCACACACACAGAGACACACACAGACATACACACACACACACAAATACAGACACACAACACACACAGGCACTCACACTCAGAGTTAGGGTTAGCATGCATGTGCACACACACACAGACACTCACACTCAAACATGTGCATGTACATACACACACACACACACACACACACACACACACACACTACACACACGCACTACAAGAGAAACACTCTCTGCAAAGCAGGAAGAGGCACAGAGCCCAAAATCCCAGTCTCTCCTTGAAGGCTAGGGATTTTAAGGGTCTTTGAGAAGTCTTCTTCCCTAATTTAGGGTTGGTCAGTTTGACCAACTTAGAGGTAAACATGTCCGGGTCCCAGCCTTTAACTTGTCAGACTGGTCCACGGCAGGGTGGGGATGGAGCATACTGGGTGTGGGGGAGGGGATGCCCACCAAGCCTTTAGGCCTTTGTCCCAGGTCAAGAGTGTAAGGAAGAAGCCGAGTCTGCCATCTTTATTATCTATCTGTGGCCCCTCTTTCTTTATGCCTGCCCGCCAAGGATCTCTCTAACTCCTAGCCCCTCACCACCCACCAGCAACCCAACCACGCTCTCGGGTTTTGCCTAATACCGTTTTTATTTCAGGGATACACAGCCACAGTCCTGTTGACAAGTTTAGAAGCCCGTGCAGATCCCTGTAGATGCTATCACCAGGTAATACCATTCATCTCTCTTGGCAGGATAGAGAGTGCCTGGGGGGGATGCTGCTGCTGCCACCCAAGCCTCCAGCAGCCCAGGACCCACTGAGACATCCCTGTATCTCCTTGGAAAACTTCAAAACACCAGCCTTATCTTGTTTTCTCACATCAATCCTGGGCTGAGGTTTCAGGTGCCATGGTGCAGCCAGAAGGCAGATTTATGGTTCTGTTATCAACTCCAGACAGCCAGAGGTTGTGGTCACAGGACAGGGAGGAAACAATAGCCCAGCAAGGAGGGCCACCAGCAGAGCTGAAGCCAGCACCTGGAGCCACCTGTGCCTGCACAGACCCCTCCTTGGGTGGACAGGGCTGGGTGATAGAAATAGCAGTGCCCTGAGAAAGCAGTACTATCTGTTCTTACTGCCTTGAGGCCCATCACTTACTGACACAGAGATGTCACTCAAAGCTGAATCCTCTCTCATCATAGATTGCAGAGATACTAAATCACTTCAGCAATGTATGAAGATCCAGCACAGCTGCTTAAAACTAAAGAAATCACAATAAAGAGATGGAAACTGATAGGACCCCTTCAGAGTTTACTTATGCTTATGCTCAAAACACAAAAAGGAGCATCCCGTTGGCTTGTCTGATCATGTGACAGATGCTAGGTTGTCCCTCTGAGGACAACCATGACATATATGATAATTCCTACTTGTCCTTCCTAGGAAGAATGTAGCAAGTCTCACTATTGTAGCCACCATGAGTCCGTCAAACTCAGTCTACTTCCTACCACATTGTAAGGCCAACCACCCTCATTTCTAATAAGCACGCTCTTCCTCATCCACAGTGGGTAATTTATAGTGGTTAAAAATGTGTTATCCAATGGGCCAGCAAAATGGCTCAGGGAGTAAAAACCTTTGTTGCTGCGTTTGACAACCTGAGTGGGATCCCTAGGATACACATGGTAGAAGAGGAGGTCGGCCTCCCACAAGTTGTCTTCTGACTTACACACACACACACACACACACACACACACACACATTCATACATACACACACATGCACACATACTCACTTATACATTTAAAATAAATAAATGTAATAAACATTTGTCGGTCAAGACCTTTGCTCAGTGTCTTCTGGGTAATCATAACCAATCACATCTCACCTCTCTTCGGGACCTATAATCTCAGCACTTGGGAGGTGAGGAGATAAAAGGATCAGAAGGTCAAAAATCATCCTTAGTTACACAGTTAGCCCGAGGCCAGCCTGGACTAATGAATCCTTGTCTCAAAAAACCAAACCAAAATAAACAAATAAAAAAATTATTCAGCCACAGTTCCCTTGTAAGTCCATGGTGGAGATGCTACATCTGGCCGCATCTGGGGAGACTCATCTTTCTGAGGGCACGGCATAGGCAAGAGAAATGAGGAAGAGGCTCTTGCTTTGTTTTATACAGACTACATTCTCTTCATGAATCCATCCCTAGTAAGATGGCAACCACTCCAGAGGACAGAGTCTCTGCAAGCCGCCAGCTCTTACACACCCAGCCTCTCCACACTGTTGCACTGGGAATTAGGTTTAACACAATCATTTTCAGGGACACACATAATCTGTAGACTCCCCTGACTAAGTAGAAAGTATTATTTCCTGTAACATAACAATATATAGCCCCCTTGTACCATTATGTGCCCTGTGTTATGAACTCATAAAAGCCAGCACCTACATATGACATTAGTAAATTATCATGTAAGATATGGACTATCACTGGAGGAGGTCATGAGGCTCAGCCACTAGCTGGGGAGCTATTGGCAGCGGATGGCTGCGGGGGAAGGAAGAATCAACCTCCTTCAGAGGTGTGGCCACTCTAGAGGACGGTCCCATGTCCAGATACATGGGGCAGCATTAACTAGAGTCAGTGCATTACACAAAAAAGAATAAAGCCAGGCGTGGTGATACATGCCTATTACCCAAGGACTAGGGATGCAGAGACAGAGGGACCTCTGCGAGTTTGAGGCCAGCTTAATCTACACGGTGAGTTCCAGGTCATCCAGGGCTACATAGTGAGACCGAGTCTCAAAAAGAGAGAACGAATGAATAAATGAGTGAGTGAATGAATGAATGAGACATGAAGTGGGGACTTATTGAGGGGACCCCAAGGAGAATAGAAGAAAGAAGATGCTCACGATATGTTGTATACGTGTTGAAATTGTCAAAAATATATACGTATATAGTATTATATATACCACTTCCTACTAAATGAATGAAACCTGCCTTTCCCTAGCTCTGTCCATCATATATTCTGGATACCCCGCCACCTTCTCCCAGTGATTCCATGAGCAGGGCGCACTGACATGCTACCTCACTCAGAGCCTCTTGACACAATCAGGAAAAGCAACTTCAGAGAACAGCAAAGACAGCAGGCTTGCCAAAGGCCTTTTTCTCTACTGAGCTCCAGGCTAAGGTCGCCACTTATATCCCTGGCCTGCCACAAATATCCTGTCTGCTGAGTCAGGACCCAGGCTGAACCTGAGCTGGTGACCCTGGAAGATCCCGGCTGCAGAATGCCCAGGAACAGCTGTCTCCTTCAAGCCCATCCCAGAGCCTCTCCAGAGACGCTGTCTCTGCTCATCTTGCATAACTGAGCAAGCGCTGGACCCTGCTCAACAAATATTTACTGAGTGCCTATTACAGGGAGAGCATGATGTCACGGAGCCATTTCAGTTCTGCCCAACTCACCAAAAGCTTCTTGGGGAGCTTTAATTAGTGAGAGGTGGGGCACAGGATTTGTGATGGGCTCTGAGCTACTGCTTGGCTCACAGCCTGGGGCCACCGTCAACTGTGGATGTTGCAAACTTAATGAGCTAACATACCCAAAATAGTTCAAAACTATGTCAGACACACAGTGAATCACTTAACATATATTAGTCATGCTGTGGTCGTAGGATGGGTTAGACCCTCTGGGCTAGACCCAATGATCATTAAGTTATTTCAACCCTCTAGAGGATTGATACACATTTGTAGGCAGTTGATAGTAGCAGGGGTGTGGGGGGGGGGACATTTTTTCAATGGTGTAGCCACTGGTGACTTGCCTGCATTCCTATGCACCTGTTTACAACCTCAGTGAAACTCACTGGGTCATAAAAGACAAAAAAGGCGTGAAAGTGGGATGATGAATGGGTGTGGGAAGAGGGTAAGACAGAGTAATGAGGGTGAATCAGGCAAAATATATACATGAGTGAAAATGTCACAATGAAGCGCATTGTTGTGTATAATTAATATATGCTATTAGAAAAGGGGGAGGACATTTAACACAGTAGTGACCTCTACCTTGTCAGTCTGAATCACCCACAGCACTTCAGATACATTGTCCCATTGCACGTGAAAAGAGTGCATGCGGCACTCCGTCATGGACCATCTCATTGCACTCAGAGGACTTGCAGCGTAGGGGTAGCACTGTGAAGCTTACCCAAAGGAAAACCACACCCTAATAGAAAACGTAAGGAATGTTTTTGCAAGCATGTTAAAAGGTGTTATTGGCCTACAAGCGGTTCTTCACAAACAAGAAGAGCGACTAGGGTGCTTTTTATATGCTGTTAATAGAAAGACCATCCAAAACGAATAAAATAGGAGACTTATTATCTTTCACAACAAGGTCTAGGAAAAGGCAAGTCCATGGGGGAGACCAACCATGTTGTTAAATCCATGGTTCATCTCATCTTTCCAGATCTCAAATCTAAGCCCATAGTTTTGAAGCATCTACATAGATACAAGCAGATGCAGGGTGGTTGCTATGGTTACCAGATAAACATAATAATGTTTGACAAAGAATTTTCTATGGATCTCTCTTCACAGGCAGCTTCCCCCCAAGACCAATTGCCAATACTGAACCACATGATCATACCCTAGCTGCAAAGGACTCTGGGAAAAGCAAGTGTATAGTATTTTATACTCCGTGACGGGAGATGAGTTGCACAAGAAAAATGTGTGACCAGGGTCTGTAAAGTGAATAAGTATTCAGAAACTGAATGTTTAGCACAATAAGTTTCATTGCATTATAGGAGAAAATGTGTACTGATTATTGACTCATCAAGTGTGGTTTAAAGGCATTTTATTCTTGGAAATCAAATATTGTGCAATTTCAAAATGGACCACAAACACAGAAAGACTGCATCTGAGTTCACTACACCATAATAATTGTCACTCTGCGAAGGAGATGCTGTGGAGGACATAAGAATCAGCCAGCAGGCCCATTCATATATGCGTTCACTTGTCACACCATTTTACAGTCATGATCAATGCAAGACCCCTGGTCTTGCACAGTTTAAATCGTGTGCCTGCATTTCCCAAGACCCAATGATCGTATTTTCACAGGCTTCACTTTTATGACTCCTCTTCTGCTAGTGCCTCATGCCTTCCACTCAGAAATCATGCCTACAGTTTGTTTGTTTGTTTTCTTTGCTTAATTATTTGTGTGTGATGGGCAGGTAAGTGCAGGTGCACATGTGTGGGCAGGTGTGTGCACACAGTGCATGTGTGTGTGTGTGTGTGTGTGTGTGTGTGTGTGTGTGTGTGAATGGCAGAGGACACTCAACCTTAGGGCTGTTCCTAACGTACTGTCCACCTTTCCTTTGAGACAAACCCTCCCACTGACCTGGGGCTCATCCAGTAGGTGAGGCGGGCTGGCCAGAAGCCCCAGGGATCCTCCTATCTCTGCCTCCCTAGTGCTGGGATTACAAGCACACACCACTGCACCTGGATTTTCACATAGGTTCTGTGGGACTGAACTGCATTTTCATGGCTGAACTATTTTCTCAGCCCCTCATTACTGTTTAATCTGACTATTGTAAGAGACTGTGTCTACTATTACAAGAACACTGAGTCTTGTCTGTCTTGTCTCCATCATGTCTGAAAATTTTTGGAGGGCAAGACAAATTGGACTCCCCGGTATTTTACTGACTCTTAGACTACCTAACAGTATGTAGGTCACCCTGCTTTTTGAGGCTGCCACATGTCATGGACAGAGGAGGACAAGAGACAAGAGTGGGTAATGAGGGCGTGGTGAATATACATGGTGTATTTGTTTGGAAGATGCTAATGGAACCCATTGTTTCATACAAAGTGTATGTGCTACTTAAAAGGGGGAAGCTTCAGCGAGAGCGCCCTGAGTAAGAGCACCCACTGTGCAAACATAAACACCCGAGTCAGAATCCCCACCACCTACATAAAAGCAAGCAGGGTGCCATGTGCCTGTAACCCTAGCACCAGCAGGCAGAGACAGGCGCCTCCTGGGATTTCACTGGCCAATCACGCTCACCCAAACAGTGAGCTTCAGCCTTCAGAAATTGATCCTTAATCAAATCAGACAGAGCAGTATAGGAAATACCTAATCTCCTCCTCTGTTCATAACTACACTCACAGACATTCACACCTGTACACACACACACACACACACACACACACACACACACACACACACACCAAAATATTTTTCATTTAATTTTTAAAAGTGGAGGAAAACTTCTCATCAAGAACTCATCCAGGCTCTGTTACCAACTTGCCGCATAAGTCTTTAGTCCAGTCATTTTCGGAGCCTCAGTGTTTGCATCTGAAAATGGGCATGAAGACAATGGCCCTGTTGTTCCGTGGTACTGTGCACAGTAAAGAGGTAGATGCTTACACAGCACAGACACAGACTCACCAGCCTGTGGTAAACACTCTAAACAGAAGCTCCCCATAGCCTCCCTTGCTCTTTAACCTTCGGCTCTCATCAACCATTTGTCAAATAAAGCAAGACCTTGGCAGCAGGTGGCTGGAAAGCCAATTAATGCTGCAGATGCCATGTGATCTGCTAATTGCTGGAGGCTTCCAAATCTAAATTGGTGTGGGAGCCCAGCTGCCAAGGACACCAGCCTTCCGTTCTCCCTCTGCCTGCCCGAGCACCACTCCTGAGAATTTCCAAGGAGAGCCCTGCTTCTCTGGAGGCAGGTCAGCAGTTTATGCTGTTAAAAGTAATTCACCTGAACCTTGATCTAACCCTTGTGTGGAGAAAGAAGATTCCTACTGCCATCTTTGATTTCTTTATGCTAGTCGAACACATCATCATCATCATCACCATCATCATAATAATAATAATAAAGCCTATGGCAATTTAACAGTTTTCCCGGCTTTCCAGTGTTTGATTTTTATCCAGACAACTCTCTAACAAGCCAGAAGGTGATGAGAGGACACATAATGAACCCTAAAATTTTTCTAAAGTCCCATTTACTTACACCAGGTGTAATGATTCATGCCTCTAATCTCAAAAGTGAGGAGGGTGAGACAGGGGAATTGCCAATTTGAGGCCAGCATGGGCTACATGGCAAGACTCTATCTCAAAATATCTAGGAGTTTTATTATGAAGAATGAGCTGGAGAGGGGGCTCAGTTGCTAGAGTATCTGCCCAGCATGTGTGAGGTCCTGGTATTGATCCCCAGAACCGCATAAACCTGAGCACGGTGGTGCACACCTCAATCCCCGGCAGCAGGAGTCCAAGCTCCTCCTCCAATATGTGGTGAGTTCTAATCAATTAATTAACTAACTGTAAAGCTTGACTATTAATTCACATGACACAGTAAAGCAAAGACTTGCTAAAGAGATCACTCAGTGGTCAAGAGCACTTGCTGGTCTTGCAAGGACCTGAGTTCTGGTCCCAGCACCCACATCAGTGATTCACGACTGCCTGTAATTCCAACTCCCAGGGATCTGACACCTTCTTCTGCCCATCAGCAGTACTCACATGCGTGTGCCCATAGCAACATATATACACATAAATTAAAATAAAATAAATATTTTTAAAATAGATACTTTGATTAACCAAGGTTTCCTACACACATAAATATATGCTGTTGTTTTTTTTTTTTTTCTAAATAACCGGCTCAGTCTCCTCACAACTCAAAAAAAAAGCCATCTGCCTTCCCGGGTTCTGTCATCACAGATGTCCTTCCTGAACTAAACCACGACCTGGGCCTGGGCTTCCTGCTAGGAAGTGTGGCTAGTTTAACACGTGTCTCAGAAGAGCCTCGGCACATATTTTATTTTCCAGTCTAAAGTCAGAGCATGTTAGCCACACAACAAACAAAACACTGATAGGCCTGTGGGCGAACGCTCACCTGTCAGTCTAAAGACAGGACTGAAGCCATGGAAAAGAAACAGACTAAAACGGAAGGAAACACTTCCTTCCCAGGATGAGTACAATGTCCATGGAGGTGTGTCTTCTTTGTGTGCATGTGCAACTGTGTGTGCACACCTTGCAGGCGGGGCTGCACATACATACATGTATATCTGTAGAGGCCAGAGGTTTCTTTCTGGAGTCCTCTTCATCATACTTACCTCAGTCCTTGAGACATTGCTTCTCACTAAACCTGAGCCCACAGATTCAAGTAGACCAGAAAGCTCCAGAGACCCTCCTGTCTCTACTGTCCCAATGTTGGCATTGTAGATGTGCTCTGTCATGCCCAGCTTTTACACATCTTCTGGGGCATTGAAATCATATACTTGTGTTTGCACACTGAGCCCCCCTCCCAAGCAAGTGATATGTCTTCTTAAATGGGGAAAGAAAAAAAAAACTAGAGCATTTGAGTAGAGAGTAACCTGGTGTGTCCATTGTTACTTAGGACCAACAATGGGTGGGCAGAAGTTTCTCCAAAGTTGACTGTTCTTCCAAGGGCACTTACCCTATCATACAGAAGCCCTAATTTTCCCTTCCTTCAACCCCAGTGACTTCCTCATAGGGATCAATACTCCACTGTATGTCTTTGCAGGGGACATAGTTGCCTCATCTGAAAGCCACACCTGACTTGGTGCACCCAGTCTGTTGTCATTGTAACCGAAATGTGATGTACCCAGACTGTTCTTCAAGTCTCACTATGAGAGGCTAAAGGCTCAGTGGTAAAAGCACTTGTTACTCATCCAGAGAACTCAGGTTGAGTCACAAGCACTCACATCAGGCAGTTCACAACCTCCTTTAACTCCAGCTCCAAAGGATCAAATGCCTTCTTCAGGCCTGAGGGCATTCAAACACACATCAGACACTTGACTGTATATGTGTGAGTGAACACACACACACACACACACACACACACACACACACACACACACGATATATGATAGATAAAGAGATACATACATACATACATGATAAGATAAGAGAGATAGAGAGGGTAGGATAAGAGAGATAGGTGTTAGAAAGATAAGTGATTGATAGATAGATAGATAGATAGATAGATAGATAGATAGATCTTAAGAAAAAGACCCTCACAATAGAGTTACCAAAAATATATTATAATGTTTTAAGTCAGTTTAAAGTTTTCCGTTGGGCTCCAGTCAAAGCTATCCTTGGATGGATGCAGCCAACAGGCAGTGAGTTGGACAAACGAAATAGCAACACTTGTCACTTATATATCCCAAGATACAGTGACCCCAGGCTCCAGGTCAATAAAGGTCTCTAACACAAACATTTTTTTTCCTTCTCTTCCCTTCCCTGTGGTGTCTGACATCCTCTGCTTGTGCTGTTGCTGCTGCTTACTTTATTTTTAATGACTTGTTGCTCCCGTGATGCTTCATATTCATCGTCAGTTTGAGAAGGATCTAGAATCACCTAGAAGATGCGGAGGTTTTGGGTCGGGTTGAGGTGGGAAGGGCCTCCACTCTGTGTGGGCATCCACATACCAATGGGCTGCGGTCCCAGACCACATAAAGAAAAGGAAGAGAGCCACACAGCAGCAGCCACCTCTCTCTGCTGCCTCAAGCATCGGCTGCATGGCTTCCCAACCGTGACTCTCAAACTGTGAGCCAAAATAAGCCCTTCCTTCCTTCCTTCCTTCATTCATTCATTCCTTAAGTGGTGTTTTCACAACAATGAACAGAGGATGCAATGTATCCATAGAGCCCCACAAAGCCAGCTCTTTGTGGGTAGCAAGGCAAGCTCACATGGCAGTAGCCAAAGTCCAATCAGGGGACGTGGCGAGGATGGCATCCCCAAAGCCTACCATGTTCTCCATCATTTCTAAGTCACACGCTTAATGCTTTCTGCTCTTTCTCTTCCTGTTTCTTGCCTGAGTTGTCCCTCACTTCCTGCTGCCTTCACAGTTTCACATGCCTGGCTTGAAGATCCACAGTCCACGGTGGCAAGAAATCCAGCAACCAAGAAACTCATCTAAGCCCATTTCATCCCAAATGCAGGCCTCTTCTGAAGTGGTCCAGGCAAGGTGGGTGGCTTCTAGGGACTGCTGATCTGTTTCCAAAGATGAGAGCCAGATCACAGGGGTGCCCTCACTATAACTCTAAGGAAGACAGCGCTTGCCCTCGGAGGCTTCTTATCTAACCCTCCCAGGTATGTTTTCTCACTTTCAGCATCCACCAGCATCAACTCTATCTCTGCCCACCCCTTGCTCCCTTCAGTTCAGGGTGTTCTCCACAGCCCCTGGATACACAGCGGGCCACCAGGCCCTCTGATTCCCAAAAAAAATGCATTCAAATTTCTGAACTCTCAGAAATCTTTGACTTCATAGCAGTGTTGAAGAGTCAGAGACAGCTCAAAAAGAGAAAATAAGAAATCCAAAAAGTTCAAAGGTGGATACTTTTTCATAATTCATATTTGACCCTTTTGTGAGGTTTTCTGTTTTGTTTTATTGTTTTGGTTTGAAATAGGGTTTTGTTATGTTCTGTTTTTGTTTTTGTTTTCAGTTTGTTTGTTTGTAGACAGACTGACCTGGAACTCCTGATCCTTGCCCCTCAGGTGTGCATCACCACGACAGCCTATCCTTGGATATTTACACCACTCTGTTTTAGGGAAGGCTTTTGAGAAATCCTGTGTTAGAGAAACTTGCCAACCCTTATTTTGTTCAGTGCATTGGACCAGATCCTTCTTGTGAAACATCGTCTAGCAAAGGCAGACATGATCACTATTGCAGATGTTGATGACCACTGTGGCCAACCTTCTCTCTTGTCCCTTCTGCTCCCATTTTCCCCGTCCCATTGCTCATTCCACAAGTCTCAGACAGATAACTGAGCTAACCCAACACACGACATGAGCTTTGGGTTGTCTGCTTCCTGTTCATTTCCACTCTCTAAAATACTTCAGGAGGGACCGCAGCATCTTCATTTTATAATTGAGGAAACATTTCCCATAGGTGTCCGTTGGAGATTTGAGCCCAGGTCTTTAATAACTTCTTTGATGCTAACAATTTTGTCAATAAAGGTTTCATATGCTTCCCCTTCCAGGGTAGTTTACATCCCAAAGTCAAAGAGGACAAAAAAATGTTAATCCCAGAAGAATAAAATGAATCACCACAAACAGGAATCACGGAGGATGTGGACGATGCCAAGGGAGAGAGAATGTAGGGAGACTGCTCTTCTCTGTGTCCCAGATCTCATTCAGGCTTCCCTGAGAAAGCAAGGAGAGCTCTTCCTGATTGGGCAAAGGAAACTCCCATCATCCTCCATGATATGCAAATGGTCCCTATTTGATATAAGTACAAGCTGCCTGCATATATATTGGAGTACTCTGGTTTGTGTAGTTCATGTTCTCTACCCTTTTGGCTTTATTCTAATGAGGTTGAGAAAAAAAACACCACCGTACACCACATACAAGGCATATACATCCATGCGGTGCTACTGTAGAATGCTCAGTGTGACACCTCTCAACACTAAGTTACTTACTACATATTTTCTGAAGATAATAATCATTTTTAAATGGTACTTATTTTTCCATCTATAGCTCCTCCCCAATGGCCAGCCCTCAAAAAAAAAATCAGAATTTGTGGATTTCAATAGAAAGGATTATGTGGGTACCACCCTTAAGTGTAAATGCTTCTTCTGTGATGATAATCCAGTCGAGGATTCATCAGTGGAATTTCTCCCCGACCTGTTGGTCTCCTTAGGCTCCCATCCTGTGCTGTTTGTACTTCTCCATCACTTCTGTTTGTTTAAGAGGGTGACACTCCTGATACGCTGTTTACACTGTAGCTTTCACTGGGGCTTATTAAACTCATCGTTACTTCATATAAGCTGTAGATATGTGGCAAGGGCCAGTTAGTGCTGACAGTAAGTAACAGACACGCTGTCAGAGGGTAACGTGTTTATATATTCCACCGAATGCCTGGTGGATTTTGTCCCTGTAAAACTATCACAGATGATGAAGCCACTATCAGATAAGTGACTATAATAAATGACCGCAATTAGGTCTCTGGTTGATGAGAACACTCGGTGGTCTCTGCAGCCTAGCTGAGACGAATCCCAGGCTAGGGTGGGCTGAAAAGAATTAAAGCAACAAAAGTCAAATGTACATGAGATTGGTCCAGTAGAAAAACACTGATCTCAAATAAGAATTAAGAAATGGTTTCCTCTCCACTCCCTCTTCCCTTCCCCTTCTTCTGTCTCAAAAAGTGTAAGGAGGAAAAAAAAAAAGATTGAAGTCGGATACTTTTAAAACCCACAAGCTTTTGGAATGAATGCCTCCATGTCTACCCTCACCCTCCTGACATCCACGGAAGGGAAGCCTACTGCAAGACCATAGTACCATGAGCCTGTGAGCGTCTCCAGGACGAACGTCTACAGGAGCCGTTGTGCACCTTGCAAGCATTACTTTAAGAGTCTTTATTTACACCAGTCCCACTCTCTGCATGGGACAGTGAAATAACAGCACAGATTTGAAGTGCTCTGAAGCAATAGTCTCTAGAAGCATCTATTTGCTTCTGTGGAATAGTCATTTACATGCACAACTTAAGAATGTGCTGAAAGAAGGCACGTGCAGCCCCTTCAGAGACCTTAAAAGTTGATATGAACAAAGCAGGCCATGAGCGACAGGCGTGCACGCTCTCTGGGCACTGTAGAATTACTCCTCATCCAGTGACAACCATTTTGTTTATGTCATGTCAGACTGGCCTGCCCTACGATCTCCCAATCTCCTCTCTGCAATGGTCTCCATCTGCTCTCCTGCTACCTTCCAGTACCTTGCCCATCCTCCTAGCCTCCTTCGTGCCATTGCGACAACTTCACATTTTACCTAGAGAAGAAGCGCACCTTGGAAAAGGGCTGGTTGGTGGGAAGGGTTCCATTTTCATGTGCCTGCATATTCCCTAATAACAGTTTGAGGGGAAACTACCCTCCCTGCGGGATAGAGTGATTGCTCCAAGGAATAAGTGCCTGGGAGCGGGGGTTGGGGTGATGGATGAGGTCTCTGTATATCCCTGTTGCCAGAGACCTCATAAACCCAGGAAAGCTGCCCAGGCATCAGTCTGTTTACCTTTTCACGACTTTAAAGGTGATTTATTTGACCTTTGGAAATGGCACCCATACTTCTTGCAGAAAACAGCATACCCTTCAGCGCAAATGTAGCTGTCAGGATGGCAAGGCCTCCAGTTGACAGTTCCTTATCCCTGCTCTCCAGTCCTAATCAGAATGGGGAGTGTCTGCTGGCCCCTCACTACAAACATATTTGAAGGACATTGTCTAAATACCCAGAGATAAGCGTGTGTTTATGTACTGAGACAACGTATAGTTTCCATAACGATTTCCAAAACTATTTATAAATGCCTAGATAGTACGTAAACAAGAAGGTTCGGGTAGAGTGAAAAGGCTTGGTTTGGGAGATAAGATCTGAGCTCTACACTGATTGGTTGGATTAGATAATACTATAATTTAGCAACTTATGGCCGAGAATTCAGGAGCCAACCAACTTGCATGAGGTAGCAGGCTGCTCTGCTTACTTGCCATTTCATTTTGGTCCAAATGCCTAAACCCTCTGTGCCTTGGTCCCATGCCTGTAAAAGGGCATGATAATAGTATTTCATACTGTTGATGTGGCCAGTCAATGAACTAAAACAGATAGATTTCTCAAGCTCTTAGCACACAGGAAAAATACTCTTACCCTCTGCAAAGGGGAAAAATAATTATACATATATATATATATACATATATATTATATATATAACAGTGATGAACACTAGACAATGCATAGAAAAAGCCCCTGGTCTTGTGTGGCCCTGCCATACCCATGCTAATCAGCCAGGAAGCTGATGTTAGTTCCCCCAGGTCTCTGTGACTCACTAGCTTTTCATGATATTTTTTAAAATAAATTTTCCATATAATATATTCTAATTATGGTTTCCCCTTCTTCACCTCCTCTTAGATCACCACCTCCCCACCCATCCATCTCCATGCCTTTTACTCTCTTTCCTTAGAACAGGCCATTTTAAATCTTTGGAAGAATAAAAAGCATAACAAACATGCACACATGCACAAAACAAAAACATAAAAACGCAAAACTGGAATCCATGATATGCAAACAAAATATGAGTGAGATCTTTTTTTTTTTTTTTGGATTCCCAAACAAAGCAATATGGTGGTGGGGGGAACCTCCAAAGCTATTACTGAGTTTGTTCTGTGTTTGCCATCTACTGCTGGGCATGGGGCCTTCCCTTAAGTTTTATTTATATACCTAGTGAGATTCCACTGGAGGACCTAATTTTTCTATGCAAGCAGTTGTCAGTTGGATAGCATCTCTGTTATGATTGGGAGCCTGTATCCACTTCCCCATCTCAGAGCTGGGACCTCATCTGGCTTGGACCTGTGCAGGCCATGTGCATGCTGCCACAGTCTCTGTGGGTTCACATGTGCAGCAGCCCTGCTGTGTCTAGCAGGCCTGGTTTCTTCAGTGTTCTCCATCCCCACCCCCACCCCCCTTACACACGCACACTCACACACACGCACACAGGCACTCACCAGGCTCACATATGCTCATGCACAAAACTGAAGATCACAGTCCCAAACACCGCCTATAGTGTTCTAACTAAACTGCTATCATTTTAGGATGCTATTTGTGGATTGGTGAGTAAGAGATGAAAGACTAGCCAACGCGTCTTCCAGTTTGTGCAGGGTGCTTCCCCACAGTTTCCCTTCAGCGCAGTCAACCAGCAGAGGAATAGTTTCCAGGCCAGCTCATAGCTGTGACTCCCGGGGTTTGGCTACCAAGGACAGAGGCTAGAAAAAGACCAGAGAGGCTGGACTAGGGGAATCGCATTACCAAGTGTGCTCTTGGCTTTACTGCTTGGAGACATCAGAGGATATTTTGATATCAATAAAATTTCTATTTTAAAACATGTGATATTGTTTTATAACTCAATCCATCCACAGAAAATTGAGCCACTACAAAGAGACTCCATTCTGTGAAAATGGAACTGGGTTTATTTCCACTGATGACTTTGTATGCTCTCCCAACGCAAGCCGTTAGGAGAGGGTAGGGATACGTGAGTATTATGGGGCGTGGGCATTGGGACCACTTGCATCTTGTGAGCTTGGGAGGAGGACCATATGACATGATGATTTCCTGGAAAGTCCTGGTGGCCTTACAGCTGTTACAAACCCAAGATGCATTTTTGTCCTTTTTATAACAGTTATATTTTATTCATTCATTTATCTGTTTTTACCTATTTATTTGTGTGTATGCATATGCCATGGCACGTGTGTGGAGATCAAAGTACAAGTATCAGGAGACAGTTCTTTTCTTCCATGTGGGTCCCAAGGATTGAACTCAGGTCATTAGGCTTAGCAGCAAGTACCCTTACCCACTGAGCTTTATCACCAGCCCCCAAGACCCACTTAATTAATATGGTCTAGAAATCCACACTCATGGATATAGGGGATCGGCCTTCAGAGAACCAGAACACAAGCCTGTGACATTGTCCCTCAGACACTGAGGTGACAGGTGTAGCGGGTGGCCAGTCTTCTATGAAGGCATCTGGTACATCCTTTGTATCTTTATTTTACATATGAAAAGCAAACTGGACGTCAAAAATAAAATGACTTTTAAAGGTTCCAAGTTCCTCAGAACATAATGCTATGTACATTCTATCTAAACTTCTATGGCTTTAGAAGGCTATTTATGGCTTTATGAGCGGGAGACAAAATAATTGAACTGAGTCAGAGGCCATGCATTCTGGGAGCAGACTCCCTTGAGACTTCCCAATTCTACACTTCCCATGGCCCCAGCCTCCCAGTCCCCCCTTTGCATCCTTGAGTGCTGACTGCACACCTGCCCAACGTAGAGCCTGAACAGAGGAGGGCTCTGGAGCTGCCCACCAGGCTCTATGATGACAGCCCATAATTTATTTGCCACCACCTTTCTCTTCAGGACGTGACGATTGCATGTGCTCGAAGGGGACAGATGAAGGCTCATTAATCTTCCCCCTGGTGGGGAGGAGACTGATGGTAATTTAATCTAAATGGATGGGTGAGGCAGATAGAAAAGACCACAAGGTACAAATGACAAGATTATTAACTGCGCCCACAGCCTGCTGTTTACAAAGCTGCCTCCGTGCGTGGAAGCAAGTTAGGTCAACGTGGACTAAGTTCAAGCACGTTTACGTGCTTGAGGGGGTTTCTGCCAGAAGCAGGTGATGGCATGGCTCCACGTTTCCAGGGGGAAAGCAGAGAGCTTCTGTGGTTAGAAGAGGAACTGGCGCTGTAACCAGCTTAGCCAGCAGGCTAAAGTTCAAAAGGTCAGGGCAAACTAAGAAATGCTTCTCTTCCACACCCACAAAAAGGAAACGGTTGAACTTAATCACTGAGGCCTCCTTTAAGTCTTACCCTTCCCAACCTACCTCCCATTCCAGCAAGGTCAACTGTCCGCCTGTGCAGCTTGTTTGTAAAGGCTGAATGGGTTATAGCTCAGTGCTTTGAGGGGAACAAACTCTTCTGCCTCACCAATCGAGGTGGAGGCAGAAGACTGGGTACCCACCTCGCACTCTATAGGAACTTCCGGTGTACCCATCCACTCCCCCAGGAAATGAGATGTCACCATGTACAAGGTGAGAATCCGTCATCCCTGGTCGCCAGCATCCTGCACGGATGCTCTTGGTGAGACCTACGTACCTGCGTGAGAAATTCCAGCACTGCTGTCAGTGAGCTGTCTCAGCAAGAATATCATGTGCCTCGCAAGGCTGTTGACCTGAGTTCAGTCCCTGGAATCCACGCAAAAGAGTCCAATTTGGAGGTGAACGTATATAATCCTAGCTCTCCTAGAGTGGGGACAGACCAGAGAACCACCAGGAAGCTCTCCTGGCCCTATAGATGAAGATATGCAGCACAGACACACAGGAAGAAATGAGAGACTCTGCCACAGAACAAGGTAAAAGGAGAAAAAAAACACCCAAAAGTTATCTTCTGACCCTCACAGGGGAGCCATGCCATGTATGTGTGTGCATGCGCGCACACACACAAATAAATAAAATTTATTTGAAAATTTCTAACAGTGGGAAGTGTTATTCCCAAGCACAGACCACAGTAAGAAGAGAAAGCCGCTTGTGTCCCAACTCCTGGCCAAGTTCAGGACTCACAGACAAAGATGTAATAAGGACCCTCTGTGTGCTTTTGGTGGCCTTTTGGTGGCCTGCCTGCCTCGTGCCAGAGGGTTCTCACTCCAGCCCTGTGGTCCATCCCCATGCCCACACTGACCAGGCAAACTTTTTAACTAGAAAATCTTATACACCATCCCAAACATGAACAAGGTTTATGATGAAAGCTAAAAGGTCTCTGTGTTTGATGCCTTGAGTTCTGAAAGACGTTCTTTCATCTGTCAATGGGACAGAGCAGATACTAATATCTCCAGGTTACAATAGAGAAACCAGAGACTGAGAAGGGGGCTAAAAAGGGTTGTGTTCCTTCCAAGGTCCCAGAACGCAGGACAGATACGAGAATCTCTCCGTAAGGACTCTCTTTCCTGCCGTATGTATCTGTGCAAACCCGTGTCACATGATAACAGACCTACAACAGACCTGCTCAAAGCCACTGATCAGCCAGGGAGATATTTCAGTCAGCAAATGTTTGCCCTGCACCTGTGAAAATCTAGTTAAATCTTCAGAGCTCACCTAAAGAGGCCGAGCATGGCCAGGCAAGATAATAATCGCTGTATTGGGGAGACAGAAAGAAGGATCCCTGAGGCACACTGGCCAGCCAGACTACCAAACTCACAAATTCCAGGTCAGTGAGAGAACCAGCCTCAAAAAAGTAAAGTGAGTCTGAAGATTGACACCTAAGGTTGGTTTCTGACCTCTACATAAATAGACACGCATACGGAAACACAAACACACAGACACGAACAGACAGATACACACATACAGATGTACACATACAAATACACACACATGGAGATATACACATACAGATACAAACACACAGAGATACATACAGATACACACATACAGATACAAACATATACAGATATAGACACAGATACACACAGAGAAATTAACTAAAATTAAAAGTTACAGATCCTTTTCCCTTACTCACGAAACCAGAATTTTTCTCAGAGTGAGTCAGAAATGCATCCATCTCTGGAAATGGGTCCAGTCTCTATCCAAGGATAGGTATGTGACTCATTTCTGACCTAGGAGATGAAAGAGATGTCTGCTAAGTAGTTTTCAGGAAGATTTTCCTCCATGATAAAAGGACACACCACAAGAGAAAGCGCTGTTGCCCTGCATTGCCCACACCACTTGCTTTTAACATTGTGTGTGTGTTTTTACGTGTGTGTATCTGTGTGTGTGTACGTGTGTGTATGTGTGTGTGTGTGTGTGTGTGTGTGTGTGTGTGCCTATGTGTGTCTGTATGTGTGGTGGTTTGAATAGGTTTGGCCCCCATAGACTCCGGGGTTTGAATATTTGGCCCACAGGTACTATTAGGAGGTGTGGCCTTGTTGGAGGAAGTGCATCACTTTGGGGGTGGGCTTTAAGGTTTCCTACCCTTAAGCTCCACTCAGTGCAGAAGAATGCCTCCTCCTGGCTGCCTTTGGATGAAGGTGTAGAACTCTGGGCTCCTCCAGCGCCATGTCTGCCTGCAGGCTGCCATGCTCCCCACTATGAGGATAATGGACTAAACCTCTGAAATTGTAAGCCAGCCCCAGTTAAATGTTTTCCCCTTTGTAAGAGTTGCCTTGGTCGTGGTGTCTCTTCACAGCAAATGGAAACCCTAACTAAGACAGTACGTGTGTGTATCAGAAGATGTGATCATTGGAGCAAACAAAGCTTTTCTGCAACAATGAAAGGGAGTGGCTAGAACAAACAGCACAGGCCGAGCGCCTTGTAATCTTTAAGCTTCTGAATTAGTCCCTGTGACTGACGACCAACGTACTTATAGGCAGGACCAGTTATACAGTGGGATGCTGAAGCTCAAGTCATTCCAGATGATGCGCTTCCCCAGGTACTGAAGGACCCAAGGGAAGGCACCATACTTACTTATCTGCAAGTCCATTCTGGGACGTAGTCCAGAAGAGGCCCCTGAATAAATATTTGCTGAGAGCTAAGGGTATAGCACCATAGCAAAGGACTTGCCTAGCATACAAAGGGCCTGGATTCAGCCTCTGTCCCAAAAATAAAAAATGTTTAGAGTAAACAAAGGAAGAGAGAAAAAAATATACTCATAACAGATAGAACTTGAAGGGTTGGAGAAGTGGCTCAGAGGTTAAGAGCACTGGCTGCCCTTCCAGAGGTCCTGAGTTCAATTCCCAGCCACCACATGGTGGCTCACAACCATCTATAATGAGATCTGGTGCCCTCTCCTGGCAGGCAGGCAGAATGTTGCATACATAATAAATAAATAAATCTTAATAAAATAAAAATAATGGTCAATAGTCCAAATAGTATGATCATTAAAACAAAAAGCTGGAGTGATGGCTAAAAGGTTAAGAGCACTGACTGCTCTTTCAGCAGTCCTGAGTTCAGTTCCCAGCAACCACGTATTAGCTAACAACCATCTATAATGTCACCTGATGCCTATGCTGGCCTGCAGGTGTACATGCAAGCAGAGAACTGTATACATAATAATAAATGAATAAATCTTAATCTTAAAAAAAAATAAACTTGATGTGAATGTCTCAAAGGAAGGAGAGTGAAAATGAGGGTTTGTACTTGTTGATCCTTACCTTGCCACTAGGTTCTGCACTCCTAGTATCTTATTTCCGGTACATGTTATAGACCTTGCTGACAACTGTATTTCTCATAAGGTTGTTTCAGTAGGTAATGCGTGTTGGCAGTAAAGGTATCTTCCTGGTTAAAAAAACACAATCACTTAAAAGTGGTGTCTGAAATGACGATTGCAAGGTGCTGACAAGATCAAACAAGCACTGGTGTCCAGGCGATGAGCATGTGCTGGACAACCCACGAAAGATGGGGCCAGACTGCCCACCCCGGCACATGACTCTCGACTTCACTGGCCCCTCATTCTACTAGAGCGCCGGAGCTGCGTTTTACTTTCTAGACTGTTCCGGTTTATTGCAGATCATAGTTGAGGAATGAGGGACAGAGCTACGAGCACGCTGGCTTTATCGCAGCCCGGTCATCAGGTTCAGTACCAGCAGGTTGGGCAGCTCTTTCTGCTCATCCTGAGGAAGCAGCATTTCTTCGAGTGCCTGGTCCTTACCACACTAGAAGACCTTATGGTGCTGGAGACGAAACCCAGAGCCTTACACACACCAAGAGCACTGCTGCTGAGCTAGTGTCCAGCAGTCACATTGGGTTTTGATGGCGGGACAAGTGGGCCTGAAGCAAGGAGTCCATGGTTCTGAGGTTTGCAGAAAAGCTCACAGAGGAGTTCTGAGGTTCGCAGAGAAGAGGGACATGAAATAGCAGCAAGCCATGTCACTGCTAACCCCACAACATCCTCTGCACAGGAATCTTAGAAAAACTGCCAAGGAGGGCGGGGGACGAAGGAGAACAGCTTGTTAAATTAAATTAGGTGGCGGGGCATGCAGGGGTCTAGGGTGACAGGGCTGGACGAAAGAAGGGAAGGCGATAAGGTGGAGGGTATCTCTGTCATAACTGGAGACCCACAATGGGTAGGTTCCTGGGGGTATATGAGGGTGACTCTAGCTAAGACTCCTAGAAGAGGGGGATGTGGAGACTGGAGTGGCCACCTTCTAGCCAGGCAGGGCTTCTAGTGGAGGGAAGAGGATGCCAGCGCACCCACAAAACCTTCCACCAAAGGTTTACCCCGCCTATGCGGTGTGCAGGGATAAGGACAGAGCAGAGATTGAGGGAAGGGCCAGACAGTAGCTGGCCTGACTTTGAACCTACCCCACGGGAGAAAGCCAACCCCTGACACTGTTAACTCTGCCATGCTTGCAGACAGGAGCCTAGCATGAGAGGCTCCATCCAGCCACAGCCAGACATTGGTCATAAAGTCTTGTGGAAGAGCTGAGGGAAGGATAGAGGGACCTGACCCCGAGGAGACAAGAACTCCTCTGCAAGAAAACCAACAGTCAACTCACTGAGGACCATGGGGACTCACAGAGACTGAACCATCAACCAAAGAGCATGCATGGACTGGGCCTAGGTCCCCTGTACATGTGTAGCTGATGGGCAGCTCGGTCTTCATGGGGGTCCCCTAACAACTGGAGTGGGGCTGATCTCTGACATGGACTCTGTTGCCTGCTTTTGGGTCACTTCCCCTTGGCTAGGCTGCCTTGCTGGGCCTCAGGGGAAGAGGATGCACTTGGTCCTGGTGCAATTTGATGTGCCCTGGAGAGGGTTGGTAGGGCATGTTGGTAAGGGGGAAAGGACTCCCTTTCTCTGAGGAGAAGGGGAGGGGGTTGGTGGAAGAGGGTGGCAGAGTAGGACGAGGAGGCGAGGAAGGGGGGGCTGTGATAGGGATGTAGAGTGAATAAATAAATAAATTTAAATAAATATTTTAATCAAATTTTTAAAAATGAGAGGCCTATAGAAATGGCTCAGTGGTTAAAGACACTTGCTTTTCTTGAAGAGGACCTAAGTTCAGTTCCCAGCATCTTCATGGAGGCTTACATCCAACCTGAACTCCAGTTTTAAAATATCTGGCCTCTATGGGCACCAGGCACACATACACAACATGTATATATTCATATAGGCAAACACTCATACACAGAAAATAAAATTTAATAAGTCTTTTTTAGAATGAGGAGAATATATCAGCTCAAAGCTGAATAAAGGAGGCTAGCGATGTGGCTAAGTCTGTAAGAGAGCCTGCTGCAAGCCTTAGAACCTGAGCTCTATCCCCAGGGGCCCATCTAGTGGATAGACAGAATCAATGACCTCTGAAGCAAGAGAACCACATTGTCCTTTGACCTCCACACACTTTGGTAAACATGCACACGCACACATACACACACACACACCACACAGGGAGGAGGAGCATTTAAAACTTTTTAATTAACTCAAGGGGAAAAAAAATAGAGAAACTACTGGTGACAAAGACATTCAAACTAAGATGAGGAAGATGGAGGGAGCTCAGGGAGGGGCAGAGGGGGTGCAGGGGAGGGCCTGGGAATAGTCCTCAGCACCACCACAGGGAGACCTAAAGTGAGGCTTCCTTTGTGCTTGCTAGCCTTCCTGGCACTGGGACCACACACAGCTGGAAGAAACTATCTGGAGGCAAGGGGTGTCATGGGCAGCCCCTTTCACATCTGTGCAGATGGGGAGCTCCAAATGGAATAGAGCACCTCACACTGTAGCAGCCAACAGATGTGTGGGCAAGAGGCTTTGTCCTCTTCCTTTTCCATTACTTCCAGGTCTGCAGCCTACAGAGGGGCCCCCACAGTCCGTGTGTCTTCTCCCCTAAACAGTCCTCTCCGCAGGTCCTCACAGCCGTGCCCAGCAATTGGCTTCACTAACCTCCTGAGTCCTTCTCGGCCTTATCAAGTTGACAGTCAACATAAGCTCCTGTTAGAAAAGAACAACTCACAGAAACCCAACAAAACCTTTGACCCAGCGTCGTATTTTGTAAAATTAACACTAAGGCCACGCTTTTTAAGAGGAAAACAAAGATTTATCTGTAAATGTGCCTGTTGCAACATTACACAGGAGAATTGATGAGCAGATTAACCAAGACAGGCACGGGGGCTCACAGTTATTGTCTCAGCATTTAGGAATTTCACAGAGGTGAGAAGATTGTGAGGTCCAGGCCAGCCTGGCCTGTGGAGTGTGGACCCGACTGAGAAAACCAGTGGCTAAAGATACAGCCCAGTGATAAGGCTTCTGTGTGCCATATCCAAGGCCCTGGCTTTGATCCCTAACACTCCAATTAAAAGAAAAAAATATATATATCAGAGGAATTAACCTAACAGCATGTTGCCAATGGCAGCTCATCTGTCTAGTGATCTTATAGGACAAATCTTCCAGCGGATGCCCCCCTGTGGTGGGTGTGAGGCAGCAACACAGACAAGGCAGGAAATAATTCAAACATGTTACTGTAATGTAAACTCCACCCTGCAGGTTTTAAATGATCCCATCAGGACGTGCTTTTGTAAGCCAAGCCAACTATTTTGTGTCTGAAAAGGACAGTCAGACACTCTCTCTCTCTCTCTCTCTCTCTCTCTCTCTCTCTCTCTCTCTCTCTCTCTCCTGAATGTCATAAGCCTAGGGACGTAAGAGGACTTCCGGTCAAGTGACAGGCTTGGCACACACCCACATACTCCTCCCAGAGAATTGCTATCAAGTCATAGTCTTCTGCTGAAAACATGACTCAGTCCGTAAAAAGCACTTGCTGTGAAAGCTTGACAACCTGTGTTCAAGCCTCATGTAAAAAAAAAAAAAAAAGAAGCCAGCTATAGCCGGGAGAGGCTCTGTGAATAAAGGTACTTGCTGCCAAGTTTGATGACCTGAGTTTATTCCCAGGGCACACATGTTGGAAGGAGGGAAATGATCTGAGCTCCACATGTACATGACGATACTTCTCTACACACAGATAAATACATGTGTACATATATAAATGGTTTCATAGTGCCAAATCTGTAGCACACAGTTGTAATCCCAGCATTCCTACTTTAAGATGAGAGATGGGAGAATCACCTGAAACACAGAGGCTTGCTAGCTGGGCGTACACAAAGCAACAAAGACAAAAAGGACCCTGCTTCACTGAGGTGAAGGAGGGAAAAGTTGTCCTCTGATTTCCACATACGTCCATGGCATGTGGACATGCAACTCACAAACATCATATATAAAATAATAAAGTCAGTAATAATAACAAGTTTAAAATTCATAGTCTCAGTGCATTATTGATAACCTTTCTGGACAAAGCTTATTCATAAAACTGATTTTAAAAAAAATATTTTAGACCTCCAATGCAATGCCTTATGCAGATACTGTGGCATAACCTTACAAGAACCCTCAGAGAAAGAAGGTGTGGTGTCAGAAGTCTTTAATCCCAGCACTGGGAGGCTGAGATAGGAGGAATGTGGCTTTGAGGCCAGCCTGGGCTACGCAGCAAAACCACCTTCTCTCAAAAGAAAGAGTGAAAGGGGGGAGGGAGGGAGGAAGGAGAAAAGAAAGAGAAAGGAAGGAAGAGAAGAAAGAAGGAAGGGGAACAGAAGGAGGGAGGAACAGAGAGGGGGAGGAAGGCAGAAAGAGAAGAGAAACCATGTGGCTTCACTGACATGCCCACTCTTTGTGCCTTGGGAACTAGGGGCCTGCACACAAGCCCTAGCTTTGTAGCTTTGTAGTCTCTGAAGAACCTCTGTGCTCTCTCACTCTCTCTCTGAAGGACAGAGAAGCTTTCTGCTGTCCCGCCGGCCCACTGCTCTCACAAGCACCTTCCATATCTTTCCTAAGAGAGCAGCAAGAGTCAGGGCTGAGGAAGGCAAGATCCGAGTCTTGTGGAGAAGTTAGGTCAAGAGGGAAGTTGTTGCTCAGCCAGAACTGCCAAATTAGCCTCCCGTGTTCCATCACCGAGAAGTGTTCCCCTTTAACACTGTGCCAAGAACCAGCCAGGGGGACCTGAAACCCCCGCTATTTCATGCTCAATATTTCCTCTCTGATGTCTTATTGCAGAATGGCCTAACCACTTTTGAGAGAAAATAAAACACATCATAATACACATCTACTAGTGACGAAAAGGCCTAGCGCAAGCCCCAAGCTTTATTCAGGCTTCACAGGCAACCTAAAACCCCTGTTTTATCCACCTAGTTGTTTGTGTTCCCCACCCTCTGAGGCCTAGCACGGATGCTGCCTCCCTCAGGCTACCCCTGTCCCGCCTGCTTCCCCACAGCCCAAGCAGAAGCCATGGGGTTTGGTGTCTCTGGCACATGCGTTCATCCATGGCCTCTGCCTCACAGCACTCACCGACAGTGTCATTGTCTGCTCTCTGTTCCTGCCTCTGCTCCACTGTGCAGAGGCCCTTGCGAGCAAAGACCTGGCTCCTGGCATGGAGTCAGTAAAGTGCTATAACGTGGCAGTTGATCTGCCTTGGTCCTCTCAGAAGTCTCAATGAAAAAAAAAAATCCAGAGAACTGCCACTCAGCAAAAGATAGGGATGAAATCAGGATGACAGACTCCCCTGCAAGATGGAGGACATAGCTACAAAGGCATGCATGCGTGTCCACATAGCCTCCCTGTTTGTAGAAGGACCACAAGTTTGAGGAAGTCTTCACAAGAGAAATAATGTGTTCATGAAAACAAAGTAAAACAAACTGGGTGAGGAAAACCCATGTAAAATATCCACATAATTATCTCTAAAGAAGACATGAGCTCTGTTAGGCTATGAGTGAGTCTTCTGATGGCTCAAGTATGGCAAACCCTGAACAAGGCAGTGCCTGGTGGTCCCCTGTCCCCATATTTGTTGAATGAGCTGAATGGAAGCCACTCAAAGTAACCAGCCAGGTTATAAAGGAGGGTTCAGATGACCTTTATGCCAGTGTCCCATATGGGAGAGGAGGGAAGAGGTATGCTTTTAGAAATATCCAGATACTAGACTAGCTAGCTCTGTAACCTGTTTCCCAGCTCCCAAGCCATTAGGAGAAAAAATTAATTTCCCCCTCAAAGTAAATCAATATGGAAAATTATCCAAAAATAGAAATTATGGGGAACTTGTAAGTTGGAAAATATAGATAAAATACAGAACGCACAATGCTTAAAATGTCTTTTTTTTTTCTTCTAAAAGCTTTATGGTATGAATTTTCAATACTTTTATTGAAATGGGGGATGGAGAGATGGCTCAGTGGTTAAGAGTGCCGCCTGCTCTTCCAAAGGTCCTCAGTTCAATTCCCAGCAACCACATGGTGGCTCACAACCATCTATAATGTGATCTGATGCCCTCTTCTGGCTTGCAGGTGTACATGCAGACAGAACATTATATTCATAATAATAAATAAATATTTTTTAAAAGAAAGAAAGAAAATATTGAAATAGGGTTTTTACCACACTCAGCTTCCTCAACCGTAAAATGAAAACACTGACATTTGTGTGTTCATTTGCTTCTGTTACTGTGATAAGATACTCTCACCAAAAATAGCTTCAGGACAAAGCGTTTATTTGACCTGCAGGTTTCAGTCTGTCATCAAAGACCTCAAAGCAGGAAAGTGCGCCCTGGCTTGCTCCGTCTTAGCTAGCTTTTTTTATACATCCCAAGCCCATCTGCTCAGGGGTTTACCACCCACGGTGAGCTAGGCCCTTCTATATCAATTACCAGTCAAGAAAATGCCTCACAGACACACCCATAGGCCAACGCCAACCTGATGGAGAGAATTCCTCTATGGGCAGAGGGGTCCTTCTTCCCAGGTGTGTCAAGTTGACAACTGATGCTATGACATCTGTCTCCTATAGGTGATGGCTGATGACTAATCCAGCTGCTGTGTCAAGATACCTAAAGAAAACCCACCTCTTTCCTTGTGTTTCCTTCCTCTGTGATCAACTCAGAATGCATAATCAGAGCTTGGGGAAACTACCACCACCACCTCGTGTGCAGGGCTCACAAATGCCTAAGTGGCCATTGAGGTAAAAATACAGCCTCAGCTGCAGAGAGCATAAAATCAAAATCAGCAGTGACTGAAATCCCCAGACATAAACCACATCCACCTGGCCGGGAGGTGGGTGGAGACTCACGGTGATGGGTACAGCGCATCAAGACAAACCTCCTGTATGAAGTGCATCTCAATGAGCAAGACAAAGATAATGGGTGTACTCTTACTTTCTAGAGGGGAGGAAGAGTTGAGGGGAGGGGAGATATCAGGGTACCGACAAAGAAAGGTCTTGGAAATCTCAACAATAATGTCAGCTGCAAGCTTTAGCCCATTCTAACAATGAGCACTCCCTCTAAATTGTCCAGCCTCAGAAAGGGTCGAAATCATATCTCCTTGGGCACATGAGTCATGGGATGGAGGGTTGTGTAGACCATCTTGACAGCCCATTCAATACCTAAAGGGGTACCGTGCATCACTGTTGAGTCAACTTCCTCTTCCCATCTGGGAGAGATCTGATGTGATGGTTCCCAGGTCTCTATCTGTACCCACTCCTCACTCTACATTCTCAGATGTACCACAGCCTCTTTCTTCCATCCCTTTGAAGATGCTTCTCCTTCTTGGAAAGCATTGCATAGATCCTAAGTAAGTCATGACATCCTCCAATAGGCCTTCTCTGTCACCCACCATGATACCTGATGACTCCCTCAAGCCCCTAGCATGTGCTAGCAAATTACAGCATGACTTCCTGCCCCATACCTGCCTCAATGTCTGGCAAGGTCCTCTAAGGTCACACAAATTATCAATTTTTGTCTCCTAGAGACCACATGTAGTCAATATGTATGAATGGTCTATAACATCATTAAGCCAATGGAATACCCCAAATCCTAGTCCAAATAGTTTTAAGTCTATAAATGAAGGAACTTGAAAGAGAAGGGTCCAAGAAGTGTCTGTCTTAGCTCTGATAGGTCTTCATTCTTAGCCAGGCCATTTGCTGAACACTGCGCTATCTGGTAGGGTGTGGCTCTGGGCTAACCTTGGCAAGTACATCTGTGCCTCCTCTGAAATTATAGAGCCCCTAGATGCCGCACACACCACAGCCCACTCTGAATGTGCTACTGTGTGGTGGACAGCCTCCACAGCTCAACTGGGTGCTTCAATCAGCAGACCATGATAGCACACAATTATGTCATAAACTCACTAACTTGAAATAAAGGGGACAATTCACTGGTTCTCTAACAAAGAGAAGAGCAAGAGAGAGAGAAAGGCAGGAATGACTAACTGCATTCTGATCATCAGATCAGAATACAGATGCCCATTGGGACACCCAACATAACCCAGGAATACAAAAGAAGAAACACAGGCAGCTTGAGGAGGGAGTACCCAGCAACACAGGGCCTGTCAGTATAGCACTTCTAGAACAAGCTATAGAGCATAAGACTCCTCCAAAGCAGAATCTTAGCATGAATCCTTTTTGATGAAGCTCTGGAAACATGCAAAGAAGAAGAAGAAGGAGGAGGAGGAGGGGGAGGAGGAGGAGAAGAAGAAGAGGAGGAGGAGGAGGGAGTGAAGGGGGAGGGGGAGGGAGGAAGAGGAGAAGAAGAACAAGAATAAGAGGAAGAAGAACAAGAGGAAGAAGAAGAAGAAGAAGAAGAAGAAGAAGAAGAAGAAGAAGAAGAAGAAGAAGAAGAAGAAGAAGAAGAAAAAGAAAAAGAAGAAGAAGAAGAAGAAGAAGAAGAAGAAGAAGAAGAAGAAGAAGAAGAAGAAGAAAAAGAAGAAGAAGAAAGAAATCAAGATTTCCCTCAGGCTCTACCCACCCACTTCTGTCTGCATCATTAAAGAGAATTCTATGTCCCCAGATCTAAGTACCTGTGGGCACCTTCCAGAGTCTGTTCTGAAATTTCTGAGAGGTGTCACCAACAGGAGCACAGACTCGGCAGCATCCCAGAAGTGGACTTCAAAAGCCAAGTTTGTTTTGAATAGCAATAGTTGGCTCCTTAAAGGTAACAATGTGAACTCATTCATGATGTATTGCTCAGGGGGACAAACTTTCCCAACCCAGTTTGACCAAAGCAGCCCATACCTGCTAGGAGATGTTCCAAACTGTTAGATCCCTAGCATATCATTGTCAGATCTACAGTTCCTGACATGTGTACATCCATACATGGTGGATTTAGCTAGGGCTGGTCCCTATGACAGAATTCAGTCCTCTGGAGTCCCCCCCCTTACTTGCCTTCATCCTTTGCCACCTCCAGGTCACATTTCCAGATACAGCCTTCAAAAATAAACCATGGCCATGTGAGTCCATGCATATAGGCTCTGCGGCATAGCCTACTTGTGATATAATGACCCTTGCCCCATAAACACGGGTCTAGCCAAGCCTGATTCCCACTCTGTCAATTCCACCTGAGTCACTTATGAGCAAGATGGCCGATTTCCAGTGTCTGTGTAAGCAGGGGAATATTTCATGAAGACATCTGACACTGTCTTTGGAAGGGCGAATGACAGCACTATGAATACCTCTGACTAACACCTAAAGGTAGCCTGGCTACTCTGAATTGTTCCCCCTCGTGGAACAACTCCAGGTAAATCCAGCTGGCTCCCACTGTAGGGACCTCTACCATCTCAACCCATTCATCAGCAACCCCATCTGGCCCAGTTCACGGTGTTCTGTGTGTCTGTGGTTCTGTTGTGTCTGCCTGGCTCCTTCAACTGTTCTTGGCCTCTACGCAAGGTCTAATCCAGGCCTGTCATCTTTCCCAGTGATGGACTTGGGACAGCTGTTGCTTCTTCCTCGATGGTAGGGTGGCTGCCAGGATGCCTGAGGGGCCCACGGTCATAATTTCCATGCTTCAAGAGAAATCTACACGCGCATGATCTTTCCCTGAAACTGTAGGAGAGGGCTATGCCCCTCTGCCTTTCACACCAAATTGATTTAATGTCTTTCTAAAGAGCTCTGAGCTCATCTCCATGCCTGCTCAACTTCAAACGGCCAGCACTCTCATTAACCTAATTGCCTGGCTTTAAGTAACTTGCTTAAATTACCAATTAATGGATGACAATCTGGGTCCAAACAAGGCATTTTTAAAGCTTTCCCACTTAAAAAAAAAAAAAAGAAAAAGAAATCACTTTCAACCATGACAGATGAGTCTCTCCCTGTAGAGGATTATTACAATAATTAGAGTCGCTATGCTTTAAGCCCCGAAGCATTTCTAAAAGAAAGGTACAAGTGACAAATTCCTGCAGACTGTGGGATCCTTCTCCTGTGATGGCATTTTTTTTTTAGAGCCATGCCATTCAATCCAGCTACACTGAATCATAAAGGCAGTTAAGTGTCAGTTCTGTAGAACATTTGTCCTTGGAGGGAAAACGTCCCTCAGGAAAAAGAATACTATCAGAAGCCCCCGTTGGCTACATTAAAACTAATAAAACTCCTGATGATAAATTCCTCCTCAATGAGGAGTCCCCGCTGCGCTGCGGCTGCAGCCTTTGGTCACAGGGAACAGAGGGACGGAGGTTGAATTATTGGCTAGACTCATTTTATTGGTTTGGCTTTGGGTGGGGGTGGGAGCAGTGGTTATATGGGAGATTTTTTTTTTTCATGTTTCACTTCCCACCTCCCTCAAGAAGCAGCTGGTTTTGTCCTTAGTTTCAAATGTCAATAAAACAGTAAGTCTGAGCCATCATTAGAAGGCAAGAATCTGGACATGGGTATTTCCCAAAACACCTGAGGTCAATCTTTTGCTAGGAAAAGACACTCAAGACACAACTAAAGAGAAATCTGGGGGAGGAATGGAGAGCTGCAGGCCTGGCTGATGGGTGGTCATGGGGACGGAGAAAGATGGATACCTGTTAGAAAGTGGCAGAAAGGAAGAAAAGAGGAGGCATTGTGGGCTGCTGGAGCTGCAGCCCAGGAGACTTACTCACCTACCGAGCCAGGTTCCTGTCTCAAACATGATCCAAGCGTGGTTTTAATCGTCACTGTGGCGATGACAGGTAAGCTGCTCAAGGTATCAAAATTCCAATGCAAGTCTCAAGAACAGCATGGGGCAGCTGAAGACCAGACTTGGGGGGCGGGGGAGGGGGGGCACGTGTGAGACTGCCTGGAACTGCAACCTTCTCATGGAGAGCCGAGCTGCTGCTGATTGCTGCACTGCTTTGGTCCCTTTCAAGTCAGCCAAACAGCCCTTCCCGACTCTTGGCTAGACCACTGAGGGTAATAAAGAAAAATCCAAGGCCAGGACTGAACCGGGTCTCCGTGGCTCATCCCATCTCCTTTTAACTAGAAGAATGGACGGACGCCTAAGAATGCATGACTGCCCTGTGCAAGTATAGCCCAGGACGTGGCCCTGAGAAGCGCTGCTGACTTCAAGGGCTGCAATCACGCTCAGCGCTTAGCGGTGGCTAGCTGGTACCGGTGCCCCACACCCACTCTCTGCTCTTTTCTACTTTACACGGTAGAATGACTTTAACGGGCCTCACCTTCATCCACAGTTGTTGAGATTCTAGCTGGTGAGTGAAACAGGAAAACAGCATATTTCTCCCTCTTCTCTCTGCGCTATGACAGTTGGGAGCTACTACAGCCCCATACTTTGAATGGGAAGCCAAGTAAAAGTCCCCAAAAATAAGCAGTTCGTTGTCCTCCTTTGCTCTCCGTTGCTGTGATAAACACTGACCAAAAATGGCGTGGGTAAGAAAGGGTTTGCTGGCTTATGTTACAGGTCACAGTCCATCTTCAAGGAAAGGCAGGTCAGACACTCAAGCAGGAACCCGGAGGCAGGAACTGAAACAGAGCGCCGGGAGAACGCTGCGGGTCTTCCCCGATAGCCCAGTCTGCATCTTCTTTACATAAGTGAAGCCCACCTGCCTGGAGATGGCACCACCCACAATGGGCCCAGCGAGCCCTCCCGTACCAGTCAGCAATCAAGAAAATGCTCCATGCGCTAGCCCACAGGCGGAGCTGATGGAGACAATTTCTCAACCGATGTTCCCTCTTCTGAAGTATCACCAGTTTGTGTCGAGTTGGCAAAACTATTTAGGACATTCCTAGTCCAAATATTACCAATATTGTGGGTATTACCTTATATGGCAAAGGAGACTGCAGATATAATTAATTTAAAGATCCTGAGATGGGAGCTGATACTGGAACATGTGTGTTGGTGCTAAATGAAACCACAACTCGTCTATAGAAGGCAAGGGACTGGAAAGATAAGTTAGTGGGGGGAAAGCTTTCTGTGCAAGCCTGAGGACCTAAGTTTGGGTCTCAGAATCCATACTAAATCTAGTGTGCCAGCACACACCTGCGCCCCAACGCCTGGGAAGCAGAGGCTGAAAGATTCTTGAGGCTTGTTGACCAAACATCCTGGCCTAATTGGTGAGCCCAAGGCTAATGAGAAGAAGGGAAAGGGAGGGAGGGAGGGAGGAGAGAAAGGGAGGGAGGAAGGAAGGGAGGGAGGAAGGGAGGAAGAGAAAGATGGGATTGAAGAGATATCTCTGTAATTAAAAAGTGAGCACTGCTTCTGAAGGGGAGGGACCGAGTTCAGTTCTCAGCACCTACATCAAATAGCTCACACCCGCCTGTAACTCCAGTGCCAGGTGGCTGGATGCCCTCTTCTGGCCTCAGTGGGACCAGTGTCTCAATAGCAAGAGGGCTAGAAATCCAGATGTGGATGTAGCCTCAGCACTGGGAAGCATGGAGACAGGAGGATCACTGCAGCTTACTGGCTGCAAATGTAGCTCTAGGTTCAGTTGAAATACCCTGTCTCAAGAGAGTAATGCAGAGAGAGAAAAGACGCACACCCAAAGTCTTCCTCTGACAACTATAAGCACACATATATGCACACACACACACACACACACACACACACACACACACACACATACACATACACCACATACATACCAAAAATTAATAATAAATAATAATATAAGATGAACAATTCTAAAGTAAGCACATAATACTCACCCCTGGCCTTCCATGTGTACATGTATGTGTATTATGTACACACACCCATACATACACACATACACATGGGGAAGGCAAAGGGAAGTTTGATTCAGAACAAAAGTTTATGTCACCAGAGAAACCAAGACCAGAGTGACAAGGACATAAACCAAGGAATACCAGCAGCAACCTGAAGCTACGATGGAGCACATTTCTCCCCTTGGGACTTGCAGAAGTATTCATCCCTGTCAACAGCATGTCTGAGAAACTCATTTCAGACTTCTGGTCTCCAGAATGGTGAGCAAATAACGCTGTGAAGGTTTAAGTCACTGGGTTGAAGCCGATTTGGGACAGTGGCCTAAGAAATGAGTTGATACCCCTCCGCAGGCTGCTGTGCTTGTGGGAACATCTCTGGGTGGAGTCTACTCTTCCAGAAACAGTCCACCAAAAAGTTTCTTCAGAACGATCCAGAGGATGCGTCTTCTACTTCCTGCTGGCACTCCATTATATTCCACTTTGTTGGAAAAAAAAAAGTTGTGATATAATACTTAAATGGTGCAGGAAAATGTATCCAGTGAGAAAAAGAAAATGAGAAATTGAGCATGGTGGTGCATGCTGGTAATCCCAGCCTTTTGAGATATGGAGACAAAAAGATTTGGAGTTCAAGGCCAACCGTGGCTACAAAGTGAGTTTAATACCAGCCTGAGCTACATGAAACCCTGTACCACAAAAAACAGGGGAGAGAGGAAGGGAGGGAGGGAGGAAGGAAGGGAGGAAGAGAAAGATGGGATTGGAGCGATAACTCTGTGATTAAAAAGTGAGCACTGCTTCTGAAGGGGACCGAGTTCAGTCTCAGCACCTACATCAAATAGCTCACACCCCCCTGTAACTGCAGTGCCAGGTGGCTGGATGCCCTCTCCTGGCCTCAGTGGGACTCACACAAGGACACAAAGACAAATGATTTAAAATAAAGCAAAGAGAGGTGGGAGCAAGAAGGGAAGAAAAGAATGAGGGAGAGGGGGAAAGAGGGTGAGAGAGAACTGATATTGGTACCTAGAATCCATGCTTTCCCTCTGGACATTGACAGCAAATTACCCAGCAGAGGGGACTCTTGTGTTCTCCAGCAGCCATAGCCAAGTGTGTTAGTGTACCCGTTACCTTTCTGTTGTAATAAAACACGATGACCAAGAAGCTGGAAGCTAAGAGAAACCATATCGTTAACCAAGGCAGAGAGAGGGACCTGACGATGGGGTGAGCCTAACAGCCCTCAAAGCCCGCCCTCAGTTATGTACTTCCTCCTGCGGGGCTGCACCACCTAAAGGGTCCATAACCTCCCAAACAGCATGACAACTGGGAACCACATGTTCAGTACCTGAGCCTGTTGGGGACATTTCTCATTAATCACCACCAACCACTACTATACTATTTCCTAAACTAGTCTGATAATAACAACCTCTGGAACATGCCAGACACCCAGTCCCTACCTCATCGGAGATCTAGAAAGTCGGAATCTAGCAAAGAAGCAGTAATATCTGGATTCTACCAAATACCCTAAATGGATGTGACTCACAAGACGGTCAGATTTCATGATGTAAAAGGAAGACATCACCTCAAGACTGGAATGATGTCATCAACTCTATGCCTGTCCAATGGGCTCCAGGGTTGTCAACACTGTCCATTCTGCATACAGCTTCTTGGTAAATTGGCAAGTGTTAGGATTCTGCTCCAGTCTGCCTAGCAACCTGTGATGCCATTGCCTACCTGCCACTAGGTGTGGCCCTACCCAGGATTATAAAAAAACAAACTCACCTACCTCTCTCTCTCTCTCTCTTGCTCGCTCCTTCCCCTGCCCCCTTCTCTGCTCCCTTTCCTTCTCTCCCCATGTTCATATAATAAACATCTCAATATCATATCTGTTGTATGATGCATCTTTCACAACTCATATTTTATCTTAGATCTCATTAAAATTTAAAAGCAAGGGTGTTGATCGGCGAAAATGAAAGACCATACCTGCGCCCAACTGAAGGTAGTGTACTGTAATGGATTCCTGAATTTCACCTTCGGTTTCTGTTCCCTGTTCTCCAAATTCTTGCAGTGTCCTTTGGGAAAATCTCCTTGGACAGGGGTGAAGAAGCAACCTCAACTCATACTGAATCAAGGTAGGGCCTGTGAACCTCATCAATATAATCAAGACTCTTCCCAGGAATTTGTGTTTTAGCTAGTGTAATACCCACCTTGGTAGCAAGATGGAATCACATTGAGTGTAGAAAAATGCAGAGAGAGAGAGAGAGACAGAGACAGAGAGAGAACCCTCTCAGACAGAACCATGAGTGAAACTTTCACTCATAATACTTAATAACCTTCCTATACTGGCTACACCATCTTCAGTCACACCAAAAGGCAGTATAGCCATTGTATTTATCTAATATTTTTATTGAACTTTTAATTGTGGGGGGTACGCACAGGAATATGGGTACCATAGAAGCCAGAAGAGGGTGTCACATTCCCTTTAGCAGGAATTATGACAGTTGTGAACCACACAATGACCCACCTCACCAGCCATCATCACCTCCCTAGACCCAGAATTAGCAGTCACCAGGGAAGCCACCCAGTCGGCTCCAACCCAAGGGTATGCCCAGCGCTGTGGAGAAGGGGCGAGCTCTGATTACATTGTCAGCACTCTGGCTGTCCTTTCCCAATTGTTCCAGCTACTTTGAGAGACTGACTTTGATTCTTAACTGGGATAGTTAACTGGGATGGAGAATTCCAGGGATTGAACACATAGTTGAGTAGTTTATGGCCCTGCCCCAAACTGGCTGAAGGAGTCAGTTTGTTTCTGTTCTTAGTTGGCGAAATGTGTGTAGTGAGAGGCAACCAATCAGAGCTGTAAAAGAAGCAAATGAAATTACGGGATGGTTAATTCTTAAGAAAAGATTTCTGATCCAAAGCCTAGGGTTCAATTCCATCAATTACAAAATATGTTTTGTGGAAAGGTCTTTGCTTTGCTTTTTCATTCTAGGACAATTTTATACACATGTATTCTGATTTTGAGGCATTTTTCACCTTCATTAACTTCTCCCTTCTTCTCCCCCTTCTTCTCTCTCTCTCTCCCTCTCTTTCCCTCCATCTCACCATCTCTCTCTCCCTCCCTCCCTTCCTCACCCCCTGACCCCCCTTCACCCAAAAGCCCTCTCCTATTTTTACGTCCTTCCCTCCCCCGCCCTATTGACTTTAATTATAGTTGCTGACACGGATATGAGTGGTGACTATGGACAACTTACCAGTGGCTGCATTACTGAGGAAAATTGTTTCCCCGCTCCCAGCATCCATTAACCATCCACAGTCCCCTCGTGAGGGGTGGGCCTGCTGAGCTTCCCTCATGGCAAGGTTCTTTAAAGTAGAAGTTCCAGAGCTTTGCCGAAAATATCCTGCCTATTGTTATACAATAACGTGTCTCTCTAAACAATACTAAACTGTATCCTTACACCTTCTTGTCCCGTCACATCACATATGCAGTAATAGCTAACACCAATGCAGGAGTGGTTTCAGAGAACTGGTTACTATGTAAACAAAGGGATGGTGACTTTTGACCTTGTGTCATGTGTTCTTCACAGGAACCCTGAAGAAGGTAGTGGTGTGATTACTACTATTCCTACTTCCTTGTTTTTTCAGTGTTTTGTTGTTTTTGTTGTTGTTGTTGTTGTTGTTGTTGTTGTTATGTGTATATGTCTGTGTTGGGCTATGAGTGCAGTGCCCTCAGGGGCCAGAATCCCCTGGAACTGGAATTGCTGGTCATTGTAAACTGAATAACACGGAGGAATTAAACTTGGGTCCCCGGGAAGAGAAATAATTCTCCAGCCCTACTGTGCTCATTTTTACAGAAGCAAGAACTGACAACCATTTGCAAAGAAGAAATTAGCATCTCACAGGTGACAAACCACACTCAAGGGCAGGCCCCATGCCCAGCGATCTATACATGGCCAACCCAATGAAACAAACCCAGTGGGATTTTGGGAGATTTTTTTTTTCTCATAATGTTTTATCTAGATTTTTTTTTATCTTACTGGTCTCTTGCATATATATGGTTCTCAGATTTTATGCTTTTACGGGCTCTCTACATGTATTTCTCATTCTTTTTCTTCAGTTTTGCTTTTGGGTTGCTGTTGTGTTTTTGTTTTTCTCTGTTTTGCTCTCTTCTGGTTTGTTTGGATTTTTTATCTTTCCGGTTTGTTTTCTAGAAAGTGGGGTGGAGAAGAAGAGCTTAGAGTTGGATTAGTGGGGAGGACAGCTCTGCGAGGAGATGAGGGATGGGAAACTGTGATGAGACTACATTGTCTGTCAAAAAGATTTAGTCTCAATTTTTAAAAATTTTAGAAACAAGCCTGGGGTGGTGGCACACCCCTGCACTCAGGGAAGCAGAGGTAGACAGATCACTGTGAGTTCCAAGCCAGCCTGATCTTATCAAGCAAGCCCAGGACAGTCAAGGCTGCACAGAGAAACCCTGTCTTGAAAAAAAAAAGTATGAAAAAGCAGAACAACAACAAATGAATTGAAGCTCAGACTTCAAGGTTATAAAAGCAGACCAAGATTACAAAGACAGCAAGTGCAGAGCAGTGCTCATGATCTCTTTTCTGTACTGAAAAGGGGCTCTCATGTGAGGGTCTTGCTGAGGCACAGCCTCAGAATCTCTTTAAAGCTGGGCATGGTGGCGCACGCCTTTAATCCCAGCACCCGGGAAGCAAAGGCAGGTGGATCACTGTGAGTTCGAGGACAGCCAGGTCTACAAAGTGAGTCCAGGACAGCCAAGGCTACACAGAGAAACTCTGCCTTTAAAAAACAAAAATAAATAAATAAATGTTACAGGGGACAGTAAGGGGTGTTGTTGTTGTTGTTGTTGTTGTTGTTGTTGTTGTTGCTGCTGCTGCTGCTGCTGCTGTTGTTATAATGTGCTTACTTGAACCAGAGTCTCAGGTAGCCCAGGCTAGCCTCAGACATCTCAAACCCTTGATCTTACTTACCTCTGCTTCCCAGTGCATGATTGCACCGGTGTTTGTCTGTGTGGTTGGATCTGCTTTTACACATTAGCTTTGAGCAGTAGAACTCCATGGTAGCAAAGTCTGTATCTCCCTATCTAACAGCATGAGCTAGGGAGCAATTCAAATACGGTAGTTGCAGTGGACAAAAAAATTTTTTTTCATTTCATGTTAAAGCAAATATGAACAGTCCTACAACAGGTATACTGCAACATGGAATCATTTTTCTGAAAAGCATTTTTACCTCAGTACAATAAAAAAAACTGAGACATTTGTAAAACATTATAAATGCACACATCATGATGTCACCACTACAACACGGCCCCTAGGAGACTTGTGGAAAAAGCAATAACCTTTTATTGTGAAAATAGTTTTGACCTCAGGGATCCTCTGAAAGGACCCTTCAGGGGCCTGGGACCACACTGTGAGTCGTTGAGGACTGACAGAGGAGTCCTCATTCTCTCCGTAGGGGATGCTTCCTTCTACTTTTGTTACTTTTGTCACACTCCCCTGGTTCACCAGTGCCAGACACAGGGCATCCCCTGACACAGAAAGGCCAAATGCTCAGTCTGGGCCCTTGGAGTCGGCTGGGTTGGCTGTGCAAACCCATCCCACTGGTGTCCCAAGTTCCAGAGGTTGGAGATCAAACTAAGAAACAGAAAGAAATGCCTCAAGTCAAATTCAAACTGCTGGGCAATATGGAGAGACCCTCTCCTCAGAGTCTCTCTTTGCTCTCCTCCTTCCGGGAGGGAGGAAAGAGGAGGCCACTCAAGGCAGAGGAATGAGGGCTTCACAGGGTCTTTGGGGGGCAACTCAATCAAAGAAATTATTTTCCCACAGACAAAGCCAAGAATATCTTAATGGCTCCTTCATGATTGAGGGATAAATCTATTAATTTACAGCCCAACCTAACTGTTGTGTCAACTCTGCCCACTCTGTGATTAACACTTCAAAATCCCACCTATTTGAGATTTGCTCCTTTCTAATTTCTCTGCCTCTTTTTTTCCCCCACTTTTTCTTTATACTTAAAACTACTCCCCTAGCACCTGCCCCAAATATATCGCCAACTCCTCAAGGAACTAGGAAAATTTTCCAGGAACAGCCAAACAAAAAGGTGCCTTCCCACCTGCCCCATACAAAGTAAAGACATTAAGAAATTAATCATGATTATACGGTGTTCTCAGGCAAAACCCCCAGCACTGCACCTACCTGGTGCTTGCCTGAAATCCCAGCACTCAAGTACTGGAGGATTAAAAGTTCAAGTCAAAAATCTTGGGCTGCATAACAAGTTCAAGGCCAGCCCGGACTTCATGAGAAAAATTTATTAAATGACATATGAGAAAAGATAGACAACTCCGCTTAGGTTTTGGGACTATGTGGCCACGAGCATCCCGAGAGAGCTGGCTTCAAACAAGCAGGGATCCCAAAGTGCAATTGGGTGCAAAGACCTCACCCCAACAGTAAATCAAAGCCAGAGGAGAGCGAAAAGCTGGTGTCAAGCAGACTCAATTAGCACGCCCCAGGGGTAATTGCTAAACAGCCCTGCTTTATCTACAGGACCACCTGCGTTGGCCAACCCTCCGAGCTCTGCGCTCCCAGCACCAGGGCCAAGGAGCTCGATGCTCCCTGAGTTGAGCAGCTTGAGTGGTTAAAGCAACTCTAGCTCTCCTATAATTCAGCTCTTTGTTGTCCATGGGAAAAACAGTTGTTTCATTATTATCGTAGATGGCTTAGGTAACCTGGGCCCTGTGTGTGTGTGTGTGTGTGTGTGTGTGTGTGTGTGTGAGAGAGAGAGAGAGAGAGAGAGAGAGAGAGAGAGAGAGAGAGAGAGGGAGAGATTTCTTCCCAGTTCCACTACTTCCTGTCTGTAGGCAAGTTCGTTTAAATGCCTTAGCCTAATTTACCTATCCGTTAAATGAGGAGAACAGAATTAATTGAAATTTGGTTTAACAAAGCAATCGAGTAAAGAGGTTTAGAACAGTGCACAGCACATAGGCAAGGCAACAATTTACTGCGAACAAATTGGAAGCTTGTGCCTGGTATTGTAAATTCGACCTTATGTGGTTTCAGTCTGCCACATCGGCCTTGCTGACAGTATGGATAAAGAAATCTACCCTGAGCTGACAGCCCAACTTAACTGTAGTTCCGGTACTCAGGTGTGGCTTGACACCAGGGAGGAGGGACCACACTGGGCTGGCTTTCCAATGACAGTCTAGCTGAATGAAATGGGACATCTCAAAGGGACTCCAGACCCGGGCCAGACTCTGGAACTATTTTCCTGACTCCTGTCACCGGAGGCCCACAGGGTCCGCACTGTCCCAGAGTTTTGGAGTTCTTCTTTACTGAAGCCACGCAAGGTATCAAATCTAGGTGGCCCTGGCAGACCCTGAAGCCTAGGTCTTAACCTGATCCTAATAGGAAACAGCAAGCTTTACACGCCTAGCCTGATAACCTATCTTCCCTTTGGGCCTCCCAGCCAGTTGCTGTCCACCCTGACTCCCCCGCGGAGCCCAACTGCAGCCAGTACAGACAAGCCCCCTTTCCACAAAGGACCGTTCTTCTGGCTTCGTAGACTTGCCCTGAATCAGCAGGGCTGGGTAGTCACAACCACTTCCCGTCTGGATTGTCGTTTTTTTAGCTGCCCTCTCCAAGAGAGTGACTGCAGAGCGACAGAATGGAGAATTCCTTGGACACCATAGGTGGAGGTGGCGCCAGCTAATGGCCTGGATATCCCTGGGCCTCGGCTTTCTGGTACTCACAGCTCTGGAGCCAGAAAGTATATACACATCATAAATTTCCCAGCACTACCCGGCTCGGCCCTCAGCGGTCTCTCAGTTCTGGCCCCTTCCTCCGACACTAGTAACTGCAGCCCGAGGAGGGCTGGGTGCTCCAGGTCCCCTACAACAACGGTGGGCAGGGCTGTGCAGCTGTCTAGCCGCTCCCGGGAACACCATCTTAACAGCCTTAGGACTCTGGCCATCGCCTGCGAGAAGCTCCCAGACACTACCTACACGGGAGGAAAAATTTGGGGAGTTCATTCAGTACAGGAGGAAGGAGGGGATGGATCAGATAAGAATGGAGAGGGAGGGGAAAGGAGCCCGAGAGGTCTGCGTTTGTGGCTTTCACACTCAAAATGTGTCTTCCTATACTGTGAAGCCACTACGTACACAAGCACACAGTAAACAGCCCTTTGCTTAAAGATGCCGTCGCTGCGGGCTCTTTCCTCACCCCGCTGTGCTGGGTACGCCAAGAGGTCGCTTTTCCAGTGTGTCACAAGCCCATCATTTATTAAGAATTTCTCAGAGTGGCTGGAAATGTTGCTTAGTGGAGGAGAGCAAGCGTAAGAGGCTCTGGGTTCCATGACACACACACACACACTTCCCCGCCCCCCCCCCGCACCCCACCCCCAGTATTGCCGCCAAGAGAAAAAAAAAGTTCCCTATAGTTTCATTGAGTCTACACTCATATTTCTAAAGTGTGTGTTTGAAATAATGATCAAAATAATTCAAAAAGAGCAGGTGAAAAAAGTTTGACTTTTGGCTTTTCTTTCCCCTCCTCTGGGCAAGGGGGGTGGTCATCAAAGACCCCTAGTTCTGGGTTGGAACCAGAAACTTAGAAACTGGGGGGAGGGTTTTTTTGTTTTGGTTATTGTTGAAGCGGAGGATCTTACTATATAGCTCAGGCTAGCTTCTATTTCCAAATCTCCCTGCCTCTCTCTTCGCAGACGGCTAGGATTGCAGGCTTGCCGCTTGACAATCTCTTTCTTCTGATCCTTCAACCCTTGTGTCGATTTCAAACACTCAGTGTGATGGCATACTAGGGGATAATACCTTAATTAAACAGTTTACAGGTTCCCTGAAATCGCGTTTCTTGTGGCGTTTCTTTCACAAGAAAAAGGTGGGAGACCAAGTCAGAAGGAGAGAGGTAAGATACTTGCCGTTTTCAACTAGTAAAGGTTTGGGTTGAGTGAACATATCTCAGAACATTCTCACATCTGTTCAGCCCCAGCTACTAATTGTTCCTGACCAGAAAGGGGTTGCTGTGCGGAGAGTCCGGTAACAGGAGCACACTCCACAGCTTGAGTGGCTGGTACATTTTTGAATGATGCTTAGACTATAGGTTGCCCAGGGGTCTCCTGGCCATAGGCTTTCAATCAACGCCTCTACGGAGAATGAAAAGGTGGGAATGGGGAGTCTCCCTTAGGAATTCTGCGCACCCACAACATTTTTAATAGGCTTTCTGAAACAGCTTCCTTTCGCTGCCTGTTGGTCGCAGCAACCCTGCACCACCTGAGGGAGTGAGTATGTGTCTTCTGGAATGCTCCATCACCCACACACCTTCTCTATAGTCATTTAAGAACATAACAGAAGGAGGTGAGGGCACCTCCTAAAATCTCAGTAGGAGTTTTGAACCATTTCAGAAGAGAAAAGGCCAGAAGCTGGGAATCGGTCAGGGAAGAAGGAGGGAGTGCCAGGACTTGAACGCTGGAGAAGACAGTGAGGAACAGGAAGTGGGCAGCGTTTGAATTATGCTGCGTTTAATTTCAAGATTGCACCAAATGTGCCTTTAGTCTGCCTGCTGCTTTTATAGCTTGTTAAGGTACTCTCACCCCAGCCTTTAAAAAAAAAAAAAATCTAAGCCTAGGAGAGTTGTGGGAGGAGCTGCAAGGACCTGCTAGATAGGAGGAAGGAGGCTTGAATTGTCTAGCACCCACTAGGCTGCCTAAGAAAAGGACAAACTACCCGAAGAGAAGAGAGGCAAACGGGATTTAGATTGTTGAGTGCTTCCAGGGTGCGACCCTCAAGGGTAAACTGGCGCGGTGTTCGCGCCAGTGGGGAGGGGCTTCAGCCTGGGAGCAGACCAAGGATCTGGACCGACCCTCTGCCTAGTGACAAACCAGGCAAAAACAGAAAACCTTGCGCAGTAATGAAGTCTGAGAGGTCTGAGAGGTTGAGACTGGTAGACGCCTCTGCTTGGATCCTCCCCGCCTTCCTCTGGAGATTGCTCAGAGCTGCCTGCCAGCGGGTCTCCACGCTGTACCTTAGTAAGTGCCCTTGGGAGCACGTGGGCATTGCCCAACTCCCGCTTAGTTCCAGTGCTCAGTTTCTCCCGCCCCCCTCAACCTGCTGAGAACAGTGCGAGGTGGGACCTAGCACCTCTCCCCGATTCTGAGAAACAAAAATAAACAGCCCTGTCAAATCAAAGCCAGGCTGAACCTTCCAGATCAGGATTTAGGGGGTCGCGGGGCAACGACAGAATCGCCTGCATTTTGCCCAAAGCCCGACCTTGAACTTCTGCTTTTCTTCGTTTCTTGCCTCCACCTTCCCAAAGTGCTAGGGCCACCACTGCAGGGCTACCTGAGAGGGTGTCTAGGAAGATAGTGAGCTGGCAGTTCCCTTTCCCCTTAAGTGCGGCTTCGTGCGGCACTCCCCTTTTCTAAGACGGGGTCCTCCTTCGGGTTCCAGCACTCTCAGACCAGAGAAAGAACTGAGGCTTTTGGTTTGCCCTGGCTCTTATTTTGATAACTGGGGAACTGAGAATAAGGTTGACCTCGGGTACCATTCAATATCTTTCGTAGTAGTCCAAGTCCACCCACAATGTGAGACCAAGGATGTCTGTGGGTACCTAACTCCAGGTGAACCAGCTTTCCCATGGCTGCACTGGGTCTCAACATCCCAAGTCAAACCCCCTTCAGGGGTCCCCATGATAGCTCCTTGCTACGATTGGCTCCCTCTTGTGTATGCAGCTCATTCATGCTAAACACAAGAGCCATAATAATCGTGGTCATTTCACCAGTAAATACTTTGAGGACACCAAGTATTGTGGTAAGCGCCAGACTCTTCAACCACTTAGAAGAGACCACTCCCCACACCTCCGTGAGGGCATATGGAATAAGATGTGTGCCTTACAAGCAAGAGGTACAGTGTTCAAGTCGCAGAACCACAAATCATTGCTGTCATTGTCATCATCGTCGTCGTCATCATCATCAACTGAGAGATGTTTTTGCCCTTGAAAAACATAATTTCCTGTTTCTGTGTTGATCCCCTCCTTGCTTTTAGTTAAAAACTACCAAAGTGTCATTTGTCCTGACACATTTCAACAGCAGACACACAATTTTCCCTCCAGGAACTCCAATACTTGCTTCAAATTCCATCAAATCCTTTGTCAGAAAACTCTAGCACCTTCCCCCTTCTTACTCCCAATTGTGCCTACAAGGTTGTATTAAAGGCCTGGGTTTCTGTCCCATTGTATATGAAGGCACTGGGTGCAGTTTCTGGAGTATGAAGAGAAGAGCTCTCCAGTGGGGTTTGAAAGCTTGACCCTGACACCTTCGCTCAAAGCCTTTCTTTGCTTTAAATCTTAAAAGATTTCCAGGGAACATTTGGGCAAAATGGCCTCGTACTCATAAGTTTCATTAGTTTCTGATTATTTAGTTTCTTGGCCAGTAACAATTGCCTTGATTCCTTTTTTTCCTACCATGTGACCACTAACAGAGATCTCGACAAGCACTGCAGTAGCTAAACAAGTAAATGAAAAAAATATATATATATAATGTTTAATTGTACACCTTTGAAGGTTTTTTTTTTAATGCAACTGATCTTTGTAGCAATTTATCATTTAGGTTTATTTACTTACACATGGAGTTTGAAGACACTGAAGCTAAAGGCTTAGATGAATTCCTCAAGGTCAGTGCAAATGATTGTTGAACCTATGAGTAAATGAATGAATGAATGAATGAATGAATGCTTCTGGATGAATGGATGGATAGATGCTTCTGGCTCCCAGCTGTATTCACTAACCTCTTGACATACCCACCACTCTGACGAAAGGGAGGTGTGGAAAGTCACTAGAAGAACGCCTAGGTCTAAGCCAAGTGATGCCTCCTCCATAGATTTATAACAAGGGTTGAAGCTTGTTACGCATCACCACTGAAGGTAAGTCTGAGATTAAGGAGGGAGGGAGAAAGGGAGAGAGACTGGGAGAGTGCTGGTACCCCAGGTACCCTCAAGTGTCACTTCAGTTCTACCTCCTGCAGAGAATAACAGATTAAAAAAAAAAAAGCTGAAAGGCATCACAGACTGTGCTAGGAAACTGAGCTGCAGCACAGCCAGGAACTTTGCAAGTTGGAAAGCAGGATGTCAGCCAGCAGCCTAGGCCTGCCACCTCTGGAGAAACAGCCCTTCAGGGACACATGCACACTTGCTACTACCACCCCTACTGGCCCCGAGAGAATAGGAGGAGCCCAGAGTCCCCAGGCTGTGGTTCTGAGACTTCTGTTCTCCTCTGTAAAAACCCAATGTGCTTTGATCATCCTGATCAGAATCTATTGGTCAAGCCCGCCAAGAGAAAGCTCTACTCCTGCCTGCTTCAGGAGACACCATGGTCCTGACATTCCTTCACCAGTTGATCTTTAACAAATGGCCTCACGTTTCTATATTTTACTAAGTGCATCTCACTCTGGGAAAGGAGGCAGGACTCTCCACAGAATGAGCATGCCATATAGAAGAGCCTCCATTTGCCTTGGGGACCCTGGACAATATCGGGACATTGAAAACGGCCATGGTGAGCAAGATCTGTTAAATCCAGGTTTGTTTTTTTTTTAATCTCCTATCCCTAACATCTTCACGTAAAGTTCTTAGAACCCAGCTCCTGCTCTTCATAAAGACCATAGGGTGTGGGGTGAGCTCCCCACTCTACCTCCCAGCTGCTAAAGAAAAGGAAAGTGATGCCTTGAGTGTTTAGGGGCCACTTGGCCTTCTCCGATGCAGTGTCACTATATGGTAGGGAAAAGACAGTATCTCCACTCATTTGGAGGAAGAAGAAGAGGAGGAAGAGGAAGAGGAGGAGGAGGAAGAGATGCATAACTAAAAGGGAACTTCTTCAATGGAAGAAGACACTGTTCACCTAAGGCTTCCACTTTCTCTCTCTCTCTCTCTCTCTCTCTCTCTCTCTCTCTCTCTCTCTCTCTCCCTCTCCCTTTCTCTCATTGCTAGCCCTCAAGACTATCCCAGCAATCTGCTTAAAGATGGCATAGCTTGGAGAGGAGGTCCTGTCTTTGAACTGGTTACAGTGACATAATGTCCAATTCTAATTCCCTGCTACAAACTGAGGTTCCTACTTTGCCTCTGCCGACTCCCCAGCCTCAATGTACAGTTGTGGGCCTGTCCAGGGGAAAGCTCAGTTCCAGAGTTCTTAATCTTTGGTACCTTGAAGAAGAAAGTCTGCTTGGGACTAACACTATTGCCTTGCCTTTCCCATTGGTGCAGTCTGGCCCAGCCAGCATCCCTGCCAGGGCCTGGAGAAAAGATTCCAGAGTTCCTTTGGTCCCCTCTGAGGTTTGGGGGTAATCAGGGATTTGTTTGGGCTGGAGCTAAAGCCTCCTCCATCCTTGGAGGGGTGAGGAGTAGGTGAAGGTAGGGAGTGGTTTCCTTGGCTGAGTCTATTAGAATGTTCCTTAGAGAAAAGACTTGGCCTTGATGTTGCTCAGAACCTGACAGCTTTGGCCCTTGTGGAACTGGAAAATCAGGGTGGCACACTCCTCAAACGCAGGTCCCTCCCCACTTTCTGCAAAGGACAGCAAATGCAGAAGGTGGATGTGTTTTTTCAGTGGTTTTGGTTTGCGGAATGTGATGCCAGACAAATGCTGCAAAGACAAATGTCCCACCCACGCACAGACGCAGAACAAGGTAGTTTGAGGATCCTTGCCTTCTTTTGCCAAGCAGAGGAGAATGGAAACACACACACACACACACACACACACACACACACACACTGCTAAAACAGACAGTAAGAGGGTGCTTGTCTCTGATGTGTGTATGTCAGTGAATACAGGGTTGGGTTTGTGTGTCAAACACCTATTCCTTCTGCCTAGTGAAATCCACACTGGTCACCACCCCTGCCTGTGCTTTTTCCGGAGGCCTTGGTACCCTGGTTCCTTTGGCTCTGCACTGAGCGGACTCTTGTAAGGGGTAAGGAAAAGCCCTGCTCTGTGGAAAGAGTTACTACCCTTGGAGGAAAACTCTGAGTCCCCAACCGCATGCCCTAAAAGAGGGGCACCGGCTCTCCTCCGTTTAGCTCTGCAGGCAGCTCCAGGCTCCCGGCGTGCCCACTTCCTCCTGGCTTCAACTAGCCCAGAAGTCTGGCATCTGCAAATCTTCTGCACTTAGCCTTCTCCTCTGCTCCTCAGAAACCTCAGCCCAAAGCAGCCCAGGCTAAGACCAAGCATTTCCAGAAAGACTCCAGCAGCCCCCGACCAAGTAGCCTCCAGCACTAGCCCAGAAAGGCAGCCTCAAGTCCAGCGAAGGATGAGGGGAAGTGGGGCGTCTCTCTGCAGCTCCCCCTTTTCCACGTACACAAAACTTGCCAGGGCTTTAGACATCCACAGCTGCTAGCGGAAGCGAGAGATCCACCGGCTAAACGGTCAGAAACTAGGAGGAGAGGGTGCCAGAGAGAAACGGGCCTCAAACTACCATCCGAGTTTCAGACTACTCATTCCAGGTGGGAAGCATTGGAATCTCGTACTACCTCCTCCAGATGCCAGATGCTTGGGTAATTTCGTCCCCAGCTCCCGCGGGTCCCCGGGCCTTGCCCAACCTGGTTGAAAGAAGGCCGAAATTCTACCCGAAAAAGCGCACCGTTTTTTTTTTTTTTTTTTAACCCCAGCGCTGTTTTCTTTCTTCAATACTAACTCCAGAAGCCAGGAAGAAAAGCTGCTGCCCCTGGGTTAGAAGAGAGTAGGGGAGGGGGAGGGGGGCTCCGTGAGCGGGAGACAGGGAAAAGCCGCTGTCTGCGTAAAGCACCGCCCCTCACCCCTAGTCTCTCCCTAAGACCAGCTCCGGGCTCATCACTTAGGTGGGTATATCCCAGGCTCCTCTCTTTAATGTCAGAATTGGGTTTAAGTGTGTCCTAATTCTGTGTCTTTTTGGATGTTTGGAGTCGAGGTTTTTTAATATTTTGCGTGTTGGAGGAGAGAAAGCTAGGCAGTGACAGAAAACTAGAGGCGGGGCGCGGGGGAGGGGGGGAGCCACTAAAGTTTGAGAAGTAAAGGCCGATGGGAGGCTTGGAAAAAATAGTCCCATCCCCACCTGAAGCCGGGGCTGTTGCAGAAGCTGCCTGTGGCCCCCAGCTCTTGTAAACGGCTGGGGATAATGGCCAGCTGCCTTCCCCTTTCAAGCGGATCCCTCATAAGAGGGTGTCCTATCTCCATCTATTCTGGCCTTTCCCCCAAGTACTTTCACTACAATCTTTTTTGAAAAGTACTCCTCTTCTTCAATCCAGCCCTGGACTGCAGGCCAGGAACAAGAAGTCAGAACCCAGCTCCAGGCAATGAAACGAAGTAGAGAAGAAAATCAAAAACGCAGGCAGGAGCAGCCCGGAACCTCCAGTTCCTTCCAGGAGAGGAGTGCCTGGAGGATCTGACCCCAACAACACTCTCCACGCTTCCTTGGGCAGGAGGTGTTCCAGGAATTAGAAATTAGATGCTATGCTGCATTTCTGAGAGGCCCCGTGCCCTGGCAGTACTCTGTGCCCCCCCCCCCAAAACCAAACCTGTTAAGGACATCTTTTTGTTGTTGTCGTCATTGCTGCTGCTTCAAAACTTTCCCCAAAGATGGTTGCTATCTTAATGGTTTTTTCCATCATTTCAAGGAAAGAAGGTGGGAGGGACTCGGGTCATAAAAAAAGGCTTCACGTTTAAAAAAAAGAAAGAAAGAAAGAAAGAAAAAGTCTTGCAGTCCTTATCCTAATAGCTGCATTACAGTGTCCTGCTGTGATAGAGCTTTGAACCTGACTTCTAACTCCCCAGGACTGTAGTGCGTGCCTCCAGGGGGAGAACTGCACAGGAAGATTTTACCTGCGTGCAGAGGAGGAGTGATGGGTACAGTTTCCTAGATGCCCCACACCTTGCTTCAAGTCACCTCATTACTGCTCAATACCTTCAGCTTTTAAAAACCAGGGCGCTGACACTTGAAAGACCTCCTCTCTGGACCTTAACTATTGTGGCCTTTCTGTTCTTTTCTTGACACGTTGCTTTAGGTTTCCTTGTCCCATCACTAAACAGTTACACAGGTACAGCTTCCAGACTCTAGGCTAGGGGCTTAGCAAGGGCCAAGTGAGCAAGACTGTGCCTGCAGCTCAGCGGCGGCGCAGCTGACCCCACTCTAACTCTGAGTTCTCCCGAACCACAGAAAAACGCAGGCACGAGTGCTCACTGACTCTGCTTAGGGAAGCCATCTGTAGAACAGACCCAAGATTCTACTGTTGGTTCCTCCGTGAACCTCGCACCCAGGCACAGTCACACAGGAGGGGGCTGCCAAGGACCTAGGCGCTGAGTGAAATCTCTCCCACCCTACAGTGATTCTTTGCCTTAAGATGGCTTTGGGGCCCCGCTTTCCCCTCCCCCAGCTGTTACAGCCTGCGGTGTTTCAGAGCTAAGGTCTTGGTCCTGGACCTTTGAGACTTAACAAGTTCATCACCCACCCCTCCCCCTCCGCCCCAACCCGCAAGCCAAACGGCCCGTTTACAAACCGTAGTAAACATTTTATTTACAAGTTAAAGGCCTCTTAAGTGCAGCGTATCCTTATGCCAAGACCCCTGGGTGCTCAGGGGAACAGTTCCACCAAGCATGTCACAGTGTGAGCTGCTTGGGTAGGGAGAAGAGTTAAATTCTTTCTTTGGCTGGGACCTCAAAACTCTCCTCTCATTTAGGAGCTGTGGGCTTTGGGCAGCCTGGGCAGCAAGAAAAAAAAAATGTATGAACTCCGGAAGAGGCTGCCTTCAGCGTCTCCCAGCCCGTTGACCCTCGCGCCACCAACTTAAAGTAGGCACAAACTCCAGGCAGTGTTGGGGAAGCTGCACTCCATGCTCTCAGTCCAGTCTATAAGCCTGAAAGCGGGGCCTGGGTAGGCTCCGGGCTTTGAGGATTGCTGGTGGCGGAGGGCTGGTGCGCCGGGAGTAGCTCCGGGCAGCTGCTGCTAAGGCTGCTGGCACTCCCCGCGCTGGTGTTGCTGCTACCCAGGCTGCTGGCGCTGCTGAAGCTGAAGTTGCTACCACTTGCACTGCTGCTGGCTGTGATGAGGGCGCCCGCGGCGGGGGCCTTGATGACCGTAGTTTGGTGCTGAGACCTCTCAGTTCCCTCGGTCCGTTCCGTGTCGCTGGGGGCCATGTCCAGGGACTCCGAGTCACTGCTCTCGCTCTCGGCCTCGCCCTCGGATCGGCTTGGGCTCCCCTCCTCCCGCTCGCCCTCGGTGGGGGCTCCGACCGAAGGCTTTTCACTAGCTTCTTTGTCCTTGTCCTTCTGCGCCTGTGCCTCCTTCGAGTGTCGCCACTTCATCCTCCGGTTCTGGAACCACACCTTCACCTGGGCGCAACAGCAGACGAAGCGAGGTAAGTAACAAGCTCATTACACCTAGAGTAAGAGCCCTAACTCCGCCACGCAGACGCTTGTAACCACGCATAAAAAATCCAGTCGCAATCAAGGCGTAAAAGCCACCCAATCCGCTAGGAACGATTTTTTAAATGTGGCCCTCAAATCTCAAGCCTGAAATAACCTGGGTGCAAGTTGGAAGGGCAGATTCTTGCAAATTGCTTTGGAATCTCTCCAAACTCCGGGCTCCCGCAAGACGGATTAAAGTTAAGGAGTCCTGACTCCAAACTGCACATACATCCCAACCGTTTACAGCATGTCAAGGTTTTGGTGAGCCAATCTTACGAATCGTAAGAATTCTGGTTCTGTGAATTTTGTGTCTCCGGTCATGCCCAAATCCACTGCGAAGCCCACACCACCACCACCGCCACCACCACCACTTTTTGAGACAGGCTCCTTTTAGAACCCAGACTGGCCTTGAACTTGAGATCCTCCTGCCTCTGCATCCTGAGTTCTCAGATTACAGCCCTTGGCCACCACAGTTTGTTTTAAGGGTGGAAGTGGTCAAATGAAATGAAAGAGTTAATCCCACTAGAAGGGGCACCTGCTGAGTTTTAAGTGAAAGGGAATCAGCCTGGCATTTTTTTTTTTTTTTTTACCAAGGAGTTGATATGGACCCTGTCTTTGTGGGAAACAAACTTATTTTCCTAGGGGCTCCGAAAACGCCAGAATTAAGTGTGCAGTCTGGAGGAATAGGGGAGAGAAGAGATGGAGCGGAGCATCTATATAAATATATAATCTCCCGGGGGACCCAATGCATTCACACAAGCTCCAGCTTCCCCTTTAAAAATAACAAGCACAGCTGGTGGAAAGCGGCTGGGCTCTCCAGTCCGTCCGTGCTGAGGAAGCGCATTGTGTAACGAGAACAGAAAGATGGAGACAGACGTCCTTCCGAACCAGGCAGCTCCGAGTGCCTGTTCTGGCTTCTGCTCTGTGGAAGTCTGCACTGAAGAGGGCAGGACGGGATGAGTACGTTAAAAAAAAAAAAAAAAGAAAGAAAGAAAGAAAAAATAAAAAAGAAAAGAAAAAGAAAGAAAGGAAAGGAAAGGAAACTTCTATTTTTTAAAATTGAGAAGGAAAAAAAAAGGAACCCGCACAACAGATTTCCTAAATCAAGTCTGCAGAACCTACTGAAAAAAGTTCTTGGACATTCTAAGAAAATCTTTTTTTCCCCTTTTTTTCTTTCTTTCTTTCACTCATCTCCATTACCAACTGACACTGTCCTCAGAGCTTGGGCTGTTTGTTAGAAAGTGGGGCTGGGACTGTGGTCGCCAAGCTGATTCCCTGTCTTAAAGCACTCTAAGCAATTCCGTTTGAAATTGTATTTTCAGTTCCTCTGAAGTGGGATTTCACAATCCAGTGAGGGGAGGCGGGGACCAACAACAAGCTATTGACTTTGGTTTTTATCTCTTCTGAAATAAACTGCCTCCTACAGCGAAGTGCACTCCAGTCGAGTGCATAATTATCATCTCCCGTGGCCTCTTTGCTTTCTCCATGGTTCTTTTGGCCTCTTGGCCAAAATAAACACGCAGTACTTGTTGACATATATCCTCAGGAATGGGCTTTTCCCTCAGCCCGGTCCCTCTCCTTCATCTCCACCTCTACCCTCCTCTCCTCTGGCTTTGAGTTGCTACACCAGGAAACCTCCTGAAATTCAAAACCTTGGGTTTAGATTGCCAGAGGTGAGGAGGGCTAGGAGAGGCCAGCCGCCCCGCCTTGTTTACCCGGTTACCATTTAAGGCCAGCAGGACAACACCGCGGGACTTTAGCCTACCTGCGCATCCGTGAGGCCCAGCATCGCTGCCAGCTGCTTTCGGTCCGGTTTGGTCACATATTTCTGGATCTCAAACCTCTTCTCCAGGCCTTTCCTTTGCAGGTTGGAAAAGACCGCGCGGGACCACGAGCGCTTCCGCTTGTACGTCTGCGGCATGGTGTCCTTGGTGAGCACAGCGTAGGGACCTGCCAAACAGCAGGAAGAGAAATTCATGGCCAAGTCAGTGTTAGGGCAGTAGCCTACAAGCCTCTGCTCTCCTGGACATTTAAACATGTTTTGCATTTACAATCACTTCCCTGCTTCTTTTGCTTTTGTGGGAATGGCCTAAGGAAGATGTTTACAGACCTTTGCAGCATCACTTTAGGCCTAAAGTGAACTCGGTCAAGAAAAATGCATGAACCAATCACATAGCCACCAAACATGATAAAACAGTTGGCTATGTCCCTGGGGCCTGAATGGCCTGACAATGACAGTCCTATACTCTTCCACATTTGTCTCTCAGAGAAGATATAACCAGCTAAGTAAGGGGGGGGGGGGGAGTCCCTCAACTTTGAATGCTTCATTTTTCAAACCATCCTCTCTGGGCTAAAAGAATAGAGCCAGTGACTCACACACCACCACACTATATCTTGGCTCCCCTGCCATGGTCTCCAATTGTCCCACTAAAAAGAACATTCCACTTCTCTCATAGGACTACTGGGTTTTGACACTGCCACTGCTCTCTAAGGCATCAGACCTGAGATATCTAACTGTCCCTGGCCACTAGGGTAGTAGTCTGAACAAGGGAAATTTTCTACCTGGAAACGTGTCTTGGAATTGATGCTGAACTGAATTTCTTGGGTTGGAGCTTAAGGGGCTGAGGATGGTAGAGGCCTCGTTAATGGGATCTAGAGATGCAAAGAACTGTCCGGCTGAAGGCTGCAGGCCAGCTAGGTGCACCCCTGTAGGCCGCCCACCAGTTAGCAGCGATGTGAGATCTGGGTAGGGGGGAAAAAAGAGTCAGTTACACCTTGGACAAACTGATACACTTGGAACAGATTTGTTCCTCCCTTCCCTTCCCTTCTCCCTTGATTCAGTTTTATCCTACCCAGGTCAAAAAAGACCTCCTTATTGGCAAGATGCTCTTTCCAGACAGCAGCCAAAGAGTGGGCCTGAACTGTCTGCCTGTGTGTGTCAACCGTGTTCAGGCCACCCGACAAAAAGAAAAGGCTTTTATAAAATGGTCCTAAACTAGTAATTTTCGGATGGCTTCCAGGATTCTACAACCCCCTACTTTACACCCTCCAGGCCCCTTACTCCGCCTTCTCCCTTCAGGACTTTAGACTGGCAGTTTGGCTCCCCTGCAATACTTGGGAAGAATTTTGTTGGAAAGCAAATAAATGCAAAGTGTTCCCGTGCTGAGATTGCCCTGTCAGTAAGATCTAGGTCTTTCTGCAGATATTTCATTCAAAAGTATAGATTATACTTTTGCAAAAGTTTGCGGCAATCAGAGGGTAGATACACATTCTGTGTTGTTTAAGCAACCCAAAAGTATTTTTTTAAACATGGAGTAGCTGAGTTTTAAATTTTTTTTATATCTCGTTTTCTTCCCCCTCATTCTACCATTTTGCCCGTAAATGTAAAAGCACCCCAAACCCTCATGGCATCAGGGCCCTCATGAGTGGTTGTGAGCCCTGAAGCCTCCAAGCCAAGACGTACCTCTCAGTGTGTTGCCTTCTTTGACTTTTGGGTCAAATTCGGCAGACAAAATTCGGTCTATTCCAAATTTGAGGTCTTTGCTGGAAGGGGCAGGGGCGGAGCCGCTATGGTGGGGGACCACCCGCGTCCCTGAAACCGACGGCTGCAGGGAGCCGGCCCGGGGTGGAGGCGGAGGCTGTTGCTGCGGCTGCTGTTGCTGCGTTGGTTGTTGCTGCGGGAGATGCTGGTGGTAGGCGGCCGAGAGCGGAGACAGCCGCTGAGGGAAACCGGCTGGGACTTCTGAGGGCGCCACCACCGGAGTGGGACGTAGCGGGGATCTGGCAGCAGCTTGGAAGGAAGCGTGCGGGTGCACCGAGCCCAAGTGTGCGGTGAGGGCTGCCGAGGTCCCCACCAGTCCCTCTGCAGCTGGCCCCGGCTCCCCGACGCCCGCGTGCAGGATGTCCGCGATGCAGAAAGAGGGCTTCTTGACAGCGGCCGGGTCCAAGGGGAAGGAGCAGCCGCCGGGGCCCGCCGAGGAGCAGTAAGCAGCTGACCAGAGACTAAAGTTGGAGGCGTAGAAGGGAGCCAGGCCGGCTGCGAACATCCTGGCAGGATCCTGGCCGGCTCCTGAGTGAGTGGGTAAGTGGGTAGGTGCTAGGGGAGAGGCGGTGTCCCAGCCAAGCCTGATCTGCTTTCGGTTCTCCGCCTGCACTGAAGCCGAGGGCCGGGCGGAGAGCCCTAGCGCCACCGAGAGAGGAGGCGAGGGCCCGGCTGCCGCCCGCCAGGGCCTGGGCCCCTGGCCTGGCTTGAAAGGCGGCTCTGCGGGCGCGCTCCCCGCGGGATGGAGGCAATCGCCCGGCGCTGGAGCCGGGAGGCGGGCGCGGCCTCGCTCGGCTACTCCGGAGAAGCCGGGAAGACAGGGGCCCGACACCGAAAGAAAAACCCAAACAGCTAAGCCCTAAGAGCTAAATTTAAAACAACAATAATGATCCGTTAGTTTAAAAAAAAAAATAAGGAAAAAAATCCTCTCTAAAAACTCCCAAAGTTTTGGCAGGAGCTTTCGAGTCAGACCCGGGGTTGGACCTTGATCCCTGCGCTCATTGGGTGTCATCATGACCAATAGGACTCAGGAGTGGAGGGGAAATTGGGAAAGAGGGGGCGTGGCCAACCCTCAGCCACGCCCTAGCCACGCCAAAGTGTTTTCTGCGGCCGCGTGGATTGGGCTGAGTACTGTGTGTCTCCGGGAGCCGCGTAGAAGCTGAGTCGGCGCCTCTGGCCGTCCTCTATCCTCTGTCGCTCCGGGACCCGCCATCGGAAGAGAGAAGTCGGTCTCGAGAGAGTTTTCAAGGAGCTGCCTAAGAAGGGAACACTAAGGCTCTGGTACTCCGCTGTAGTCAACAAACCTCCCCCAACCTCACCCGGCAGCCAACGCAGGCGGCCCACAGGCTGTGCCTTCTGTTTTCCACTTCCACACGATTTTCCTGCTCTCTGCGATTTTCCTGTTCTCTGCTTTTATCCCAAGTGCCAGTGTTCTAGGCACTTTCGGGTCCCCTGCAACCCAGAGTCCCGACCCAAATCCGTCTGCCTCTCAGCTCATGGGAGCTCCTCAGGGAAGTCCGAAGAAGGGCCGGCCGCAAATAAGTTTTTTTCTGAGTTGTCATTCCAGTGACAACTTGAAAGAGTGACTTTTCAAACAAAATAAGATAGATGGCTCCAAATGTCTCCCTTAGACACAGCCAAACTTTTGCCCTGAGCCTCGGAAAAAACAAAACAGGCCACCTCGCCAGACGAACAGCGCGCGTCCCCTCTCTGCACCTTGTAGGAAGTGCCACCCTCCGCGGCCACTACAACCCCGGGTCACGTGAGGTCCGAAGTTTTGCAAGTACCCTGGGGGCGGTTGCCTTTGAGATTAAATAGCTACTTTCAATTTGGTGGCAGCATTTCCAGGGTCCGCTGTGGCCTGTGGCCGGGAGGCGCCTTCTAAGCCGCCATAGCCAGCGCCTTTCACCTCTTGCTGGGGTCTTTAGAGCTCAGGCTAGGTGTAGTGGGGGTTTTCTGCCGCATCAACATCTCTATTTTAAGAATTCGTTCTTTTTTAAATTATAGTCAGAGTGGATTTCCCCGCACCTCTCCCAAACAGACCACAGGCCACCCAGATGAGCTGTACTTGCACATTTTCAGGAAGAAAATAAAATAACGACAATAACGAAACCACCAAATCTTTTGTTTTCGATTGTCCAAATAAGTATCTCCGAAGTGAGATTACAAGGCATGCTTATTTCCCTCAGCTCTAAAATACCAAAAGCCCGAAAACGTAAGGGACCGTGCCAGGCTACTATCAGCTCAGGATTGGAGTGAACTCCCGAGTTACTATCCAGCAGCTTTGTGGCCTTCGTCGCCGATATTGTCATCTTTGGTGGTTGCGTTCTCCTGGACCGCACTCAATGGCCAATCTATCACAAGACACTGGCACTGAGATCCACCCCACCCCCTTCTCTCACACACCTATAAAGGCTCCCTGGCCCTAACCGCCAGCATCAGGGACAGGAGTACTAACTTTATCAAGAGATGGTAGGGCATAGACAGTTAAGGGCAGCGGTGCCTGGGACAAGAGGGGCCGGAAATCACGTCTAGCAGGGGGTGGACTTTAGACAAATACAAGGCCGCAGGAGGTAAGGCTCTGGCTAAATGTTCTGGCGTGGTGCGGTAAGAGAACAGTTTTATTAACTTCACTGAGTATTAGAGAAAGCAAGTCACTAGCCTAGGGAAAGAGTGTCTGAGATGCTCTGCTCTCTCTCTCTCTCTCTCTCTCTCTCTCTCTCTCTCTCTCTCTCTCTCTCTCTCTCTCTCTCTCTCTCTCTCTCTCCTCCCCCCCTCGGTCTTTTCTAGCAGCCTTGTAATTCGGTTGCAATTCCAGTTTGACCGCACAAGACCAGAAGGCGAGCGGCCTAGACTAAGGTTTCAGTTCAAAAAGACGCACCCACCCCCACCCCCGCCCGCACCTTCTTCTCCGCTAGAAATAAGGCTCCCCGCCCCTTTTCCTTCTTTGCGTTATCTGAGTCAGCTGAACAGGAGTTGTGAGTGCGGAGCTCGAGCGCTCTAGGAGTCACAGCATTCACAGCCCGCCCCGCATCTGCCGCAATTAGAAACCAGGCATACCCTGCAGCTCAAAGGCTCAAGGGCAGGGCTGTTTCCCCCCTCCCCCCCCCCCCCCCCCCCCGCATCACAAGCTGCAGCATTCCCGTTCTCCCTAGCCTGCGGCATCTTTGCAGACGTTGCAGCCCAGCTGCAGCCTCACCACCCCGAGGCCTAAAGAAAAAAGAAATAGGGCGCGCAGGGGCGGGTGGCTATTTCTTGCCCTAGGCCCAAGCCTCACCTCTACAGGCCACTCGCCTTGATGGGAGCCTGAACAACGGCCTTACCCACCACCCTTCAGGACCAAGAAAGCAGCAGGAAGCTCAGGGCTCGCCGGAGTTCAGGCCATCTCCTGTTTTTTTGATGGGCTCAAACTTGGACTAAATGCACGGATATGCCTGCGAGATTGGTCTCAAAATAGAAGCGGTCCTAGTATTTTAGGATACTGCAGAAATCCTTATTTCTTCCGGAGAAAAACTCTATAATGACTCCTAGCACTTCCTCTTTCAATATTTGTGCAACTTTATCTCCCCCGGCAAGTTGCTGTGATGACGCAAATCCGCTCTTCTGTCTTACAACTTCCAAAATAAATGCACGGAAATCAATTCCCTTCTAGCAATGAAAATATAAATACACAGCTGCGACTTTCGCCTTTAATCTTTGCTTTCCGAGCGGCCCCAGGCTGTGGTAAAATGAACTAGCCCCGAGTTTGTTGCTCAGGAGCAGAGGGGCCCTAGGAGCAGAGGCGTAGATTCCCGAGGGACCTTGTAACCACCAGGGAAAGAAAAGGGCCCGATAAAATCAAACTATTTGAACTTAGTTCACACACACAGGCGTCCTTAAAAGTGGCTGAAAACTTCAAAAGATAAGGCCGTGCCTGTGGCAGCTGCTCATTTGTGATGACTGTCTTGTACAGCCCCGCTTCTCTCTACCAGAGAACATACACAATGATTATTTCCGCAGTACCAGGAACAATCAAGGTCAGGACAGGTCCCCTTTATAATCTGACAATTGTGGCTTATGCGGATTTAAGATTGAGGAAAGGGGCTGCATACAAATACAGTCCTCAGACAAGAGAAAGGTAAGGTCTATCTTTGGTTCTCTCTTTTGCTCAGAGGTGCAATTTCTTGCTTTAGACCCAGGGACATACAAAGTCTGTTGGAGAGCATACTAGGAATCCCTTATTGCAGTAAGATAACGCCAGGTAGGCTTAAGCTAGCCAGAGCTGTGATGGACCTTTTGTTTTTCTCTTAAGACTGGGGGGGGGGCAGGGGAGTGGACTATAATATGCAAAGTTATGCCTATCTCCACATGGGCACTCCATCTCCAGTTCACTTTTAAAGTTATTTCAAACATGCTACCTACTCAAGGGTTTTTGCTTTGTTTTGTAAAGAGAGAAAAATAAATATCCATAATCAAAGGGGGGAGGAAACACAGCGTGCTGTGGTATTTAGAAGTTTGAGGGACTCGCTGCACAGCCCGGGAGAACACCTGTGTACTGTGCCTGTTGCTCCTCCGCTGGGGTGAGACTTATGGACTGCGGGGCCCAGTCCACATTCAGTTGCGGATGCAGGACTCTCCTTGCTTGTGAGTTCTAGATACTACGATTTAGGCTCTAGAGAAAATTTACAAAGGAAGAGAGCAGGAGAGAGGGAGATGGTTGTTCTAAGTGGGCTCACCTGTTTCCTGAGCCCTTAGGGTTACTCAGGTTGGGGGGAGGGTGCAGCTGGACTTTCTATGCACTAGAAAAAGCAACAGAACTGTAGGCATCTATAGCCATTTGATTTATCCACACACTCCTCCCCAACGTCCCAGGTGTGCCAGGCTCTCTGGTGATGCCACCTCCCCTCGCATCCTAACCTCCCCCTTTAAACTTTATCTGTCCCACAGGTCTGGGAACCTAAACACCAGGCCCTTTGGGTCCAGTCCCATTTGCCCCTTTCTTGGGGGAGGGATTGTCTCACCTGTGTTCTTTCTCTCATTCCTAGGATGCATCACTTCATACATTTGTAGACACTTGGCTCTCTTCACCTCCCCCCTCATGTTCTCTCTCTCTCTCTCTCTCTCTCTCTCTCCAGTCAAGGTAATCAGTTTGAAATCTACTCCTGTTGTTAAAAAAAAAAATGGCTTCTCTGCCTGTCTGACTCAACTTTACATCCAGTATAGGAAGAATGCCACGGGCTTCAGACAAGCTAAGAAGACCTCATCGCGCTGTGGAACTCTATACCACCTAAACACATTCATCTGCAGTCAACACAAGTCCCACAAGGGTACGAACTGAGCTGCCATCAGCCACCCTGGGCACCATTTGTTCATTGTCAGGTGTGCTCTCAAGTTCCCAGAGAATCAGCCATTTACTAGTTGCTGGTTTTGTTTCCTGCGTTATTGAATCTGAATGGCTTATTGCTAAGGGAAGAGAAGGAAGTGTAGGTACAATAAATAAATAAATAACTCCATGTTTAAAACAAGCCTGCCATCCAGAAGACAGGACAGTCATTCCATGAAGTACTTCTTTACAGGAGCATACAATGGAAAAGAAATTTGAGATGGATTTCCCATCTCAGGAAAGAAGCACCAAATTCCTTCTTCAACGATAAACTCATTCCTGCATGCTGGGGTTAAGTTAAATGTGGGGACACAGTTATGGCTTTGTTACAGTACGGATGTGAAATGCGCCCATAAAGCTCGTGTGCCGCCCTCACACTTGGTCCCTACGTGGTGGCACTATTTTAGGATGTGAAACTCGCCCATAAAGCTCGTGTGCCGCCCTCACACTTGGTCCCTACATGGTGGCACTATTTTAAGAGATAGTGGGACACCAGGTGTGGTGGTGCACGCCTTTAACCCCAGCACTTGGAAGGCAGAGGCAGGTAGATCGCTGTGAATTTGAGGCCAGCCTGGTCTACAAAGCGAGTCCAGGAGAAACCTTGTCTTGAAAAACAAACAAACAAACAAAAAAGTAGTGGGAACTTTAGGGGGTGAAGTCTGGCTGTAGAAAGTAAGTCACTGAAAGCAAAGCCTGCTTCTAGATTCTTCTAGGGACAAAAGAAACACTCAAGGCATAAATGGGGAGAAAACGGATGAGCAGTAAGGATTCTTGACAGAGACCATTGAATCAACAGTGTGTCTCCCTCTCAGAGCTCTGAGTCTGCACTCCCCGGACTTTGGCCCTGGCCTGGAGCAGCTGTGGAATTATAGCCGAATCCACTAGCCAGCCCTGTCTCGGACCTAGGCATCTCTTCCTTTCCCAGCTTTGCCCGCTGAGTAGGCAAAGTCAGTTCTCTGCTGACACCTGCTGGACCATCCCTAGCCCAACAATACTGGTGGGATGAAGGTTGACTCTATGGTTTAAAAGAAAAAAAAAAGTGAGTTTCTAAAATTAGCTCTGACCTGCAGCCATTTCCTTCCAGGTTTCGGACAGTATGGAAAGCCTTTAGGTCCTGTGCTAAGAGTCACCAGACAGGGCGAGGGGATGGGCCACCCACTGGCAATAACACTGTTCTCAAGGCCAATGCAGGATAACAATCCTATCTACTCTTTAACAAACCACAGGCTGCGGGGGAGGGGGGAGCAGTATTTTGGGCTTAGGAAATTGACTCTCAGAGAGGTTAAGTGCCTTATCCAAGGTTTACCATTGAGAGGAAATGGTGTTCCAGGAACTGGGGGCTGGCACTCTGAAGCTCCTCAGTACACACCGTCCAACACTAAGCCGTTGTGTAAGATTTCAATGCTTTCAACTCCATAGTGTGAACAACCTTTCCCTTCTGAGGCCCACAGTCACAGAGAGAGAGAGGAGAGAGAGAGAGAAAGAGAGAGAGACAGAGACAGAGAGACAGAGAGACAGAGAAACAGAGAGAAAGAGATCACGTATCTTAGATGATGCGCTCTGCCTTGCTTCAAATGGTCCCCAAGAAGAGGGTGGTGGCACGGAATGTGGGGTGAGGTGTAGGGCAGAGAGGGTCAGGTGACCCCACCCTTACACAGACCCTCCTGTGGCACATGCTTCCCTGAATGGGCGTGTGCCACACTCCCTTCCGCATCTTTCTGCTTTCTGAAGTCTCAGTAACCCACTGTAAGGACAGTCCAAGAACGTCAGGTGGAAAATTCTGGAAATAAACTGTTTGTTTGCAAGGTTAAAAATGTGTGCAGTTCTAAGGATTGTGGTGAAGTCTCATATCAGCCAGTACCAACTCGCCCAGAACATAAATCATCCATGCTTTATGGATGACCCATCATCTGCTGTCATTTAGCAGTCATCTGGGTTATTGGATCACTTCTTGTGGTACCTGACTAACATTCTCCTTATAGCCTCACACTGTGACATTCTCCTCACTTTATCACATCATAGGTGTGTGTCCCACATCTTCACAAGGATAACATAGTACAGTGATGTTCTTCTGAAAGACAGACCACATAAGTCCTGGCTGGTGAGGTGAGCAGTTGTGCTGACATGCGCTGCTGACATGTTACATGCCTTATCACAGGCTGGAGGCAGAGGCCATGTCAGTCGTGGACTAGACCTCTAAAAAATGAGCTAAAATAAACCTTTATGTTTAGATTAATTATGTCCTGTATTTCCTTACAGTAAATTGAAGCTAAGCTTTATTAGAGGTGTATTGTGATTTTTTTTTTTTTTAGTGGTCTCACCCTTTCCCAATTTATAGCTTGCCTTGACTTGCTTAAGCTCTGTCTCAAAACTCCCTTGCTGTACAGGCCTGAAATAGAAATGTCCGCACTCTCCTCGAAGTTGTCACAATGTTCCCTGCCCTTCCCAGGACAGCCCTTCACTCCTTCTTATGGATCCCCAAGGCTCAGATTTCCTGAGCTGCCTCTGGAGATCACTGCCCTGCAACAAGAGCCTGCTGCCAACCAGCTTCCCCAACAGTCAAACCTTTATTTTGCCTGGGTTTCATTTCAGCTCTTTTACTCTCATTTAATGATCCCAGGGCTGAGCATGTCCATCCAGTTAGGAAAAAGGAAAGAAAGAAAGAAAGAAAGAAAGAGAGAGAGAGAGAGAGAGAGAGAGAGAAGGGACAGTGACACTTAGGCTCTCTCCAACCAAAAATCTGTGGCTAATCCCATGACAGGCAGGCAATAGTGATGACAACTCACAGATACAGTGGTTAAAACTCGTAGATACAGTGTTCTCTGAAAAATAAGCTTAAACAGTAACTGTTTACAAATCTCACCTATAAGATTATTGTGCGCTGGGGGGCGGGGCTGATCTATGAAAACATGTGCACACGGGTGTTTGTTCCTGTAAGCTCTCAGAGAAATATAAGTTAAGTGTCTGGTAGCAAACAGGACCACTCAGTCCACAGCTGAGAAAAGAATGGAAGATTCTCATGCCACTACCTTCACAGAAAATGGCAAGCCAGTCTCACAGCACATAGACCAAAACCGACCATGGTTGTAGGATGAAAGAGTTCTCCTTCAGGAAGAATGACTTTCCAATTACAAATTATTTTATTTTATTTTATTTGTTTATTTATTTTGGGTTTTTTTTTTTTTTTTTTGAGATATGGTTTCTCTTGTGTAGCCTTGGCTGTCCTGGACTTGCTTTGTAGACCAGGCTGGCCTCGAACTCACAGTGATTGACCTGCCTCTGCCTCCCGAGTGCTGGGATTAAAGGCACCATGCCCGGCTACAAATGATTTTTAAACAGTGTGAATTTGAAGTTCTAATCTATGATACACCTTGAAAATAAAAGAGATTGTTTTAAATTGGTTCTGCCCTTGAGTTCAGGTTTACAACCTTTTATTCCAAAATGCTTAAGACAATTCTGATGTAATCTAAGAGTCATTGTTTACTGCATTTTGGGGAATTTATAAAGAATGGGAAAATTACCAAAACCCAGAGACAAAAAAAGAAAACAAAATGCTCCAAGTTTTAAAAGAGTCTTAAGCTTCCCAATCCACCACCTGTGGTGGAGCCACTGCCAAGAGCAGATTTTTGTGAAGACCCTTACGGGGACAACCATCGTGCTCAAGGTTGACCCCTCGGACACTATAGAAAATGTAAAGGCCAGGATCCAGGATAAGGAAGGAATTCCTCCTGACCAGCAGAGGCTGATCTTCACTGGTAAGCAGCTGGAAGATGGCCGCACTTTGTCTGACTACAACATTCAGAAGGAGTCCACCCTCCATCTTGTATTGAGACTTCATGGCAGTGCTAAGAAAAGGAAGAAGTCTTACACCACCCCCAAGAAGAGTAAGCATAAAAAGAAGAAGGTGAAGTTGGCTGTGCTGAAATACCATAAGGTGGATGAAAATGGCAAAATTAGCCGACTTCGTCGAGAGTGTCCTGCTGATGAGTGTGGTGCTGGAGTGTTCACAATTAGCCACTTGGACAGGCATTACTGTGGCAAGTGTTGTCTGACTTACTGCTTCAACAAACCAGAAGACAAGTAGTTGTGTATGAGTTAATAAAAAGAAGGAACTGAAAGAAAAAAAAAAGAGTTTTAAGACCCAGGCTAGTAAATGTGATATTTCCTGGAAATTCTAGCCGAAAGTATTAGTATCATTTATCTGCATTTTGTGAAACTTTTAGGGTCACCTGAAGCAGAGCAACTTTTTTCTAAGAAAAATTTATGTCAAACAAAAAGCATTTCTTATTTTTAAAAAGACTACTAATTTAGTGCATATATATATGAGCCAAGTCATATGTACCAAGAACCTCTTTAAATACTGGGAACCTAGCAGAAAAACTGAAACCTCTTGCCTTCAAAAAGCACAAGTTTTGTAGCAAAATAGGAAGAAAAGCGACCAGATGTGTCATTGCTAATTGTGACAGATATTGGAAATAAAAATAAAGCAGGACTAGAGTGTGATGTGGAAAAGCTACATTATTCTATATGCAACACACGTGACAGTGGCTGCATGATGCAACTTTAGACCATGACTCTGATTGATGGTGGGATGTCAGCTGATTGAATTCTTCAGCCTGACACTCAGCAACTGACATGGGGTTTGATTCAAGAACATACATCATATTAGTTCTGGTCCGGTCTTGTCAACACTAGTCTTTATGATTAGATGGAGCTGCCCAGACATTATACCAAAAATGCAGAACAGCAGATACCAAGGGTAGACAAAAAGTGAGTGAAATTGAGAGAGGAGGAAAGTTCTCAAAAGGGCAGGTAGGGGTGCTGGGGAGACGGCTCACTGTGCAGAGTGTAGGAGCCCAGCACCCACAGAAAAGCTGGGTGTGGCAGTGTGTGCTTGTAATTCCTGGCTGGAGAGATGAAGACAGGAAGATCTGGCCTGAGCTCACCAGCCAGCTGCTCTAGCCAAATTAGTGCACTCTGGGCTCAGTGAGAGACCCTGACTCAAAAACTCAGGAGGCACAAGCCTTTAATCCCACTCTGAGGAGTCAGAGCTCTAAGACTCTCAGGGCAGCCAGGGGCACATAGTGAGACCCTGGCCCCAAAGAAATAATGAAAGGTGCCTGACATCAACCTAAGGCCTCCAGATGTGCACACACCAACACACAAACACATACCGGTACATACACACAAACACACATGAACACACACAGGCACGTACACACACACACACACACACACACACACAAACACACCACCGCCAACAACAAAAAAAACCTCTGGTGTTAATATTCCAACAAGCAATTCTCGAACTCCTTGTCACTGCTAAGTTTGAAATGAACTAAAACAGCAGCTTTGGAGCTTCAAAACGTCCCTCAGGCAGAAAGGTAACCGGACAGCAGCAGACTCCGTCCTTTGTTCCTTTCTGGCCCCCAAACAAACAAAGGCTAAAAGATAAAGTCTTGGGATAACAAATTTGGTTAGCTATCTCCTATCTCAAAGTCCCATACTGAGCTTGGGCCACACAAAACAGCCTTTAAGTAGCCTAAAGTTGAGAGCCAACAGTTAGGTCCAACAGATCGACCACATCATCCTGGAAGAAGGCAGTTTTTGTGCTCATCTCAATAAAAGCCAAGGGGCAAAAATCCATGTGACTGGTTCCTTGTTTTTCTCCCAGACCTCCTCCCTCTGGTCCTTCCTGCAAACATGCTACTCCCTGAGCTCTGGTCTCACTAAAACCTTGCTTAGGCTCTGCTCTCTGCTCTCTGCTCTCTGCTCTCTGCTCTCTGCTCTCTGCTCTCTGCTCTCTGCTCTCTGCTCAGTGTTTCGTCTGGAAAGATGCTCTAGAAAAGACATGCTTAGGCTACCTCAGGGACTGAGGTCAGTTTCCAGTTCTTTGAGGAACAACCCTGGTGTAAATCCTGTAGACATTGGCAGGGCCTAGTGTCTTGTGCTGCAGCACTCAGGAGCCAGGGTCAGGCGGATCTCTGTGAGTTTGAAACCACCCTGGTTAGTGAGTTCCAGGCGCTGTATTGACACAGGCTAGACATAGAAGCCAACAGAATGGGACTGAGTGTGCAGAAACAAACTCCAATCCCAGCCAACAGGTTTTTAACAATGGTGACACACAAAGCCAATGAGAAGAGATAATTCTAGCACATGACATATGGCAACTGGACATTAGCCCACAAAATTATGAAGCCTAATCATATATATACAAAGTAGCTCAAGGTGGATCATGAACCTAAACATAAGGAAAAACTATAAAAGATATCATAAGACTAAGTCTTTGAGGTCTTATTCTAAGCAATGATTTCTTACACACGGCACCAAAATACAGCAAAACAGTAAACTAGATTTCCAAAATTTTCTTTTTTAAGCCTGAAGGTGATGGCCCATACCTTTTCCCCCCAGCACTTGGGATGCAAAGGCAGGTGGATGTCTGAGTTCATGGCCAGCCTAGTCTAGCGTAAGTTCCAGGACAGCCAGAGATACGCAGAGAAACTCTGTCTTAGGGGAGGTGGGGGTGGGGGCGACCTTCAAGGAAGCCATCAATAGAGTAAAAGAAAATCCATAAAATAGGGAGCCACTTTGAAAGTATGTGGAATTTCTGTAAAAAGCATAACGGATGTCTACGGAGAATACGTAAAGGGGGCCAGTGAGATGACTCAAAGGGTACAAGTGATTGCTGCCAAGGCCAGTACCTGAGACCGATCCCCTGGGACCTATAACATAGAAAGAACCAATTCCCATGGTCTGTCTTCTGACTCCCATACACAAACATGGTGGCATGGTGTAACACACACACACACACACACACACACACACACACACACACACACACACACACTGGATGTTATTTTAAAACTAAAACAAGCTTCCTTTAATAATGAATGTGTAAAGAACAGTTACAACAAGGCAGTAAGAGGATCCAATTTAAAAAATGGACAACAGATTCCGCTGGGCCTTTCTCCAAAGACACACTACAGCTAGGATTGCGTAAGAAGAGGCAGCATCAGTCCCTGGGGAACTGGAAAGCAGAACCATGGTGCTCCAACTCCTCAGTGTCACCCTCTGATGTGTCCTTCTCTCCCCCTCACCCTCTGTCCCTGGCTAGCTCCTGCTTGTCCCTCAGAGTTGGTCTCCTACGACCTTTCTTCCTGGAAACCTCTCCTGATTTCATTCTCACTTTTCATCTAATTTCTCTGGGAGTTTTCCTTCCCCGGGATCCCAGAACATCTGTACGGAGCTTTGTCATTATCATCTTATGTTGCAATAACACACACACACACACACACACACACACACACACACACACACACACACATACACACACACATTCCTGGCTAAGAGTCATCATCTCTGGACAGACTGACTATTCCTTCTTTCCATGCCCAGCATGTGGAATGACAAAAAGAAAGTGACCAGCAAATGATTTGTCTGTGATTTATAGAGACATTGGTCTCTACAATGGCACTGGCACAAAAATATTAATTGCGTTACAAGCACCAAGTGAAGAAAGGAATCCACAAACCTTACAAAAACAGAGCCATCAGAATGACTCCCGGAAAGGGGAAAGTATGACAGAAGGCAACTGAGGGCTCAGGGCAGAGCACAGGCTGTGGAGGACCTGGATTCTATCTCTTGCAAAGAAAAGATAAACAACTGGGCATGTTTTGCCCTCAAGACAAGCAAAGGCTGCCTGGGCAGAATGGCCACCCTGTTTGACCATGTATTTGAAACAGTGTCTTCTGTAAAGGCAGTCAGTCTGCCCATCCACGTTTTCAGACTCAGGGTATACACACAGAGAGCCGAGCTAACCGTTAGCAGCAGGTTAAGGAGAGTCAAAAGAAAATACCAGGCTAACACAGTTTTTAAAAAGTAAAACTATTAAAGGGTTTTGATTAAAGGGTTATGATTCTTCCTCGTACACAAAATACATAATAATAATAATAATAATAATAATAATAATAATAACAACAACAACAACAACAACAACAGCCAATAGCTACTATTTATTCTGATGCCAGCTACTGCATCAAAGCCTTTATTATATAATATTGCTTAATCTTAACTATGTTTTATGAAAAACACACTAGAAATCATTTTTATTGATACATTTTTCTAGACAGATATTTGGCAACATTCAATTTTATGTCTTCTACAAAAGAAAACCCAGTGTTTTCCTGCTAAGGTGGCAGAATATGAATGTGTGTTATTATTATCCATTCTGTTTTCTTTTGTTTTTGTTAATTTTGCATGTTGTTGTTAGTCTTGACTTAAAAGGCTCTGGTTATTTTTAACCTGTCATTTTCTTAAAACACACACACATACACACACACACACACACATACATTTTACAACTACAGAATTTTCTGTACGTTGCTTCCGTTGCATCCTATTTGTTTTCATTAGAGATTTTATAAGTTATTTTAAAATAGATTTGCTTTGCTTTCACACCCAAGAACATGGAAGAATATTTTAAACTCCTCCACTTGGAGGTGTGTGTGTGTGTGTGTGTGTGTGTGTGTGTGTGTGTGTGTGTGTATCCACACATGTGCATGCGGAGGCTGGAGGCCAGTGTTAAGTATTCTCTGACACACTCCACTTTTACTTTTTGCAACCAGGTCTCTCACTGACACTGGGCCTTATCATTTCTCTCTCCCCCGACCCCTACTCCAGAGTTACAGAAGCACACTACCACACCCAGATTTTATGAGGATGCTGAGAATCCAGACTCAGACCCTTGTTTCTGCATAGCAAACCTTTACCCACTGAGCCACCTCCCCAGCCCCATGGCTCACTGGTGCTTTCTTGAGACAAAGTCTTGCTATGTAGCCTAGGCTGGCATAGAACCTTCGACCTCCCTGCCCTAGCCTCCCGAGTGTGGGAATTACAGGCATGCATCGCATTGCCTATTATCACGAGGGAATATAAAACCAGGAATATATACATGTCTATCTTGAGTGGGGCATAATTCCTCTTGGCCATTCCTTGCAGATAGCAGCCTTGGAATGTTAACGGGAATTTCACACAAGTATGATTGATGTTGATTAACCCTGTACAATGGACAACGCTCCTCTCCTTCACCTCTCATCATGTCCATGCCCCCTGCCCGTGCTCAATCTCGCCCTGTCTCCTTTCTCCCTCCCCTCCCCCTCTCTACCTGTGTATCTGACGAAGGATTCCCAACAAGCCTTCTGAGCCAGCCGGCCTCCAAGGGCCCTTCCTCCTGAGAAATTGGGTGGCTGTGTCAATGCCTCTGAAGCCCTATTTTTACACTCATGTTTGTCCGGAGTCTGGCGTGGTTTATCACGGCCTCCAAAGGCCCATTGTTCAGCACTCCAAGAAGAATGTTGTTATATGGGCTGTTAGTGCGTCAGCCCGGCTCTCTCTGGAGCAGCTCTTGGATGAAATTAGACAATTTCCATTAGGAGACCGTGCGTTATTAGTCCCCGGTGCCAAACAGGAGAATGAGCCAAGATGACTATTTCTGGCCAGGCTCACCTCAGGAAGGAACCTTCTTGGCTTTAATGGGATTTTGCTATTGTTGGTTGCCTTCTGTTTGACACCAGGCCAGCCGAAGCTTGGAAATTGTTTAGAAAGCTGCATGAAATATAATAGAGCCCCAGCCATTTGCTGAGGCACATTCCTGCACAGTGTTTATTTTGAAGAAGGGGAAAAAAATATATTGTCCTTGGCAGACAACAATTAAAAAAAGAAAAGAAAGAAAGAAAACAGTAACTTGACTCTCTGACTGTATGCTTCTCGTTGCCAGTTGTGTTTAAAAACTCCCTGCTGGTATCAGAGAAATTCACACCAAAGCAATAAATCTCTTGTAATATTTATAAGCATCTTCATTACACAGATTCATTACAGATCCAGGAAGATGTGTAAGCTCGCAGAGGCCTGCAAGGTTGAAACTCTTTGGAAAGGATGAGTGAGGCGAGGAACACTGAAAGAGTATTCCAGACTCATGCTGAGCCGCACTGGAACCACAGATAGGAAGTTTACAAAACTCCCTCTGCCTTTCATTCTAGTCAAAATGCTCATCACATGGCTTGGGGTGCAGCTCAGTTGGTAGCCTGCTTCCTTAGCCCATGCAAAGCTCTGGGTCCGGTCCCCAGTACCACTGAAATAGAGCATGGTAGCCCATGCCTGTGACCCCAGCATTCAGGAGGCACCGGCACGAAGACCACAAGTTCAGGGTAATAGTACACTGGGGGCAAGGCCAGGCTACATGAGACCATGCTTCCAAAGAAAACAAAACAAAATAAAATCTTGTCTCACCCTCCCCAGGAGCAAAGCCTGTGTGAGCCCAGTGGAGTTACTGACTGATGTACCAGGAGATGGCAGAAATAAAACTCTTGAGACTTAAGAATGTATGCAGAGCATCCTTTGATGGCATCAATGGTGGTTGGGGATGGTGATAAAAATGAAATCACCATCAAAGTTTGATTTTGGAGCAGAGCTTGTCTACTTAGGCATGGCTATTATAAAACCTTTTTCTAAGGATATTGATGCATCAGACTTTCTTGGATGAGACTAGGATCCCCAATTAGCCTCTGTACAAACCCTCTTGGTGTCACAGCCTTCCCTCTTCTTTTGTTGTTCAACCCCTTTGGGCCTAAAATGTTTATATATATGATAAAATGAAAGCTGGCTAAAACAAAACAATTAAAAAAAATAAGATGGGGTCTAAATCGACAAGCATTGAAACGGCAATCAGATTCTATTATGAGAGGCCCCGATTGAATTAAGATGCTCTTTCCCCAGGCTGCTTAAAGATAACATCTCCAAATCTGGAAGCCAACTCCATCCATGGACATCCAGATCCCTTCAGACTTGTTGCTTCCTTTCACTTATTAGGCGTTAGCCTTGGCCTTTTCCTCTTTAGCTCCTTCAATAAATAATACCTACAATTAAATCTTGACTGTCAACAACAATGGGGAAGAGGGGAAGCGGAGACAGTCAGAAGACAATACCCAAGCCAGCCACCAAGTCAATTTTAGACAGAAATGTCACTCCTTTCCCATGTGATCTTTTACTGCAACTGCTGATCCGTGGCCACAGCAGAGTGATGGGCGGTGTGTAAGCCATGAACAAGAGGAAGCAGACACAGAGCCCCAGAGCCCGGGCAGCTGTGGAGACTGCTTTATCCATCCTAGAAAAGGGAGCTCTGCTCTCATCTGAGAGAGACCAAGGCATGCTGGGTGCTAGGAGCAGCTTTGGCATAGTATCCAGAATTATAAAAGTGATCCACAAACACCAGACTCCCAAATGTGTGCTGCACACCGCTCTCTCCCTGTGAGTGCAGCTGTGTGGGAAGGTGCATCACTCCTCTGACGGGCTTAAATTATGTAGCAAAGATGGAGGTATTTCTCAGCTGTTCTTGAGGCCCTGAGTCAGCTGACTTAGTGAGACTAGGGGTATTATCATGTGTAGGTGTGAGTTCACCAAGTAGACACCTTAAAGGGAACCTGGGGCCTCCTCAGGAGAGAAACATAGTACTGAAAAAGCTTGACTGCCAACTTGACAGCATATAGAACCCCTCCAGGATGCAGGACTCTGGGCATATGAGAGAGGGAGTTTCTGATGAGAGATGAACCATGCTAACTGTGGGCAGCATCATTCTATGATCCAGGTCATGAATGGAGAGAGAAAGTAGGGATTGGTGAGATGGTTCAGCAGGAATAGTGCTTGTCACGCAAACTTGACAACCTAAGCTCAGCCCCCAACAGGAGAAGAAGAGAATCACCTCCTGAAAGCTGGCCTCTGACTTCCAAGTTTGCCATCACACACACACACACACACACACACACACACACACACACACACACACACATACACACACACACACACACACACAGGCATACACAGAGACAGGCAAACATAGATACACACTGAGACAGGCACACACATACACACAGAGACATATACACACAGAGACAGACACATATACACATACACACACAGAGACAGACATGTACACACAGAGAGGCCCACACAGATATACACACAGAAAGTCATGTACACACACAGTCATGCACACACAGACACACACAGAGACAGGTGCATACATACAAGCATGCACACACAGTCCGACACACACACATACACATACGCACAGATATGCACACACATACACACACACAGGCACACACATATAGACACCGAGACAGTCATGCACATACACACACACACAGAGACATTCACACACACATACGTAACACACAGAAACATGCACACACAGAGAGGTATACACACACACAGACAGGCACACACATGCACACATAGAGACATATACACACATATAGAGACATGCATATACATACACACAGAGAGACATACACACACATAGAAAGAGACAGGCACACACATACACACATACAGACAGACATGCACACAGAGAGACATGTACACACACACACACACACACACACACACACACTCACACACACACAGCACTCATGCCTCTGAATAAATAAAATTTTTGAAAAAGGGAGTGACCTGAGCACCAGAACTCCTGTCTGTACTTCCTGGCTGCTAATGTGTGAGACCAGCTGTCTCAAGCTCCTGCTGCCAAACCCTCTTCTCTACGACAGACGATACCCTCCAACTGTGAGTCAAAATAAAGCCGAGCTTCCTTCAATCACTATTGTCCTGTATTTCACCACACCAATGATAGCTAATACTCTCTGCTAGCGAGTTTGAGCTGCCAGAGCAAAGTGTCATAGACGGAGAGGTTTGTAAACCCAGAGTCTTCAACCCTTGTAACTTCTGAAGCTAGAAGTCCAAGGTCACATGTCAGCACAGCCGGGTACTAGCGAGGATTTTCTTCCTGGTGTGTGGACAGCCACCTTCTCGCATACATGGTAGAAGTAAGTTCTAGAGTTCTTTCTCTTGAGGCAAGGTCTCTGTGAGTCACTCATACTGCGCTTTAGACCTTGGAGAATCCTCTGCCTCAGCTCGCTGGTTTCAGGGGTTACAGGTGTGTGCCACAGTGCTGACATAGGGCCAGTTTTATAAGGACACTAGTTCTATCAAGAAGCCTCTGCCCTAATGGCCTTATTATCTCCCAAAGTCCCAGCATCCTAATACTAGAGCATTGGAAGTTAGGTTTATTCTTTTACCATTCCATATAGGAACGAGCATATCTTGATTGTATCCACCCCCGATTCCTCCCTCCCACTCTCCCAGAATGCCCTCCAACATGTCATGTCCCCTTCTGTCTCAGTCAGGGTTACTATTGCTACAATGAAACTCCGTGACCAAAAGCAACGTGAGGAGGAGGAAAGGATTTATTTGGCTTACACTTCCACATCTCTGTCCCTCCTCAAAGGAAGTCAGGGCAGGAACCTGGAGGCAGGAGCTGATGCAGACACCTTCTCACCCGAAAGTCTCTCTTTCTTTTATAACCCCTGTGGAGAGTTAACTGATCTTCTTGGCTTGATCCTGCACAGGTAACTCCAGCTGCAGTAACGGGCTGCAGGAGTGCAAGCAGACCAGTCGTATCCAGAAGACAGCATTGTACAGCTGTCCTCCGTCCCTCCAGCCCTTACTTTCTTTCTACTCCCTCTCCCGCTATGTTCCCTGATCCCTGCAGGAGTTGATATCAATGTCCTACTTTGGCCTGAGAACTCAGACACTCGCTCATCTCAGCAGACTAGCTAGTTATGAGTCTATTTACTATCTGCCGCCCACAGCAGCATGAAGTTTCTCTGGTCAGTGGTTGAGAGCAGTGCTAATAATGGAGCTATAAACATAAATATTTAGAGGGAAATTTGACAAGTTCATTTGTCCAAACAATAGTAGGTTACCCCTTAGGGCCTGTGATCTTCTGAACCATGGCATTGTAATCTGGTTTTCAGTTCCAATGCCTCCTGTGGACGTTTCTCAACTCCAGTCAGAAAGCAGTTGGACACCCCTATAAACTGTCCTGTCACTATTACACCAGTGGGCGCATCATCTTGTGAGGCAGGTCTGTATTGTAGTATTTAGGCTCACTGCTAGGTAATACCATTGATGACTTTATTTTTCATTGTTTTGGTTTGGTTTTTGTTTGTTTGTTTTGAGGATGGATCTCTCCATGTAGTCTTGGCTGTCCTGGAACTCATTTTGTAGACCAGGCTGGCCTTGAACTCATGGAGATCCACCTGACTCTGCCTCCCGAGTTCTGGGCCTAAAGGCGTGCACCACCGCACCTGACCTGACTCCCTTTCAATAGATCATGGAAACTACATGTTTGAGAACATGCATTCCTAGGCTTGAGTGCACAATTTGAAGTTTATAACTGGTGTAACTTCATCAAATCATTTAATCTCCGAGACTCATGCTTTTAAAACTGAGAAAGATAGGGACCTGGACGGGTGACTCACATCACTGATCCCAGTACTTGGAGGACAGAAACACGAGGACCATGAATTTGGGACTAGTCTGGGGCTCCACAGCAGGACCCTGTCTCAAAACCAAAACCAAATGGAAAAAAAGAGGAATAATTTATACGAAGCACCTGTCTCGGGCACCAGAACACAGCGTTGCTGAATATGTTCATTTCTTGAGCTGGCAGCACTCTGCTAGACCACATGGGCTCACTCTGGTGATTACTGCTGAGTCATTTCCTTTACTTTGAAAGTAGCGTTGTGCTTATTAGGTACAGTTTTAAATTTTTTATTCTTTTAGAATTTCAAACATGTAATCAGTGAAATGCAACCATATCCACCACCCAGTTTCCTTTTTAGTTCCCCCAGACCCACATAACCCACCCCCTCTCAATTTTCTGCCTTCTGAATAGTCCAATGACTGTTGTCCGTAATTGTATGGCTATAGGTTTACCCACAGAAGCATAGGCAACTTATTAATGGCCACACCCCCCAAAGAACATGGTTCTCCTTCCGCAGCAGCTATCAGCTATCAATAGCTCCCCACTTAAAGGTGGGGCCTCATGAGATCTTCCTCCATCCATTAGGGAACTTTGGGTGGCTTGATTCTGTTCGGGACCTGCTTAGATAACCACAGCTACTGTAGGGTCATGGATGCGACAGCCAGGTCATGCCTAGAGGACAGAATTTCACAGCACAGCTCCCCAGCTTTTACATCCTTCCTGCTTGCTCTTCTGTGACATTCCCTGAACGTTGTCAGAGAGTGGAGGGTTCGTAAAGATCTCCCATTTGGGGCCAATCACTCAGCCTTGCCAATTATTGGCATTTTGACCAGATCCGAGTCTCTGTGCTGACTGCTGCCCGCTAAAAAAAAAAAAAAAAAAAAAAAAAAAAAAAAAAAAAAAAAAAAGGAGCTTCTCTGATCAAGATTAAGAGCAGCCCAGATCGACGGGTCTGTGGTGTTCAAATGAGAACGCTCCCACGGGCTCATGTACATGAATGCTTGGTCCCCAGTTGGTAGAACTGTTTCGGAAGGGTAAGGGTGTGTGGCCTTGTGGGCGGAAGTGCGTCACTGGAGGAGGTGGGCTCTGAGGTTTCAAAAGCCCATGCCATTCACGGTTAGCTCTCTCTGTCTGTCTCACGCTTATGTATCAAGACGTAAGCTCTCCTGTCTTGGCAGAGTTTGGCCGTCGACCTCTGCCTGCATCCAAGCTTGCTCTTTTTTAGGCAGAGTTCTGTCTGTGATAGAAACTGGGACATTTTGCCCAATGGCTTGTTTGCCATATTTGAAGCCATATCCATAAGGAAGGTCTTCAATGCTCATCATCTTCTTGAGGTAGGTTGGGTATTGCCAGGAATTAGCCTGTCTCATTGTCCTGCCTCACAAATACATCTGTCAGATATATTGGGCCAGAAGGCTGAAGATGATGCTCCAACATTATAGAGAGTTTTGGGTCACTGCTCAGGTAGCAAACTGTCTCTGTCATCTCTCATTTAGAAGGCTACTAACCTGCACTCCCTGTATACTCAGGTCATCAAATTTATTCCTTCTCAAGTCTCTGATGGGGTTGAAGACCAGATAGTTTAGTTTTACAATTAAGCCTAGTTGTTTAGGGGTTAAGATGTTTTTAGGTCTAGATAGATGTTTTAAGTTGATAATGATGAGATATGATAGATACTGATTTACATTCAGAGTTTTATACGCACCAAGATAGGAAAGATGTTTTCTTCAAGGCTGACAAATAGCCAAAACACTAAGAATGTAACATTTATATAATTCCTGATTATGTCATGGTTCTTCTTGCTATAGGTAGCTTATTGTATATATGTGTAATAATATATATGCAATTTTTTAAAATTAAAAACTGGTGTAAGATCTCTCAACAGAGCCAACTAGCCAGGACCCAGAGGAGTTTGTGGAGACTGAAGCACCAACCAAGGACCATGCATGCACTGGACTTAGGCCCCCTACACAGATGTAGCCGATGGGCAGCTCAGGCTTCGTATGGGTCCCCTTGTAAGGGGAGCAGGGGCTGCCTCTGACATGGACTCTGCTGCCTGCTTCTTGATCACTTCCCTCTGGTGGGGCTGCCTCACGGGGCCACAGGGGAAGAGGATGTGCTCAGTCTTGACATGACTTGATGAGCTGGGGAAGGTGGGCTCCCCTTTTCTGAGGAATAGGGAAGGAGGACTGGGAAAAGAGGGAGGGAGGAGAGGAAAGAGGGGGCTATGAGCCAGACAGAGGTGGCACATGCCTTTAAACCCAGCACTCGGGATGCAGAGGCAGGTGGATCTCTGTGAGTTCAAGGCCAGCCTGGTTTACAAAGTGAGTCCAGGACAGCCAAGGCTACACAGAGAAACCCTGTCTCAAAAAAAAAAAGAGTTCATAGCAGCCTTATTCATAATAGCCAGAACATGGAAACAGCCTAAGTGTCTCTCAGTAGAAGAATGGACTAAGAAACTGTGGTACATTTACACTATGGAATACTACTCAGCTATTAAAAACAAGGAATTCCCAAAATTTGTTGACAAATGGATTGATCTAGAAATTATCATAATAAGTGAGTTCACCCAGAAGCAAAAAGAGACAAACGGTATATACTCACTTATATCAAAACACTAGTCCAAGGGATACGTCCCATGAAAAACTTTACTTACCAGGAAAGTGGGTCAGAGGAGAGGACATCCTATTGAGACTTTAGGCGAGAGTAGCATGGAAGAATGGGGAAATAGTAGGACCCACAGGGTCCTGGAAACCTACAAGAAGAACTTTATGACAGGCAGATCTGGGTCCTGGGGTCCTCCTCAAACTAAGGCACCAGCCAAGGCGAATATAGGCAGTAAACTTCGAACTCCTACCAAGACCTAGCTGACGAACATGATATTCTCCACCGTTGAGTGGAGAGTGAGATCTGACTCTCACACGAACTCTGGTGCCCCTTTTCTGACCACGTTCCCTGGATGGGGAGGTCTGGCAGCACTCAGAGGAAGGATAGCAAGTTACCAAGAAAAGACTCAATATTCTAAGAGCATATATAGGGGGAGGAGGTCTCCCTCAATCACAGACATAGGGGAGGGGAGAAGGGGGGAAGTGGGAGGGAGGGAGAAATGGGAGGAAACGAGAAGGGCTAACAATCGAGATATAATATGAATAAATTAATAAAAAAAGGAAGAAAAAGAAAAAAAAGAGGGAGCTATGAAAAGTGAATTAATCAACTAAAATAAAAGATGTAAACTCTCAGCTACTGTCCTAGTGTCATGCCTACCTGCCCACTGCCATGCTCTCCACTGTGAGAGTCATGGACTTTAACCCTCTAGAACCCTAAACCACAAATGAAACACTTTTTTAAAAAAATAAGTTGCTTTGGTCATGATATTTTATCATGGCAATAGAAAAGTAACAAAAACAGGGCCTAAGCACAAAACAACATGACCATTAGCAAAATAATAATGGTAGCTTTCGTGTAAGAGCCTGTGCTCTTTTGACAAGTACAGCAGGTCTGGTAAGAGCTAAACAAAAAACAAGGAACACAGAGCGAAGCACTGCTGTCTGCCTGGTGTGCTGTATATCAGCTTGGACTGTTACTATCCCTCCACTCCTAGTTCTCAAACTGGACTCTTGACACTTTCTTCTCTGTGTCTTACAGATTTGGACTGGATTCCCCGGTCTGCACTGCTCGTATCCTCAGATTCTGATGGTGTAAGGAGTCGCACACAGTCCTGTCTCCGTCTGTGTCTTGCGTTCAGAGGGCAGGTGCCACGGCTGCTTAAGTTCTACCGTCTTCCCAGGGCCCCACCCAATTCCCTTCCACGTCATGAACAGTCAAGAACTGAACTGCCTGAAGTCTGAAGTGAGGAATTGGTAGCACACACAACCCAAGAACTGGCGGTGACTCTGTGGGAGTGTTGGGTCCTTTCTCTTTGGCAGGTCAACTCAACCCACACCAGCGTGTGTCAGGCATGTTTGAAATACCACTACATTAGGAGCTGTCCAACAATCAAGTGGGCATTTATAGTCTAGAAACACGTACAGCTTTGCTGTTAAAACCAAGAGGCAAAAGATAGATTCCTACCTTTGGGGAGTCTCACATCATGGGGGAACTCTCTTCCTGGTCGGGAAGTCCTTGTTGGTCTAGTGTCACCTCCCCCTGCCTCAGCTCTGCTCACACCTCTTCTCCTGCCCTTGGGACTGAGAAAACTCCCCAGGGACAGCTGCCTGCCATCCTCAGCCACACGACCCTCACATTTTGAAGGCTCATTAGTGTCACCCTCAGCCCTTGCCTCACTTAAGCTCTGTCTCTAAAGCAGGGATATTGATGGTAATGGGACTGGTCGGGTGACTGTGGACAATAATTCATTGACATGGTGGCACAGAGCAGCGGGAGGGCCGGGAGGCAGGGCCGTACAGCATTCCTGGCACTCCATTCATTTTCAAGGGAAAACAATTCCGATCAGAGCTATAAAAAGAATGTTGTAGGATAAAGCCGGCCTGTCTCCCCCCAATTCAGGCTATTTGTTTTCAATGAAGGCCCGGGCACTCGCCTGACTCCTCCCAGCCTTTATCACAGCACATTTCTCATCTGTTCTTTTGTTCATGCTGGGTCGTTTTCATTGTCTCCTGCTCAGAAATGTATGATAAAGATCTAGCTTCGTGGCATTAGGAAAATCCGCTATTCAACCAAGGAACCTGCCATTGTGCCCAAGCACTTCAAAGCCCTCCCAGTATCTTATTTTTGTTGTTTCTTTTCTTTTTCTTTCCTTTCTTTCTTTCTTTCTTTTTTTTTTCTTTTTTCTTTTTTTTTTTTTTTCCAGCAGGACGAACAATATGGTTTGCATCCCAGACTCTCTGTGGGAAAATGTACTTCTCATTGCTTGGATCCTGAGCTGCTGACTACTGACAAAAAGATACAGTGATTCATGCTAAGCTTTGTATAAATGCCTTAAATTCTTTTTACTTCTAAATAGAATACAGTAGCAGCTGATGGAGATCACAAGGCAGGCATTAGTACTAAGAGTCAAGATGCTTCAACTGGATTATTATTCTTCATCTCAGCATATCTATTAATTATTATAAAGCTTATTTGCAGAAATATTATAAACCAGGCATGAAAAATGCCTACATCCTCATAAGAAAAGCTTGGTGGGTCCACCGGATAAAACGGGAAAGGACGATATGGATGAGGAATGTATTGAAATGAAGGTACATACAAGACTGATGCTTTACGATCAGAACAAGTTTTACCTACACACACACACAGAGAGAGAGAGAGAGAGAGAGAGAGAGAGAGAGAGAGAGAGAGAATACATATTGCAGTGAATTCAAGAATTCAAAGGAATCTTGCAAAGAATTATAACTTTAGGGGAAACGGTCCAGTGGCATCCTGTGATCCACTCATATAAGAAAAATAGTGGTCCTGGCAAAAGCGGATCTCCTGAGCTTTCTCCAACCCCATCACAATGCACAGATGTCTCCAGTAACACATGTGTGCTCACTCACCCAGGTCAGCTTGCTAGACTACCGAGCAAGTACAGGAAATGTTCCCAGAGTACTCATCTTGCTTACCCGCCTCCCCCTACCTCATCTAATAAGATGATCACTAGACAGTTACTCGGGGTTTTATGAATAAATTGAGAAATAAAAAAATAATTATAGACTCCCTCCTTGGATACCAGTGGCAACCAGCTACACTAATCATAGTGCCCTGTCCATATTACATAAGCCTCCATGTTTTTAAATGTTATTGTAACTTCATTTTTTATTTCAATTTTATAGTAACTGGTATGTAGGATGTAAAAATTTAGCTTCAGTATTGAGGTACCAGGTGATATATCCACATATGGCATATCTATTTTCTCCATTACTTTAGAACAGTTCCTCAGCCTTTCCTTCTATTTTCACACTTTTGAAGAATGTACACTAGTTGCTTGTAGATTAATCTTCAATATGGATTTAGCCAACTTTTTAATGGTCCCTGTTGTTGTTAATCATATGCTCATATGTGAGTCTGTATGTGGGTATGTACCCATGCCCATGGATGCCAGAGGGCCAGCTCCCTGGGGCTGGAGTTATAGATGGTTATGAGCCACCCAGGACAGGTGCTGGGAATCAAGCCTGGGTCCTCTGGAAAGGCAGCCACTGCTCTTCACCACTGAGCCATTTCTCCAGCCTCATTATCACTTTATTATTATTATTAATTTGATTATAAAGTGAAAACTATATATAGCGATGCTAAAATGACTACCATTAACCTATGTAAAATGTCTCCATTGCAGGTGGAACGTTGCCTGAGCTCCTGTTACACCAGGATGTTCTAGACTCACCTGGATTTCTTTCCCCATCCTGCAATTAGTCTTTCCTCTGGAGCTCTAATCCACCTAATGAAAGGTGACCCATTATATGCCATTTCTAGGTCTATCACACCAATGTTGTGTGTATACATATGTGGAGAGCTGCGAGGTGCCACGCCTTAACATGGCACAGGCTTCCGCCTTCCGCCATCCCGACGGCGAGCGCTCTCTAAGATAAACAAGTCCTTATATGGCAAAAGGCTGTGCAAGGGTAACTGGTGATCTGATGACAAGCAGTCCTGCTCTGCCGCGGACCTATGAGGAGGTGACACCTGGCATGAGCTGATTGGCCATTGGGTTGTACTTAAGCTTGGCCCTTCCCTTCTTCGGGGCCATTCCCACTGAGCTTAATCCTGAGTAAAGATCTCGAGAAGAAGTCTGGTTGTTGGTGTCTTATTTCCGCTGGACGGTGCGGCACCGACATACATATGTATGTATACATATGTGTGTATATATTAATATATATTACTGGAAGGTGACCCATTATATGTCACAATTTCTAGCTCCTGAATACGTACACATATATGTGTGTGTCCATTATCACACTGATGTTGTTGTATGTATACATATGTGTATAGATATTATGTATAATACACATGTGTGTGTGTTTCAGGCTGTCATGATCATAGTATATGTATGAAATATTTTATATGTATATAGTTACAGCTATCATATTGATGTTCATAAAGATATCTCTAATCAGGGTACACCCTATATTTTCTTTTTGCTGGGTTTGTAACTCCAACAATGGGAAATCTCTTATTACTCTTGATCAAGTCACTTACATGCTAGCCCATACCTCTTCAAGTAAGCAAATTTAGTTAATGTTCGTTTCTAGTTCTTTTTCTATAAGCTTTCCGGAAGTAAATACATAAATCTTAAGTGTACAATCCCACTGACAGTGACACGCTCTTAGCACTCATCTCTCTCACAACTCCCAGGATGGGCAACATTCCCACTGTCCCAAAGAGGTCACTAGCCAATCACCTCCCTACTATGGCAGCCATTTTAAATCATTCCCTGTTGATTCGTGTCTCTTTGCCTGCCCTTGAGCGCGTATAAATGAATCATTCAGGGTCTTCTCCTTTCTGCTTGGTTTCTGTTCCTCAGCAATATGGAGAGCTTGGCCCAGGCGCTTGTGTGTTGATATGTCTTCCCTTTTTTATTGTATCGGATGCTGTTGTAGGACACACCACATGTACCTTATCTAGAAACATGTGGGTTGTTTTCAGCTGCTTTGTCTTATGAATAGCGTTCTCACAAACACACTTGTGAGACTCCTTGTGGGCATGCTTCCCCTCATTAATCTCTTAGAATCATTTCTTTTGTTTTCTTAATGGCCTCTATTGTTGTTCCCATGCCGGTGATTTCTTTTCTTATCTCCACAATTTCTTCCTAGTATTTACTATTGCCTTAATTTCTCTTCTCCTTCTAGTTTCGTGAAGTGAAAACTTAGACTTCATAGGACCGTCCCCGATATGCACATTATCACTGCTATAAATACCCATATAGCTGTATGTACTCACATATATCTTTATAGTCTATTGATAATGGTTTCTAATATAATTTTGTTACAGAAAAGAGGTTCCAATCTTTTGAAATATATTCAGACTTTTCACATAATCTCATATGTGAAAATCTCAGCAAATGTTCCAGATATATCCTGGATTTGGCTTTTGTTTTGAGATCCGTTTCCTATAGCCCAGGCCTCAAATATGCTATGTAGCTGAGGGTGCCCCTTTCTTCATGTTGTTGTCATCATCGTCATTGTCGTCATCATCCTCGGTCTCCTCCTCCTCCTCCATCGTCTTCTTCTTCAGATAGAGGTTTTTGTGCCAGGGGCACATGTATAAGGTTGGGGGAGGGAATGTGGGATTAACTCCAAAGCCTGGGGATGAAGAAGTTACTAGAGCACGGAGGGGCACAAGTGGGGAGGAAGGCTCTCCCCTGCCTGGAATATTCCTCACCCACTGCCCCACTTGGGTCCCAGATCTCCTGGAGAAGCTCAGAATGGACTTTCCCCACTTCCTCTGCTTCCTTCCATTTTCAAGCCTGTCTAGTCATCTGCTTCTTAGCCCCACCCATAAGTGCCAGCAGTGGGTCTAGCACCCTGAGATTTGTCGTGGGCCTCTCTCTAGTGGGGACCGACAGGGAGGAGAACACAGGCTTCGTCTTAGCTCAGTTTCCACTCAGCCTCACCCCTTCTCCATGCCTCAGAGAGATGGGTCCCAACAAGGCCTCAACACCTTTCAGATGTGGTAGTTCCGCGTCAGGAACTAACTCAGACTGCTCTTCATGATCTCGAGAGTGATAGAGAAACCAAACCCAACTCTGTCACCTATACATCTTGGTTTGTAAGGACCCAAGGTGGAGGTGAGGTGCAAACTAAGGAATGCTGAGCCTAAAGGGTGGATGTCTTGTCTCTGCCTCCCAAAGTGCTGGGATTACAAGTGTGTGCCACCACACTGATGTATGCAGTACTGTGAATCGAACCCGGGACATTCTGCATGCTAGGCAGGCACTCTCCCAACTGAGCTATACCCCCAGCTCTACATATGTACTAGGAAAAGAATGTGTAATCTCTAGGTGTTGGCTATAAGACTATAAATATCATTTAGATCAAGATAGGCTAATCTGTTGTCTAGATTTTCTGTAGTTTTACTGTGTTATTTTGAGTTTTGTCTAGTTGTTTTAATTTCTGAGAGAAAGGTAAAAAAGAAAATGTGTCCAATTCTAATTGTGGAGTTGGCTCTTTTTGTTCCCATTAATTCTGCCAACCTTGCTTTGTGTGCTTTGTAGTTATTATTACACACGCAGATGCTTAGTCGAGTTACTGTGTTTTCCTGACAAATTCATGCTTTATTATTGTGCAACTTCCTTTCTCTGGCATTATGTCTAACCCTGAGGTACGTTTTGTCTGATGTTAGCATATTAATCACTTATAGTTAATAAAGCTTTCCTATGCCTCTGGCTTATCATTGCAATTTGTTTCCTTTCAATCTGTGTCTTACTATTAAAGCTTCCATCTTGTAGGCAGTAGACAGTTTGCTCTGAACAGTCATATATTTTAAAGAAATTAAGAAAGGCATAAAAAACCTTTCCAACCCAGCCGGGGAGTTCTTTATTTCTTTTCTTACATATTTTTCACATCCAGAATTTCCATTTGGCTCAAAGTCATAAGTTATTCCCTGTGTCATGTTTCCAATATCCTTTATTCAGGCTTTGAACCTATTTATTAAGTTTAATTTACATCCCTGTTCTTTTTGGACCATTAATTCTGCTTCCTCTGGTTTTTGGCCTTTCTCTCCTGATTCTTGTGTACTTTGTGTTCTTCATTTTGTTTCTTCTGAACTCATATCCCCTGGAGACCATCAGCTGCCTTCACTGCACTGGTGGTGCATACCTTGGCAGAGGGTCATGAGCCTCTACTCTCCACTTTATGGCTTCCAGGAGAGTTGGGGAAGCGGGCGTGTACCAAGGTGCTACAAGGTGATGTAATTCTGCTTTAAGCACACCTATGTGAGCGTGGTCCTCCGGGCACTGTCCAAACCTCCACCTCAGCACAGCTCATTTCCAGAGGAGACCTTTCCCTGTGATGGCTGCCAAGACCTAAACACTGCAGGGTGGGAGGAGACTGGCTGGCTAGCCTCTTGCTTTCCACCCCAGCCAGGGTTTAGCATTTTACTCTGATGACTCTGAATGCACAACTAATTCCCTGCTCTCTAGACTAGGAGCAATGGAGAGATGTCTATCCACGTGAAAGAAATTTAATGAGGGAACACCACTGTAAGAGGTTTATTCATCTGAGGTAATTGTTGTCTGGGAGGCTTACTGTCTTGTCTGCTAACTTAGGCCTAGTTCTTCAAGCTAATGGCCTTTGTACAATCTAATCTAGGCCTAGAATGCTTTCAGTCTCTGAGACTCACTGCTGAACAAACTTACCCTTTCTAGCTTTCTGAACTCTGGCTGACTGCTTCAACTCAGCTGTTCTGGCTCAAATGCCTCTCCAAGCTGACTGGTTCAATCTGGCTTCTCTCAGTTTCTCACTGAATTGCTCTACTTGGCCTCAAACTAACTCTAGCCACCTGTTGTAATCATCTGGCTCCTTTTCCTTCTCTGGCTCGTTCTGTCTTCACCTGTGTCTAGCTTGTTCTCCCTTCAACTTGTCTCTGTAAAACTCTCCCTGTAAAAAGTACCTCAGAATTCCATGAACTGAACTACCACAACTCACCTCCACTGCACTGCCTCTCAACTGACTGAACAGAACTCAAGAGATCTGCATGCCTCTGTCTCCTGAGTGCTGGGATTGAAGGCCTGTGCCACCACACCTGGACCTCAGCTTTTCTTTACCTGAGACTTTGCTCTATGCTCTATACCAGCCTGGCCTTGAACTCAGAGATCTGTTTGCCTCTGTCTCCTGAATTAAAAGCATGTCTGTATCCCAGCTGGCTCACATAGACCTAGAAGGTCTTAGGATGTGATCGCTTGCCGGAGCAGCCATGTTCTGAATTAAAATTCCTTCCCACACCAAGCTTTGTTGGTTGGTTTTGGTTGGGGTGTGTTCCCTTTAAATAAATGAGTTGTAGCTGAAATTTGATATGCTATTTATAGGAGAAATAGAACAAGCCATGAGAAGTCGACTGTAACAAGTCAAAATTTTAAATAAGTCGATTAATGAGACTCACTGAGTGATTAAAAAAAAATAGTATATCAAGCAAGCATTTAATCCCAGAGGAAATTGATTTTATAGACTTAATGGTATCGATGGTGCCAGATTTCTGGTCCCTGAGGGAGTATTTCCCAGCCCTAGTCCAAGTCTCCCCTCCGCAACCTTTCCAGCTGGAGAATGCCGCAGCGACTGAACTGGACCTAAGAGGACTGCACTGCAGATAGATACACCACTAGTCAAAGTGTTGTGGAGGGCTGGCTGGCACTGGTGCGGTCTGTGTTCGGAAGGAAGGAGACGTCCAACTGTGAAGCTTTTTACTCACTTGCTTATACCCTGGGCAGAGCTTGGGCTGCTCTTAAGAGAGGCACATTCAGGTTTGCTCATGTTTGTGACAGTTTTTTTTTTTTTTTTACTTCCTGACCACTTTGTTGCTGGGAAGGAAGCAGGGCCTGTGAAAGCCAGAGGGAACTGTGGAGATCGTCTACCCTCCTCTCATTTTCCAGTAGGGGAAACTGAGGCCTGGGTGGAGTGGATGGTTGGCTCAAGATCTCACTGTCTGTGGCAACTGAGGGCCAGCAGCCAGTCAATCTGATTCTTGATCTGATGAATAATCCAGGCATGGTGGCACATGCCTTTAACCCCCAGCACTAGGGAAACAAGGAAGGTCAATCCATGTGAGTTCAAGGTGAGCCTCCTTTACACAGTGAGTTTCAGACCAGCCTGCTCTACACAGTGAACTCTAGACCAGATGGACAGTGAGACCTTGTCCCAAAAAATGTATAATAAACCATGACTATCTGTCCAGAGTACATGGCGGAGTTTTATCTGGGCTGTGGGTGAACAAAGGACAGACAGGTACCCAGCGAGCACTGACCACAGCATGCTGCTGGTCCTTCTATACAAGTGTCAGGTCCCAGTCACCTATTCTCCCTGGCACACCACGATGTGCACTTGTGGATGGTGACAAATAAAATATTAATGAGTGGATGCAGAGCCAAGCATGACAGGTTTTGTAAATACATCATAGAATAGTTAAAAGCCTGGATTCTGTGTCCTCAGAGACAGGCAGACAGCAGCTACTGGGTAAATCTAACCCACACACTTCTGTTTTTGCCCTAGGTCATGCTTTTTTCTTATTGGTTTGGAGACAAGTTCATTTTAAATGCATTTGTCTGTTTATTTTATTTATGCGTTATGTGTGTGTTTGCACGTATGTCACCGTGCACATGTGGAAGTGAGAGAACAACTTTGGAGTAGATTCTCCCCTTCCACCTTTTCATGGGCTCCAGGGGATTGAACTCAGGGCGTCAGGCTTGCACAGCAAACACATGCATCCACCGAGCCAACCCAGGAGCCCATGTTGTGTTTGGTTTGGTTTGGTTTATATATATTTTTTTTTCACTTAATTAAATTATTCAGATTACAACTAAACTGTTTTCCCCTCACTTGTATCCTCCTGCTCCTCCCTCCCTCCTTCTTTCACCCCGCCCTAGGTCTGTGACTGAAGGGGACATCTTCCCCCACCATATGGTCACAGCCTATCAAGTCTCATCTTGGTAGCCTGCTTATCATTTCTCTGAGTGCCAACAGGCCTGCCCAGGAAGGGGAAGTGGTCAAATATGGGGTACCAGAGTTCATGTCAGAGTCAGTCCCCGCTCTCCACACAACTGTGAAGAATGTCTTGTCCATTGGCTAGATCTGAGTAGGAGTTCAAGGTTTACTGCATGTATTGTCCTTGGTTGGTACAGTGGTTTGAGCTGACTCCCCTGGGTCTAGATCTGCTCATCACGATGCTCTTCTTGTAGGTTTCTAGGACCCTTTGCATCCTTCTATTTCCCTATTCTCCCACACTTCTCTCACCTAGAGTCCCAATAGGAGGTCCTCGCACCTATCCCAATCTCCTGGTAAGTGAGGACTTTCATGGGACATCCCTTTTAGTTAACCCAGACACAGAAAGACTCACACGGTATTATACTCACTTATAATTGTTTTTGTTTTTTTAAGTTGAGCTACATCTAACTTAATAATGGTGTTCAGCACCTCTTGTGGAGGAAGAGTAAATGGCAACAACTGCCCACTTATTCTAGAGTGACTCTGGCTGGGATTTAGCAGACATCACACTCGGAGATTATTAACTATTTTTGTTGACTTGACTGGGCCCAGGGATGGCCAGACAACCTTGAGTACATTATTTCTAGGTGTTTCTGTCGGTAAGGGAGTTTCTAGAAGAGTTGTCACATGAGTTAGTGGATGATAAAGATCATCCCTCACCCAGGAAGGCAACAACTATCCCGTCTACCCAGAGCTTGCCTGGAATAGAGTGGAAGGGGAAATTCTGTGGTTTGTGGGGTTTGTTGTTGTTGTTGTTGTTGTTGTTGTTGTTGTTGTTGTTGTAAGCTCAGCTATTCATCTCCCCATCTTCTCTATCGTCTGCCTCAGATGTCAACCTGTTTCTTAGGCCTTTAGACCCAGACTGTATTAAAATGTTTGCCGTCTCGGCTCTTGAGCTTGCAGTGAGCAGACAGTGGACCTTCCAGGTTTCCATATTTGCTTGAGTCAATTCCCATATCAGGTCTCCTAGATGCACCCTATCAGCTTTTTCTCTGGAGATCCTGACTCACACCAACTCCCTTAGGTCATACATGAACCTCAAGCTGGCCATGGTCCCCTGTGTCTCTTAGGGCTTCCCCAAGACCTCTTCTCTGGCTTATGTTATGGATCGTGGAGATTAAAATCTTGGTCAGGACATCCCTCCCAATCCTTGTAGGGAACACAAGGCTCACCTGGTAAACTATGGAGGACCCCTGGTTTTAAGGGCTTATGGAAAGAGACACAATGTAGGTAAAGTTTGATGGAGCCTGCTGGGAACGGGGCAAGGCTGGACCGAAATAGATCCTTTACCAGTGTCTGCTTTGGGTTGGCATAAGTTATCCAGCCTCATCCTGTGGTTTCAAACAATCGTGGCTTCTCAATGGGACTCAGAATCTTTGCTCTTGGCTGAGTCTTGTCCATGAGAACCATGGGTGTTAAAGCTACAAGGAAGCTCACTCTGTGATCTAGTCTCTATTTCCATTTGAAGAGGCTGGGTCTAAAGAGGAGGCAGACGTTAATTACCAATATCTCTTCACCTGGAGCATCCAAACCAAGTGATCAGCATATGTACCCATGAGCAATACCAAATGGACTCAATGTAGATATAGGTGTGTGTACCTGTATGTGCATATATGCAATAATAATTATATGAAAGAAGAGGTCATGAGTTTGAGAGGGAGTGGGGGGAAGAAGGTAAATGGAAATAACATAAACACAGTTCTCATGTGTGAAATTCTCCAAAAAAAAAATCATCTTAGTGAAGGGGCAAGGTCAAGATGCCAAAGGACAACCAGCTTCTTGTCCACTTGACCATTGCTGCACCAGGGAAGGAAGTAATGAAAAGGGAGTGAAGCAGGAGGCAGGTGGGGTGACACAGTGAGGTGTGGGGACAGAATGAGGCATGGGGACAGGGTGAGGTGTGGGGACAGGGTGAGGTGTGGGGACAGGGTGAGGTGTGGGGACAGGGTGAGGCATGGGGACAGGGTGAGGTGTGGGGACAGGGTGAGGTGTGGGGACAGGGTGAGGTGTGGGGACAGGGTGAGGTGTGGGGGACACAGTGAGGCATGGGGACAGGGTGACGTGTGGGGACAGGGTGAGGTGGGGGGGACACAGTGAGGCATGGGGACAGGGTGAGGTGGGAAGACACAGTGAGGCATGGGGACACAGTGAGGCATGGGGCAGCCTTTGCTACTGAAATCCCCAGAACCTGGGATTTAGAGATTTCTTCTGTCCAGAGGAAATGTGTTTTTATAATCCTCCTTCTGTGGCTGGTGGGAAAAGAATCCTTCAAATCCCCAAGGAATCTTACGAAAACTCCATCAAATTCTAGCCTTCAGCATGTCTGAGTCATAGTAACTATAATAAATTCAGAGTGTGTGTTTTCTTAGCATTTCTCTCTTTGGGTGGGAAGGGGGCGGTGGTTTACAAGTGTACTAAGAAAGTGTGCACACTGGGATGGCCTCATCTTAGACATGATCTAGCCACATCTGGAGGTCCAGTCAAGGAAATGTTCACAGGAATCCAGAAGGTGTTGGAATGAGGGAACAGGGCTAAGTTGAGTATAAGTGGACCCTAGATGGCCTCATGACCCTTTCTGTGGAGAGCACACATAGACTTGGTTGGTAACACTCTCTTCCATTTCTGACTCCAACAACCACAACACCTTCACCAGGCTGAGGATGTTCTCTTCTGGGCCCAGCTAAAATGTCTTCCTGGCACCCCGTGCTTCAGGGAGCTAACTGGTAGTTAACTATGTATGCATTTCATTGCTTACACACTTGCTCTCTTGGTCTCTTATGTGTCTGCTTTGCCCATAACTAGAACAGAGCCAGAGCATAGTTGACGACCAATGAAAATTTAACAAAAGTCTCTAAGGTGTTATCCCTGCACAGTCCTTATGGAGACCAATCAGAAAGCAGATAAACAGGATCTGGAGAGAGAACAAAAATCGGTAGGGGAGCATCACTGGGACGGAGAGGGCCCCTGGGAGGCTATAGGGGTGACCCTAGCTGAGATTCCTAACAGCGAGAGACATGGAGCCTGAAGTCATCACCTCTTGTAGCCAGGTGGGACTTCCTGCGGAGGGAGGGGGACACCAACCCACCCACAAAACATTCAACCTCAAATTCATCTTGCTTACAAGAAGAGTAGGGAGGGCTGGAGCAATGGCTCAGAGGCTGGGAGCACTGATTCTTCTTCCAAAGGTCCTGAGTTCAATCCCCAGCAACCACATGGTGGCTCACAACCATCTATAATGAGATCTGCTGTCTTCTTCTGGCCTGCTAGCACACAACACATGCAGGCAGAATACTGCATAAATAATAAATTAAAAAAAATTTTTAAAAAGAGAGAGAAAGAATAGGGATAAAGATGGAGCAGAGACTGAGGGAATGGCCAACCAATGAGTGGCCCAACTTGAGACCCACCCCATGGGAGAGAGCCAACCCCTGACTACTAATGAAACTGCTTCTGAGAGGCTTCATCCAGCAGCTGATGGAAACAGATGCAGAGACCCACAGACAAACTAGGCCAAGCTCAGGGAGTTTTGTGGAAGAGTGGGAGGAAAGATTGAGAGAGCCAGAGGGGTCAAGGACACCACAAGAAGACCTACAGAGTAAACTCACCTGGGCCCATGGGGGCTCACAGAAACTGAACCAACAGCCAAAGAGCTTACATGGGCTGGACGTAGACGCCCCCCCCCTACACATATGTAGCAGATATGCAGCTTGGTCATCATGGGAGTCCCCTGACAATGGGAGTAGGGGCTATCTCTGGCTCCGTGGCCTGACTTTGAATCCTTTCCCCTAGCTGGCCTCCATAGAAGATGTGTTTTGTCCTGCTGTGACTTAAGGCGCCAGGGTGAGTTGGTACCTTTTAGGGGGCCTCCCCTTCTCTGTGAAGAAGGAGAGGATAGGATTGGGGGGGGGGGTGGGGGGTGGGGGTGGGGGGAGGGGGGAGTGAAGGTAGGACTGGGAGGAGAGGAGGGAGGGGGCTGGGTTCAGGCTACATGAATAAAATAAAATAAGATAAATTGAAAAAGAGAAACAGAAAGCAGATAAACAGTCAAAAGCTTTCACTTCTTGGCTTCCTCATCCCACAGGCGCTGCCTTGGAATATCCCACACCCAAACTGAGTTGTGCACCTTAAGAGGCGGTCCCAGCAGAAAGAGCATTCACTGGCAGGCTTGAAACAAGCAATGCTGGGCCCTGGAGTGAGGCTTAGCCTTTGAGAGGGCTGGCTGTTCTTCCAAAGGACCCAAGTTCAATTCCCAGCACTCACGTGGCAGCTCACAAACTGTCTTTTAGTTCTAGTTCCGGAGGATCTGACATCGTCCCACGGACACATATGAAGGCAGGACGCCAGTGTACATAACATAAATAAGTTGTTAAAGGCTTCCCTAGCATCTGACTGAAGAGGCGAGGCCAGGGTGCTGTCCCGTCATTCCTGGGGACACAAGGTTGAGAAACACCCATACGTCCCTGGATGCAATAGAGTTCTCAGACGGGAGCTACAGAGTCATAATTCAGACACAGGTGTCCAGCCTTGGGTGGCTTGGCTTTTCCAGAGCCTCCCAGCCCCATTCCCTTCTCAGGTGAGCATGGGCGAGGTGGTGGTGCAAGGGTTAATTGATTTCATCCAAGTAACAACTTCCCATGGTTTTCCAAAGTCAAAGTAAGCCATTCACAAACATGGGTTCTCTCAGTCTTGGGTGGGAGCCTATCCCTCCGCATCCTGTCACATGTAGGCTAGTGGCCCCTGACAAATCACGACCATTTAAGTGCTCTGCACACTCTAAATACAGTGCTTCGAGTATAGTGAGCTTCCTGCAACACTGCGGGGAGGTTTGACCATCTCACCTGTTTACAGATGCCCAAAGGGACCCAGAAAGATTAGGACACAGTGAGGTAGTGGAGTTGGGGCATGGCCAGGCTGCCCTCCTTGCCACCTTCCAGCCCTCCACCCCACCCTGCCTCAGAGCGCCACGGGGGTTTTCCAGCTGAATCTGACATGTTGCTATTGGAAAGTGGGGCTTTTTTTCTAGCAGGCAGTTGCTTTCTGCCCCACCCCCACCCCCACCCCCACCCCACCCTCCACCAGCCCAGCAGTATTGGGCCACCCCATCCTTGCTTTCCACATGGCAACATTGCCTTTGGTTGTCCTTTGATTCTGTGGCTCTGGTGCTGGAGAGGGAACTTGGAGCCCTGACCATGCCACATCCCTAGCCCCCCAACACTATTATTAAGCTCTATTGACCCCCCAATGGCAAGGACCCAACATTTGGTGCCTGGGGTGGTGTGTGTGTGTGTGTGTGTGTGTGTGTGTGTGTGTGTGTGTGTGTGTGTGCACGCGCGCACACACACACACACACGCACGCTGCCTGAGCTTGGAGTGACTGCCCCACTGGCTGCTTAAGACTCATGTTCAGCGGCTTACTAGGCTTACTATGTACGTGAAGTCTCTCACAGGCGGCCAGGTAGGTTGGGAGTAGATCAGGGAAGCCTGCTTCTCAGTCAGGCCCCAGGCTATTGTCCCCAGAAGAGAACTCAGAAACAACAAAGAACTGCATACAAAACAAAAGCGCAACACGGGAAGAAGCTAAGGAAGCGGCTTATCTCATTTATTTATTCTTCCTCCCTCGTTTCCTCTTCTGCTCTGTCAGCCCACCCCCACCCCCACCCCCGGGCTCTGGTTTCCTGGCCCACCATCTAGCCAATAACCTCCCACACTTGCCTAAGCAGCTCCTAGCTGCTCCCATAATCTTTTCTCCAGGCTCTGCTGAGGGCCATATTTACCACCACACAGGATTTCCGTCGGTGATAAGAGCAGGGCCTGGTCATTCCAGAACTGCCCCATCTCCTTCTGGGTGTCTATTTACAGCAAGGCAGGAATCTTAATTTCTCCTAAGAATGCGGCATTCCTTAGGTGTCTAACCTACCGGACCACCAAGTGAGCTTTTCAGTAAGCAATACTTCACAGCGCTCTGAATCAAAACTTAAAAGAAAAAGTCGGCTCTGTCTGGGTTTCTCTGTGTGCAGATGCCTCAAGTGGAGACATAAGTTACTCAGGAGGCTTGTCCAAGGAGGGTCACTTACCCACAAATCTCTGCTGAAGACTGGAGGTCGGCATCTCCAAGAACCCTGAGGAGGGCGCACAGGAAAGGTCTACAGCGCACCCTTGTGGTCATATCTCTCGTCGACACCAGGGCTTTTCAACAAAACAAAACACACAGGCAAGGTGTTTAATTTCTTGTCGATGTATAGCATGCATCCAGAAAAGTGTATCCGCCTCACAGGTTCAGAACATTTCCTGAGGGGCTGGAGAGATGGCTCAGAGGCTAAGAGCACGGACTGCTCTTACAGAGGTCCTGAGTTCAATTCTCAGCAACCGCAGAGTGGCCCACAGCCATCTATAATGAGATCTGGTGCCCTCTTCTGGCCTGCAGGTGTACTTGCAGGCAGAGCATTGTATACATAATAATAAATAAATCTTAAAAATAAATAAATAAAAATAAAAATCCCTGAAAATGGACACACTGAGGTATGCCTGAAGAGTATTTCCTACCCTGAAGCCCTTTCCCACTCTCGCTCAGCCACCCCACCCCAGGCCCCCACCCCAGGTCCCCACCCACACCCCGGCCACCACCCAGGGTAACTGTCCTAAGGACACATCAGTTTTGCCTTCTGGGGGTTACCTTAAGAAGCAGAATTCCACAAAGACCAATTTGCCTCACTCTTCAGTACGGGAAGGCCGAGCACCTTAAGCCTGACTAGAGTATTTTACCTGGTTTTGACCATCCGTCAAGATCACTGATGTCTTAACACTATTTAAAACAACAAAAAACAAAAAAACAAAAACCCAGCAAGGACTTTTAAGGAAAGGATCACCTGCGTGAGAAGCAGCTGTGGGCAGACGGCCTGCCGAGTGTGCAGGTGAAACGAGAGGAGCAAATGAAGGCTCTGGGCGGAGCCTGGCGCCTAAGAGGCTGGGCCTCCAGCAAAGCACGCAGCCCTCAGGCAACTGAAACGCGTGTTAGCATTTCTCACAAGGGAGGGGAAAGAGTTCAAACTGCCCTGTCATCATCAACCCAACCTGTATCTTTCCACTCCCCCCCCATCTCTAGAGCACTGAGTTCACACGAAGCCACACCCTCTACCTCTACACAAGGACTGCACATCAGAAGTACAATGTGGCACATGTCTGTTGGTGTGATCTGTTAAGCCAAAAATTGTGGCTCAGCAAGGAAGGGTGCCTATTGCCACACCTGAAAACCCAGGTTTAACCGATCCCTGGATCCCACTTGTAAGAAAGAGAGATCACACTCCCAAGATCACACTCCAACTCTGCAGTCATGTCATGACAAGCATGTGCCCACCAATAAACACACACTACACACATGATAAGTCAATGACTCTAAAGTTTTAAAAAAAAGGTTACCGTGAGGGGCACTTACTACAGTCATAATACCATGACAAACCAATATCATTGTTTAGCCCCAGAAGGTCTCAGCATCCCAGAGAAACCTTGTGCTCATGGCCTGCATAATTCCATCCTCAAAGCCAAGGCCTTACCAAGAGCTGGGTTGCACACTCTCAAGGGCCTCTCTGTCCTTGACAAGGGTCGGGTTGCTAACACTCCTTTCATAGCACCCACAAATGCAGCTGACATAGTAGCCACCACATCAAAAGGCGAAAATTAACTCTAATGACTAGATTGAATTAATTCTAATAAGTTATTCTAACTCCACACACTCTCGTTAATGGCGTTTCACCGCACAATCGTAATAAAAATAATTACAGCGACGTTTTTACACTTCATTGGAATGAAGCCTTTGAAATCTGCCATATAATTATATCTACGGCACATCTCAATGTGAACGAGGCACGTTTCAAGTGGTCAGTGACTACAGAGCTGGGCTTCCTGCCTCTGAACGGGGTGTGGAATGCCATCGGCATTCTGAATCATCACTTGGTGAAAGAGGTAATTAGGCCTGGTGAGATAACTTCGCCAGTAAAATTGCTTGCCCTGTAAGCCTAACGACATGTATTCAAACCCCAGAAGCCACAGTAGAAGGAGAGAAGCAACTCCTTAAAAAATGGCCTCTGATCGCTAACCACACAAGGTACGCATGCGCACACGTGAGTAGGCACGCATGCGCACACACTCACACTGCGTCTCACCGCACCGCACTGCACACTGAGTATGAACAAAGCCCTGGGTTTAAGCCTCAGCACCAAATAAGTGGGGTGATCTCATCACTCAGGAGGTAGAGACAGGAAAATCTGGAGTTGAGAGTCAGCCTTAGCTACATAGTGAGTTCAAGACCAGGCTGGGCTACATGAGAGCCTGTTTGAAAATGTAAGCACAGATGGAAGCTATACACATAAAAGCGATGAGTGAGCAGTAACACAAAGAGAGCTATGACCATGTTCGGCTCTCGGGGTGTGAGCTGTGTCGCTCTTCTCACCCTTGTGTGCCTCCACTTTGTGTTATAAAACTGAAGCGCAGCAAGGCTACTCATCCAGACACGGAAGGCACGGCACACCCTATGTGGGGGACTCTTAGGACAGTTGCGGGTCCAACCTGTACCCCAGAAGCTCTCCTGCCTGTCAGCATTTTTTTTCCAAGCAAAGTAGAGTAGGGGTTGCGGGGGTGGCTCAGCCAAACCCAAGAACACAAGCTCACAGATTGATGGTACCCAGAGCTATTCTGGCAATTTGGGAGACAACAGTGGAGCCAGAGATTTCTGGAAGATGAATATAGAACGTTCTATATTTCTCGGCACTGTCGTGACTCTGGTTTGATGGGTGCGCACCTGCTGCTCCTCCAGTATCTACCGAACCCTTTCTCTTGAAGTTTTGAAAAGGAGAAAATATCACTTCCTTAGTGACTCATTTAGAGGGTTGGAGAGATGACGGCTCAGCAGTTGAGAGCACTCACTGCTCTTCCAGAGGAACTGGGTTCAATTCCACTGCCCACATGGCAGCTCACAGCCGTAACTGCAAGATCTGATACCCTCACACAGACATACGTGCAGGCAAAATCACCAATGCACATAAAATAAAAAAAATAAATAAGTTACATTTTAAAAGGCTCGTTTAACCGGGCGTGGTGACGCACGCCTTTAATCCCAGCACTCGGGAGGCAGAGGCAGGAGGATCGCTGTGAGTTCGAGGCCAGCCTGAACTACAAAGCGAGTCTAGGACAGCCAAGACTACACAGAGAAACCCTGTCTCAGAAAAAAAAAAAGGCTCGTTTAGAAAGAAGGTGACGGTGTCAGAGGGATTCACTGCCCTTTAAACATCTTTCTTACCATGAGATCTGCATGAGTTGGCTTTGTCCCTGGGACAAGGTATCTGACCTAAATAAGCCTGAGAGAAAGAGAAAATGTTTATTTGGTCTCACAGTTTTGGAGGTTTCAACCATGTGAATGATTCCATTGTCTGGGGCCTGACGACCAGGGACAGAGCATAGTGGAGCCAGATAGTAAAGGAAGCCGCTCCCCTCCTCACAGCCAAGACACAGAGTGAAAAATGAGCAAGCATCCCAGTGGGCCCTGCAAGGCCACCAGCAACATCCAACGTGCTCCCAAAGGCCCCACCCACTGCCTCCTAGCAGCACCAAGGCTGAGGGCCAAGCCTTCAGCAAGACTCACTTTGGGGGACACTCAAGATGTAGATTATAGCCAGATTATAGTCAGCGACATTAGCGCCTAGGTTTGAAATCAGAATGCAGAGCCAGGTGTGGGTGGGCTGGGGTGAGGTGGGGGTAGGGTAGGGTGTAGGTGTGGATGGGGTGGGGTGTGGGTAGGGGTGTGGGGGTGGGGGTGTGAAGTAGGGGTGGAGTGGGGTGTAGGTGTGGGTGTGGGTGGGGTGAGGATGGGGGTGGGGGTAGGGTGTAGGTGTAGGTGTGGGTGGGGTAGGTGGAGTGTGTGGAGGGTGGGGTAGGGGTAGAGGTGTGGGTGAGGTGGGGTGGGGGTGGGGTGAGGGTGGGATGGGGGTGTGGGTGGGGTGTAGGTGTGGGTGGGGTGTAGGTGTGGGTGGGGTGTAGGTGTGGGTGGGGTGTAGGTGTGGGTGGGGTGTAGGTGTGGGTGGAGTGTAGGTGTGGGTGGGGTGTAGGTGTGGGTGGGGTGTAGGTGTGGGTGGGGTGTAGGTGTGGGTGGGGTGTAGGTGTGGGTGGGGTGTAGGTGTGGCTCAGCAGATAAAGAGCTTGCCTACCTTTGCATTGGGACCAGCATTCACATAAAAAAGTGAGATGTGTTGGCTACACATTTGTATCCCCCGCAGCACTGGGGAGGTAAAGACAGGTAGATTCTGGGGGTCACTGGATAACCGTACTAGCAGAACTAGTGAGGCCCCAGGTCAAGTGAGAGACCTTGTCTCAAAAACACAAGGAGAGGTAATTCCCAGCTCCCACCTTATAGAGCAGTTCACAACCACCTGAAACTCCAGCTGCAGAGAGTGTGTGTGTGTGTGTGTGTGTGTGTGTGTGTATGTGTGTGTGCGCGCATGTGTGTGCTCCTGGACATCTCCGGCCTCCAGGGGCACTCATATGCACAGACACACGGTTCTTTTAAAGTGTGGAGAGCACCTGAGGATGACACTGGAGGTTGGATGGCCACCACACTCACTAAGCACACATACATGTGTTCGTTTGTATACACACTCACACACACACACACACACACACACACATGAGTACATAAAGGAATAAGGACTCCTCTGTTCAGCCTGGCTGGACAGAAGCGGGGTTATTCAGCATCCGTGTTCAGAAAGAAAAAAAACCTAGGAGGAGTAAGTGTTGAGGATACAAAAAACAGTTTTCAGAAGCTGATGCCACAGTGCCTGGAGTGGGAGGGAAAAGCGCTGCCTCGTGGTCACAGCAGCATCTGACTTCTTGTCATGTTGTCCTGCGGGCTCAAACCAGGGCAGATACCTGCAGGTGTATTGCACCCTTCTATTGTTCAGACTTAAGTAGTCACAGGCGATAGGGATGGCTCGGCCAATGCACAGCATCAGGGGCGGCGGCGGAGGGGGCGGCTTTATTATTCTCTAGGACCTCAGATTCCTGAGAGACAGGTTATTTTCTAGAAGGATTTAAAGTTTCTGTGGAGCATGGTGGAGACAGGGGGAGGAAAACCAGAACTTGCTCTGCACTTCCTCTTCCCTCCCCCGTCGCTGGCAGGGACTATGCCAGCCTTTAGCAGCATTCCCAACCCTGGCTTTGTCTTAAGGCAAGCAACAGAGAAAAAATAAAAATTAAAAAAGCAAGGCCTTGCTGCTGGCCCCAGTGCTGCTGAAATCGTCCGTGATGGATTCTGAACTCCCTTCTATTTACTGACTAATCAAAAATGGAATAGTTGACTTTTTAAAGCAAGCATCCTCTTTTTTAATTTTTTAAATTTTTATCATACTTCTTTTTTAACATATACATAAATAAATTAAACTACATACAATCAGGAATTATATAAATGTTACACTCATAGTGATTTGGCTATTTGTATTTGGCAGCCTTGAAGAAAACATCTTTCCTATCTTGGTGAGCCTAAATTTCTGAATGTAAATCAATATCTATCATATCCCATTCTATCAACTTAAAACATCTACCTAGGCCTAAAAACATCTTAACCCCTAAACAACTAAGCTTAATCGTAAGACTAAACTATCTGTTCTTCAACCCCATCAGAGACTTGAGAAGGAATAAAACTTAATTACCTGAGTAACATCGAAGTGCAGTTGAGCAGCTTCCAAAATGAAAAAAGGACAGCGACAGTCTGCTGCCTAAACAGTCACCCAAAACTCTCTATAGCGTTGGAGCGTCTTCTTCAGCCTTCTGGCCCAATATATCTGACATACATGTTGGTAAGGCAGGAACTACTAAGGACCTGCTTACCCTGTCTTGGCAGAGTTTTGCCATCAACTCTGCCTGCATCCAAGCTTGCCCATTTTTAGGCAGAATTCTGTCTGTGTCAGAAAAGAGGATATTTTGCCCAGTGGCTAGTTTTCCCCATTTGAAGCCATCTCCATAAGGAGGTTGCGGTTTTTAAAGAAACATTCTTATGAAAGTGTCTTTTCTCGTTTACTCTCCCACACAAAGGTGCGCACATACGGACACATGTTACACAATTTGTGCATGCTAGTTAAGCCCAAACCTTCGTGATTAGGGTTAAGCCAGTACTTTGGGTGGAGACCCTGTGGGAGCCTTGTGCCTCTAGAGTGCTGCCAGGCACAGGGGGTGGGGGTGGGGGGGCTCCAGGACATCTCAAAGTGAGGGCTGTGGGAGGTATTTGAATCTCTGTGACTGCATCACCCAAAATGGTCACATCCCTTCCTAGCCATGATGCCTTCTAGATGGTTCCAGTTTTCACAGAGCTAGAATTTATCAGCCTGGTTAACTTCTTTTTTTTTTTTATTGTATTTTATGGAGGATCTTGACATTAATGTCAGTTGAGTACAGGAGAGCTGGAGCTTGCCTACAGAGAAGGAATAAGAGTTTAACAAGTCTGGGGTCCAAGGATTCCTAAGATCCATGGGCTGCGACCGGCTTAGAGCTGTACACATGAATAACCACTTTAAACAAGAGTTCCGGATGATCCAAACACACGTGACACTTACTGCACCAAGCACTGGCATCTATCACTAAACTGCAAGCAAATATTTAAAAGCAAGAATGTCGATGGGGCTAAAGATGGGGTTTAGAAACGTAAAAACAAGGGAATTTCTGATACCAAATCCAGTATGGACTCCATCTTGCCAGCCTCAGGCAACACTAGAAAACTGCAGTCTCCTTTCAGTTGGGATGCGGTCTTCTCAGGCAAGGTCACCAGAGTCCCCAGTTACCTAGGAGGTGGGCGGAGCCAGGAACAATGAGGAGGAAAAAGAGAAGACCCTGGTTTAGCCACTCCCAACTTTACCAATCACTTTATATGAATTAGAATTGAAAGGTCACACCGAGGGACCAACACTCAAGTACCATAGGAACAAATCTGAGACTAGTACCATCCCCTGCTCCAAATCCCTCAGTTTTAGGGGCCAGAGAGATAGCTCAGTGGGCAAAGGTCCTTGCTGTGTGTGCTAGTTATTTGTTTGTTTGGGTTATGTCAATTTGACACATTAGAGTTGTCTAGGAAGAGGGCGCCTCAACTGAAGGAGTGCTTCCTTGAAATGGGTCTGCGGGCCGTCTGTGGAGTATTGTCTTGATTGGTGATTGATGTGGGAGGGCCCGGCCCACCGTGGGCAGTACCATCCCTGAGCTGTATAAAGAAAAGACCGAGCAAGCCACGGAGTTGTTCCCCTGCCTGCTAGCCCTTGCTGTTGCAAGGCTTCTGCTTCAAGTCCTGCCTCCAGGTCCCCACACTGGCTGCTCTTGACGACTTGAACTGGGACCGGTAAGGCAAACAACCCTTTCCCTCCCCAGCTACTGCTTTTCATGAGAGTTGTATCACAGCAACAGAGATGCAGACTAAGACACTGTGCGAGCCCAACCGAGCCGGAGCTCCATCCTCAGAGCCTGTGGCGGAGTGAAAGGAGAGAAACAGCTCCACAAGATGGAGGAGGACAGTTCGCCATGGCAGGAAGGCTTCATCTGTCTCCCATCTCGGCTTATCTCCATCCGCATCGACTAGCACAACCTACTAGGGTTCAATAAGGAAACCAAGTGGTATCATAAACGTGGCCCAAGAATAAAATGCCAAAAAAGAAAAAGGAATGGGCTCTCTAGGCTGGCATGTGAGCCCTACCACCATTAGTGCAGAGGAGTCTCGTCTCCATCTGAACCATGGTTCCGAGGACAGAACTGAAGAGCTTTGGTTAATTACCTCAGTCTCAATCGAGGCGTCACTCAAAGACATTAACTCTCAGCTTTTTTTTTTCTTTAGTCTTAAATCTCTAGAATACTCCTCCATGGTCCTGGAGAGGGTAGGACTCTTCCAGTGGTTGCAGTGTGCAGTGTTTCTCCAGGACAGCCTTGGAGTTTGAATTCACCTGCATGCAAGCTGCTCGGGGCTTGACTCTTCTCCTTCTCCTCTCCCTCCTCCTCCTCTTTCTCTTCCCCTCCTCCTCTTCCTTCTCCTCCTCTGCCTCCTCTTCCTCCTCTCCCTCCTCCTCTTGCACGTCTAAATCTTAGCAAAGTGCACAGAGCACCATGTTTGCCACAGGAAACACTCCTCATTCCTGTACCGTGAGTCACTGAATCACCTTTCAACTTGAAAGGCTGGAGCCCCAAACCCATTTGATAGTATGGTGCCCTAGTCACCACACTCTGCTCTTTCCAGTTGCTCAAAACTTCCCTTCTCTGTGTGTGTCTGAGTTTGACTACTCAGTACCCAGGCAAGTGGAACCGTGTGATATTTATGCTGTGGGGCTGGGTTCTTTCTGGTTGTGTGATGTCCGTCAGGCTCATCTACGGGGAGCACGTGCAGGGGGGTTGGCCAGGCTGGCCTCGAACTCACATCAATCCACCTGCCTCTGGGGGCTGCTAGGGGTGGCTAGATTTTAAGGCTGGATAACATCCTATTGAGTACCCGTGCTGGCCTGTCCATCTGTCCCTGGATACTTGAGTTGTCTCTGCCTCTCACATATTATGAAACACTCTGCTAAGGAAAGACTGTATAGTCCTCACTTTCTAAACCTTCAAAAGGTTGGAAGAGGTGATTACAGCACAAGTTTAGAAAATGTAGAGCCTGGTCCCAGAGAACTTATCTAAGGCAAGATCAAACCCTAAAGCCCAATGTGTGGTGCTGTTAGCAACAACAACATAGCAGATTCAGTTGAGGAAATTCATTCTAGAGGATTGCTCTAAGGGGAAAAAGAGCCAACATCTTTCACTGGGGCATCCATCCATCACTCACTGTTAGGTGACCACAGAGAATCTAATGATGGCACAAAGCTGACCATATCAGAGGGAGACAGGCTCATTCTATAAACAGTCTTGTGAGACATCCCTGCCCTCAGCATTTTTCACAGTTCAAACCAAAATACTATCAAAACGCTGTTTGTTTTCTACCTAAGAAGCTCAAAGTAGACACCGTTAATACAGTCCAGCACTTGTGAGTGTGGTGTGACAAAGAGAAAAACAGAGCATCCCTCCCATCATGCCCAGAACACTATCTGCCGACATGTGGCTTACCAACCAGTGTGAGGTAAGATGTCAGGCACACATCCACAGCAGAAGGTCCTCTCTCACAGGAAAGAAGATGCTGGAGGGCGGGTAGGATAATATAATTAAAAAGCTGGGACACAATATAACTCAGAGACATGTCAGTTGGGTAGCCCGCTGCCAGGATTTGAGACCTTTTCTTTTTCCTCTAAAAGCTCTGTGAGCAGAGCTTGGAGACAGCTTTAAGAACTAAGATTCACCCCACCAGGCATTAACGGTGTCCAGAAACTATGTGAGCAATCTCGCTTGACATCCTTAAGACATTTATATCTGTCTGGTGCAGAACCAGAGGGGGAAACATGTTAATTTTCTCAGCCTGCAGATAACACGTATACAGAACCTCGCAGCCCCCCCCCCCCCACACACACACAAAAAGAGCTCCACGTACTCTCCAGGGCTTCCACTGCCTTAAAATATAGACTTGCATTTATCTTGGCCACATTAACGAGGTCTGTTTGACCAATACATTTATATTTATGATGACTGAGGGCAGATTATGGTTGTTAAAACTTGTCCTTGGGACATGAAAACACTCCTCTGTCATTAATACATTTGTTAATATAAACTATGATGTCAGGTCAACGTAAAGGGTAAAAATGTTTCTAAAGTACGCGCACATCATTTTTTAAAGCAATTGAGCCTAATGGAATAGCAAAGGTCATCATAACAAACCATTACAGTCTTCGTCTTGGCTACGCTGGCCACAGAAGAACCTCCAAGAAACTGCCATCATTCCTCCAGTGTTATGGCATCCAGACTACAGGGATGGCTCGCAAATGAGTCATCCGGGCTCAGATCCGCGGTAGCTATGTGAGTGCAGCACAATCAATTATTCATGTGTTTACAGAGAGCTTTCCTGGTTGATGTTAACCAGAGCTGCTTGCAAAGGACAGCTCTCCAGCTGCCCTCAGCCATCCCGGGCCTCCAGCTAACAAGTCACTTTAATTGCTGGAGAAGCCATCTGGAAGATGAGCCTCCCCAGCCCAGACCTTGGGACTTTATTAGGTGCAAAATTATTAATCAGGGATAATTATGACACTACCTTATATACAGGACTCTCAGAAAAACCCTAAAGAGGGTGAGAGAAGGTAGGCTTGACCTGGAACCCATTAGGCTCAATGGGGATTGGACTATTGAGGATCCAGGTCAGGGACGCGTGGAGAGCAGAAAAGAGCAAAGGGAAGGAATGGGACCCTCTGAGTCCCTGTGCAGACTGCTCCGAGAAGGGAAAAGCCCGTGGCTGAGGACCACCAAGGGTGAATGCTTTAGATTGGTCAATAGCCAAATTGACCCAGCCATCAAAATGGCCTCAGGAGAAGGTGGACAGGAAACAGGACCCACAGGCTATCCAAGAAGGCTAATGCTGTGAGCAAGGGCAGCTCCTGTCTCTGAGCTGGGACACAGGGTGGAAGCTGATGGCTCCACTGGGCTGGCCAGAGTTGTGTGTGGGTCGTAGTCAAAGCTGTGGTCTCACTTCTTAGGAGTGTGTGGTCAGAGGCAATGGGGCACAGGGGGGGCACAGCAGGCACATTTTTATGAGACAGATTTCAAGAATTTGGTGGTACTGAGAGTTTTTTTCTTCTTTTTGTTTGCAATCAAGTAATTTCCAATGTTGTAATAATGTGGGGCAGGGGAATATAGCATGGCTGGTAGAGTGCTTGCCTGGCGTGCATGAAGCCCTGGGTTCGATCCTCAACACTGCATACAGCTGGGTGTGGTGGTGCATGCCTGTAATGCCAGTCGTCCTTGGCTATGTAGCAAGTTTGAGGTCAGTGTAGGCTACATGAGACCCTGCCTCAAAAATAGATAGATAGATAGATAGATAGATAGATAGATAGATAGATAGATAGATAGATCTGGCATAATTCACTGGGCCATATTTTAAAAGTAGCATAAGTAAACTGTACGTTCTTGCTAACATGAGCACAGCTCAAAATGCATATAGAGCTGGTATGGTCGGGCACGTCTCTCAGACCAACACAAGTGAGTCTCAAGCAGAAGGATTATGACTTAAAGCCATCCTGGGATATGTATATATAAATACACATAATGCATTTATATATACACATACACACATCAATATAACTAGATAGATGAGAGAGAGTTAAGAAAGCCTGCAGTAGAAAGAGGCAGTTAGCAGTTGGAGAGAGGGCCTCCCTCCTTGGTGCACAAAGCATCCTGGGGGCACTTCTACTGTTGGGCATTGTCATGAGGCCAGGACTGCAGAAGGTTCGTGGTGGGTTCACTTTATCGCCTCTAAGTTGCTTTTGATCATGGTGCCTTTTATCACAGCACCATAAGCAAAACTAAGACAGGGATTAAACTTGCTATGTAGCCCCATGTGGTCTTGAACTCGATATGTTGTGGTCTTGAACTCGCTATGTTGTGGTCTTGAACTCTCTATGTAGCCCCATGTGGTCTTGAACTTGCTAGGTAGCCCAGTGTGGTCTTGAACTTTCCATGTAGCCTAGTGTGGTCTTGAACTTGTGATGAGTCCCCAGGCTCAGTCCTTCAAGAGCTGGGATTATAGGTCCATGCCACAACCTTCCGCTTCATCCTGTTTTCTTTCAGTTCTTGTGTGCTTAAGTTGCTATTTTATTGACTCCCAGCAAGTTTCTAGCATTTTCTGTAGAACGCCAAGACAGCAAGCCTTTATGGTTGCCCACTGGAGCCACTCCACAGCCCTTATTCCTGCTCTGCAGCCCTGAGTTTCTCCTCCCCACCGTGATTGCCCCATAAAGTCACCATGCATAGAACATCCACAAAATGTAGATATTTGGGTCTGGCCTCACGTGTTCATCACTGGGTACCATGAGTTCTTTCTGAGGGTTTGTGACAGTAATGGCCCTGATGCAATATTTCAAATGGACCCGTGTGCACGGGAGTGGTATCCAAAGTCAACAGGACATCATTTTTTTTTCCTTTAGTACTAACTCGCCCACTAAATATAAAATAAAAACAAGTAAATGGCCTCTAAGTCTTACTGACAGTGAGCTTGAGAGATGCTCAGAGCTTTTGGAGGTCACTGTGTTCTCTGACATCCAATGGGCAGAAGAAGGCAAGCATTAAGTGAGAAAGGTGTCTGGGTACCATCCTCCATTTGGGGGCAACCTCACACGAGGCTCTGTCCAGAGATGGTGAGGGGTTCACCTGAAGTGATAAGCCATGGGAAAGTGGATGTTGCCTTTACAAAGTGTTAGGAGTGTGGCTCTAGGGACAGTGAGGGTAAAGGTGACCTGAATTGGATGCCAGGGTAGAAGACACTTGGCTTGTGCAAATTGTTCTCTGACCTCTGCTAGTGTATCATGGCACTTGTGTGCATGTTCACGTGCTAGAGTGCACATGGGTATACACACACACACACACACACACACACACACACACACACATTTAATATATTTATATATATTTAAATAAAGTAAATTTTAAAATAATGAAAGAAAGTCACTTTCCTGAATCAGAGAAACACAGGGCACTTGGGGGCTCCTCCACTTCTGTCAGATGGACTATTTCTAGTACAGAAAACTAGACCCAGGCACAAGATTGGGGTTTTTTTGTTTTGTTTTGTTTGTTTTATTTTTTGCCCCGTTTTAATTTTCTTTTTTCTCAAGGAGTGCTGAGCTGCCATTCACCACCACTAGGTGGCGCCATATCTTCTCAAGGCCATTTCATTTAGCTCAGATTAAGAAGAGAGCCATCATTTCCCAGGCAAGATCAAATCTCATCTCAGACACCCAGGGAGAGGTATCTCCCTCTCTGATGTCACTTTTTGCCCTACATACTAGAGAGGATTTTGAATCCTTCGGTAGGGTGCACCAACGCTTTGCCTCGAGAGTGGAATAGCCTTGCTATTCATGGAGCTGAGACCCAGTCTGGATGCTGGCTTTGTACTCTGACATTTCAGAGGTGCTCCTTGGGTTACAGGACCCATCAGATCTTCACAGACGCTGTCTAGGAAGCAGCAGCATCAGATGCAGGAGGATCTGAGGGAAATAAATATCTTCAGTGCTTACGCTTTAAGCCCTTTCCAACGCTAGCTCTGGGCTTGAAACGTTGTCTTTCCAACTTTACTTGGGAGAGTATTTAATTTCCATTGTCTGCATCATGTCCAGGGGTAGCAAAACATTCTGGAACATTCTTCTGGCATACATAGTCTTCCTCCTCATTCTCCTCCTCTTCCTCCTCTTCCTCCTCCTCCTCCTTCTTCTTCTTCTCTCTCCCTCCCTCTCTCTCTCTCTCTCCCTCTCTCCCTCTCTCTCTCTCTCTCTCTCTCTCTCTCTCTCTCTCTCTCTCTCTCTCTCTCTCTCTCTCCCCCTCTCTCCCTCTCTCCTCTCTCTCTCTCTCTCTCTCTCTCTCACTCTCTCGCTCTCTCTCTCCCCCAAAAGGGGATGATGGACATCTGCTGTCTTGGCAAGTGAATGCAGAAGTAGAAGAATTACTCCATAGTTATAAACAGGGCATTTTGATAAGCCCTCCATTCTTCAAGAAACTTAATGGGAACCTGCTAAACTTGCAAGGCTGTATTTCTCTGCTTGTGTGCTGGGTCCAGGAAATGTTGAAACAGAAGGAAATCTGATAGAAGAAGAACTGGGAAACCGCAGATTCAAAGAAAAGGCTGAAGAACCACTTCATGTAATGTCAGTATTAAAAATACATTTTTAGGAGACATCTGCTATTCTGGAACGTGCGGCTCCCATCACTGGCTCAGAAGGTACACGGGGTCTCCCACTTTGACTGTCCCTGGGTTTTCCAGAGAAAAATACTGTCCAAAGAGTGGTAACTTCCCATATAATGTCTGCTCCGAAGGGTCACACAGGCGGTAACTGCAACAGGAAAAGACCTTGATGAGTCACAAGGGGCAGGAAGAACTTGGACCCCATGTGGCTTTGTCGAGGCTGAAGCAGGTGTCACAGCCTGTGCCTAGAGTCAGGGTCCAGTCAAACCTAACAGACCAGCAACCCCTGGGGAGAGCCAGAGAGTAACAGGCCAGTTGGAAATACCAGGAAATACCTTGTGGCGTTTCCCATAGTGACATTTCCTTCTCCCAGAATTAAGAAATTAGATGCTTGAGGCCGGAGAGATGGCTCAGTGGGTAAGAGCACTGGATGCTCTTCCAGAGGATCAGGGCTGGGTCTCCAGCGCCCATGCCAGGAGGCTCATAACTGCCTGTACAGGTGGCTTACATCAGCTCTATATGATCCCATTCCTTCTTCTGGCTCTGCCAGCACTGCACACATGTGGTACACCAACACAGAAGCAGGCACAACACCCATACACATTAAATAAATAAAATATAAATAAATAAAATTTTAAGGAAGATTTAAAAATTAAAAAAAAAAAAAGATACCCTACCTGCTTGGACATGCCTATAGTTTTCCTTTTCTCTTACAACTCCTCCACATATGTCACCTGTTCCAAGGTCATGGCCAGACTGTCACCCCTGTCCCTGGGTGCTACATCTTTCCTTCCTAGTGCATGGTTGCCCAGACCAGAGGTCCCTTGAGAACATCATTTGATTTCGCTCCCCTTTTTTCACCCCCACTGTCGGGATGCTGGCCGCCAGCATGCCTGAGCAGTTGAGTGTAGTAACCTCCTAGCCGGCTCCTCACTCCCCCATCAGCTTAGTGTGGACGCTGTTCTGTGACTTTTTATGGAAAGGGTTTGTTTGCTTTTATCTAAGTGTACGAGTATTTCTCTGCATGTGTGTACACAACATCACATATGTGTAGTGCCAGAGGATGCCAAAAAAAAAGGGCACTGTTTCTCCTGAAGCTGGAGTTACAGGTAGTTATGTGTGCCCAAAATGGGTGTTGGGAACCAAACCCTGGCCCTATGGAAGAGCAGCTAGTGCTTTATCCACCGAGCCATCTCTCCAGCCCAATACTGTTTTAATTTCATTCTGATCTCATTACCCCTCAACTGGCTCCCCAGTGCCTAAAGAATAATTGCAGATTATTATTTGTGCCTGATGCACAAAGCCCTCTACCTGGCCCCCGACAGCTAAACCTTTCTCTCCTGCTACTTACTACACTCGAGCATTCCCCAATCCCTCAGGACTCCCCGCTGTGCGCCACCTGGCGAGCTGACCCTTCCTCCCTTCCCCAAACAGCAGAACTCCACCCTTCCCTTCGAGCCCTGCTCAAGTGTCCCCTGTCCTGGAGAAGTTCAGAGTCACATAAGCCAGCAGCAATTCCCCGTTTCTTAGTTTCTCTGCTCTTGCCACGTTTTGTTCTATAGGTTCAGGTCACACATATGTCTGCTCCATGGGACAGAATGAGCTGGGGAAGCCAAAGGGCGTCCAGTTCCCTTTATGCACTTACGCTCAGTTCTGGGCCTTGTCAGTCACCCCTGGCCCACGCTGCTTGCTGGATGGATGAAAGTGTTGGTAAGTGACACTCTTAAAGACAGCGTGAGTTGGATGTGGCCATCCTAGCACTCAGGAGACGGGGGCAGGGGGAGGATAGCATGTTCAAGGCCAACCTGGCTACATAGCAAGACGGGGGGGGGGGGGGGGAGTGGGGGAGGGTTGGGGGGAGCATATACACCTTTGTCAGATGGAAAACTCAAGAAGCCATGGAAAATCCACATGAGCAATGTGGACATATCATGGTAAGACTCGCCCCTAGCACCTCTCCACCAAAAACCCAGTACTAACTACTCTTCAAAACAGAAATGGGCTGTGAGAACAGACTCTGACGAGATCCCAAACATTCAGGGTTATACGACCACAGACAAAAGGTACAGCCTGGGCTAGCCTTGATTTCATGGCCTTCTATCTCTTCCTCTTCAGCATCTCTTTCTGGTTGTGCTCCCACAACCAAGAGAGCTCTAAAATCCCTGTTGAGGAAGTAGAGCTCATGTGGTCCAGGTGTGCCAGGAGCTGGCTGAGGCTGCAATGACTTGGGACTCCAAATCTCTGCTGCTAGGACAATGGTCCTGGGTGACACTGCCCTGGCTATGGAGGAGCTGGGGAAATCACACGTAGGTCTTTTTGGTGTGCTAGGCTAGCACTCAATCCCTCGAGCTATAGAACCAGAATGTATTACATAAATGTGTGAGGTTTTCAAATAACAATTTAAAAATAAGAATTAATAAAGAATGAAGAGCTGAGTCTGTCTCCTCCGGAGTCCCCAATCCTTCCCCAGCTTGCGGAATAATGATATCCCTGTCCACTTGCTACTATAGCCCTTGGTCCTGCCACATAGCCTGGTACATAAGCCATTTAACAAAGGGGTGGATGGATGGATGGATGGATGGATGGATGGATGGATGGATAGATGGATGGATAGATGGACAGAGTAACAGATGGGTGGGTGAATCAAGCTGCTTATCTGGGCTATCTCAGTTTGCCTAGAGTGCCCCCTAGTAGCATAGCCTGCAGTAGTAGCCTTAGACCCATGAATCCACGCATCTTTTATTGCTTGTCTTTCCCTTAGTCACCATGTGATGGGAGAGGCATTTGGATACACGGGAGTGGAAAGACAGCATTTATATAGCTTGGCATATGTTATTCCCATGTTTTGTACTGGGGGACTGTGGGATCTACCCATCTCCAGGAATTCCTACACCTCTTACATACTCACACATGCATCAAGCACTTACCACATTGCTGCAAATCTATGACAAGCCTTAACAGGGATGTGTGACACCCTTGCTCTACAGTGAGTCTCAGAGGCAAAACCCACATGCTGCAAATCCTGTATCTAAATGCTAGTCTGGTACCAAACCCCAGCAAGAGGATCAGGAGTTCAAAGTTACTTCATCCTATAGCAAGGATGCTGCCATTCCTCCCCAGGCCTGGTAAGAATCCAGAGTCAACCAATCACACATCTGTCTTTAGCCTGGACAGTTCCTGAATCAGGTGAGAAACCAAGTGAGGTCAACAGTGGCCCCTGGTGGACATCATTAGGTATTGCAAGATGGTGAACCAAGCCTTTTTCATCACTCTTGCCTGATAAATGGATCTTCTCTGACTTTATCTATATAACTACATCTGCTTCTCTACATATCTACATATCTATATCTATGTAAGTCTATTGATCAATATAGATATAAAAATACATATTAAATCTCTGTTGGGATTATCAAATTACATTTTTAGATAGGGCCTTACTTTGTATCTCAGAATGACCTGGGGCTTACTATGTAGACCAGGTTAGCCCATGTCAAGCCTTCTGCCTCAACCTCCAAATTACTGAGACTACTAATAACCACAACACTGAGCAATAAATTATATTTCAAAGAAAATCCCCCATGAGTCAGATGTGGTGGCGCACACATTTAATCCCAGCACTTGGGGAGGCAGAGACAAATGGATCACTGTGGGTTTAAGGCCAGCCTGGTCTACAAAGTAAGTCCAGGACAGCCAAGGCTATGCAGAGAAACCCAGTCTTGAAAAACCAAAAAAGAAAAAAAATAAAAAAGGAAAAAAGAAAAAAGAAAGAAAGAGGAAACTGGAGCCCAAGAGATGGCCCAGTGGTTAGGAACACTGGCTGCTCCCCAGAGGACCCAAATTCAATTTCCAGCACCCACATGGCAGCTCATAACTGCCTGTAACTCCAGTTACAGGAGACCCATGGCACCAGGCATGCATGTGGTGCTCATATATGTGCATGCAAGCAATACCCATACATATAAAAATAAACAGGTAAATAAACCTTTAAAGAAAAAAGAAACTGAGACTTCAAGATCCTAAGCATGCTGGGATGGAACTCGGTGACAGAGTGCTTGCCTGCTGTACCAAAGAACCTGGGTTCCACCCTTAGCACTGAGAAGGAAAGAAAGAAAGAAAGAAAGAAAGAAAGAAAGAAAGAAAGAAAGAAAGAAAGAAAGCTAGCAGAGTGGTAGCATCCTCCTGCTCTCCCAGGGGCTGACAAGGAGCCTCCCTGTGCTTAGCCTAAGCAGACTGTACTGGACTGATTTTCTGCTGTCATGCTTTGTCCTGCTGGCCTCTGGCCATACAGTCAGCAGGCAAGCCCAGGCAGGTGGGTGAGAGGTCAGCTGCCTTGCCCAGCATGTTCAGTGCAATGCAGCGCTGACCCCTGGCCACCAGCGATACCCAGAGATGCTGTTGAAGGGGCTGTGTGCTTGCCTGTGATTTACAGACCGCAGCGGGGCCTCACCCTGCCCGATTTATGACCACCTGTCCCGGCAAGAACATAAATCACTAGATTGCTGGCACTTTAAATCTCAGGGAGAGATAGGAGAAGACACCTAGGCTGCCTGCACTGTCTCCCCGGGTATTAGAAGCAATTAGGGCTGGACGGCTGGGCTGTAAGAAGCCTGCAGGCAATCAGGAGGTGAGTACGGGCTCCTGTGATTCCCTCCTTCCTGCCCTGACTCCGTATTTTGGATCCATTACTCTTTCTACAAACACAGCCTCCCAAGCTAGGGGCTCTGACAGTGCAGAAAGCCAGCCCCAGTACCCGGAGATGGTTCCGCAAGCACATTAGCTTTTCAAAGCCAGAGGGGAATGAAGTCTGAGACCAAGCAGTGTAAGAGGGAGGAGGTCAAAAGATAAAATGGTGACAGCCAGCTCCAGGGTCATTTATTTAATCTACACGTAGACTCATCCAGTCCGTCCTGCCCCCTCCACCCCCATTTCTTTTATTTTATGGAAATCGGAGCCATGCCTGGCAGTACAATCCTGTAGTCCAAGCTACTCAGGAGACAGAAGAATCACAAGTTCAAGGCTTACCAAGGCTACACAGTGAGTTCAAAACCAACCTGGATGACTTAGGGAGACCCTGCCTCAAAACAAAAAAGTAATGGCTGCTTAAGATCACTTGTTGCTTTTGCGTAGAGTCCAAGCTCAGTTCCCAGCACAAACATGGAAGCTCACAGATGTCTACAACCAGAGTTCCAGGGGAAATGACACCACCAGGGGACAGGTGGTCATAAATCGGGCAGGGAGAGGCCCTGCTGCGGTCTGTAAATCACAGGCGAGCACACAGGCCCTTCAACAGCATCTCTGGGTATCGCTGGTGCCCAGGGGTACACACACATGCTGTGCACAACAAATACATATAGGCAAACAGCACCCATACGTCGTAGTAGTAGTAATGTAGTAAGAAATTAAAAAGGTAGCTGGGGACAGAGTTCAGTGTAGAAGAGCTTGCCTACTATTCACAAGGGCCCGGATCCAATCCCTAGAGGCCTAAAACAGAAGAGTTCTAGGGCCTGGCCTCAGGAGACTGGCTGACAGTAACAGACCTGCAGTACTCAGGCCTCTTTCCAGGGCCTAGCCGGTCTTTTCTCTGTGCTGTATTTCCTCTGTTAGTGGAAAATCAGACAAGATCCTCCATTGCTCTGATGTCAGATAGATACAAACAAGAGTTACAGTGTATCGCTAGCTCTCTAAGGCAGCTCCTCTGAGGACTCCTGTCTTACATAGTAACATTTTCTAGAGTGCCTTATGGGAGCCCCCCACTGCACCCTGTTACTTTCTGGAGATTCTCCAAATCCTCCAGTGGGAACAGCCAAGCACAGGGAGAATGGAAGGCCCCGACATGCTGCCTTTCTGCTGTACATACCAAGCTACCTAGCAGCCAGAACTCCCTAAAGCACCCACTCGACTGGATGTGCTGTCTCCACAGATATTAGTAAACACGGCTCCTCAGACACCTAGACCCCGGGAGGAGCCCCGGTGCACCTAGTCTTACCTCTTCAGTGTTTCCAGAGGCTCCTTCCTGTCCATGATGCCCGTGTCCGGATCCACCGTGGTTAAAAGGCACCTGGACACACACAGACAGCATCACACAAGAACAAAGCAGAGATGCCTTGCCCCTCCCCCTCACAGGGCCAGGAAAGGCTCTTACCGGGTGCAAGCCATCACCCTCTTCAGTTCCACATCCCCAATGAGAAGCTTGTTCCAAGAATCCTAGAAAGGAAAGGACAAATCCCCATGAGCTCCTCTGGACCCTCACTTATGCAAGGGACTTGTGGGGCATCAGATCTGATGACGTCACTACGTCAGAAGGGGGCGGGCTTCTCCTCAGTCCAGAGCAGCAACAGACACCACACACCTATAGTCTCTTTACTTCCTAAGGAATGTCAGCCCTCACTCCCCTTTGAACGATCGCCCACGCATGATGCCCTGGGCTGGATCCCCAGCACTGAGCACAGAGTCACACACCTTTAATCCTAGCACTTAGAAGGCAGAGACATGAGGATCAAAAGCTCTAAGCCAGCATTGCTACATAGCAAGTCTGCTCCAGCACAGCCAGGGCTGTTACACAGAGAAACTCTGCCTCAAAAAACAAAGCCCGTGTTCTTGCAGAGGACCAGCATTCAGTTCTCAGCACCCATGTCAGGCAGCTCACAAGCACCATGACGCCAGCCCTAGGCAACTGGACTCCCTATTGTGACCTCTAAAGGCAACTGCATTTGTATGCATATACACTCCCCCCCCCATAACTAAAATTAAATCTTGTTATTTAAAAAAAGATCACCCAGTATGGTGGTGCACTCCTTTTATCCCAACACTCAGGAGGCAGCAACAGGTAGATCTCTCCGAGTTTGCGACCATCATTCATGGTCTACATAGTGAGAGTCTTATCTCAAAAAAGAGTTATAAGTGAGTTGGAGGCCAGCCTGGTGTACAATGGGAGTCTAGGATAGCCAGGGCTATACACAGAGAAACCCAGTCTTGAAAAACCAAAAAAAAAAAAAAAAAAATATATATATATATATATATATATATCAAGGTAAAAATTCTACCACCTAGAAAGCACCTGTGCAGCTAAAGGAAGGAAGAAGAGAAAACTATTATTATTGACTTCACACCAGGCCATGCTAGCTGGAGGTACTATCTCAAAATAATATGGGCTCGGAGCCAAAAGTCCTGAAGAGAAGCAACTGTGGCCTGAGCTTGGTTATATAATTGCTATGGGTCCAATTTGCAGTTAGTAGAGTTTTTACAGGATACAAAGCCTAAGAAAGTCAGCTGTGCCACAATGGCAACACTTGAATGCTGAGGAACAGGGATATGGATTTTTTTTTTAAATTATATCGATTACATATGTGGATGACTTTAAATTTTATTTATTTCTTTCATTGCCAAGTTCAGTGAAAGAGTATTGTGACCCAGGCAGGTGTTGGAAAGTGAAAGGATTCTGGGTAGGAGAGGAGCCAGAGGGCAGCCTCGGAGCATCTGTGTGAATGAGTGGAGGGGGTATATGTCCTACCTTTATACAAGTTCCTGGACCAAAATTAGGTTGTCACCTTTGTGTGCGGTAAGTGTCTTTATGTGCTGAGCCAGTTTACAGGCTTAGTATGGACATTTGGCTATTGAGCAAGGCAGTCCCACTGAAAAGCATAAGAGAAAAATAAAATAAAATAAAATAAAAAAAGAAAAGAAAAGCATAAGAGTTCTCACAGAGGCCCTGGGGGCTTGTCCTTGCCTCTCTAGGGTTCAAGAGACAACAACTCTGTGGTGCAGACATGACTATGTATCAAAGTCTGACCTATCAGGTAGCCAAGAACTGAAAAATCACAAAGCAAGGGCACTTGACTGAGCCTGGGAGGGGCAAAGCAGAGGGAAGAGCCAGAGGCAAATTTCCAGAGCCAAGTTCAGTGAAAGAGTGATGTTGGAAAGTGAAAAGGACTCTGGGTAGGAGAGTAGCCTGAGGGCAGCCTGGGAGCATGGACCCTTTTTTTTTTTTTTTTTCAAATCAATAGAACCAAGCCCTTAAGAGGGAGTCCAGGGCTGTTACTAAGGATTAACCAGTGGTAAGTGACACTGTAGAACTGCAGAGAGAGAGAGAGAGAGAGAGAGAGAGAGAGAGAGAGAAACAGTCAATGGCTCACTGAGCCACAGCAGGCATAGGAGGATTGTCACTGAGACAATCACAAATGCCAGTTGTCCCCTTTTGTTAAACTGACTGATTACTGACATAGCCTGAACATAACTCGTTGTCACAAAGGAACCCAGACAATGGCAGGAGCACTGCATAAGGATGCATTCAGTAGCTGGGTGTGGTGGTGCACACCTTTAATCCCAGCACTGGGGAGGCAGACACAGGCAAATCATTGAGTTCGAGGCCAGCCTGTTCTACAAAGTGAGTCCAGGACAGCTAAGGCTACACAGAGAAACCCTGTCTCGAAAAACCAAAAAAAAAAAAAAAAAAAAAAAGCATTCAGTTCACTCACTGCACAGGCATCTTGCCATCTCTAGAAGAATTTGCATGTTTGAATCTGATAATAGGCAAGGAATGTTTTATATAAAACATCAAAAGTGAGCTGGCAAGGTGGCTCACCGGTAAAGATACTTGCCACCAAGTCTGAAGGCCTGAATTCAAACCCTGGGATTCACATAGCTGAAGGAGAGAACCAATTTCTACATGTTGTCTTGTAGAAATTCACGCATTCATGGTGGCATGTATAAACATTAGTTAGTTAGTTAGTCAGTCAGTCAGTTAAAGTACCATTTTAAAAATCATGGATGCACTTGTGGGGATGGAATTCCTAGATTGCTCTTTTCCCAGCGTTCCTAGTTTACCTCCCACAGCAAAGCTGAGAGACAGAAGTAGCTCTCCCAGTGTCAGGGGTTAGAACTCAGTCGCTTGGCCTGTATCACTCCCTGGAATCCAAGGGAGCTGTCAGAGGCAAGGGCCTCTCTCTAGTCTCTTTTGCCTCTCCCTAAAAGGCATGACCAGAAGGAAATCCTACTTGAAGGCTGACATCCCCGCTGGGTACCCACAGCTGGCCTCCACCACCAGCTCCCTGCCAGGGCTTCCTGAATGTCTTCCCATTCTCAGCCACCTTTCACCTGAGAAATCCTTGTGTGATTCCCCAGATATACAAACCGGGCACGGGAACCAAACATGTGCTGATAATAAGTCATAAAAACTACTTTAAAGCAATTCTTCAGAGTATTTACCACTTATCAAAGGCTAAAGTGAATCCGTATGGCAAGAAGATGAATGTGTTTGTCTGACAAAATATAATCCAAGGAAATTCTAACTGGATATGTGCTAATGAGTGAAGGTAGAAAAATATTGCCTTTGATTTCTGTCATGAGACCATTATGCATCTCCAAGAGCAAACCCTGTGTGCACAATAAAAGCACCTTCATAACAAATGGAAGTCTCGAATCTCAGCCAAGCTATTGCTTGTGCTGTGTGGTGTGACAGTACGCACAGTGCAAAGTGCATGTCATGTGTCCAGAACCAAGGCTGCAGCAAAGTCACATGATACAAGATGGGTAAATACTGCCAGGAACACATTAGACTCATTCTGTGTTTTTGAGTTGTTGCACATTCATTACTGTATTCGTTACTTTTCTGTTGCTGTGATAAAATACTATGACTGAGTCAGCTTATAGAAGAAAGGGTTTGTTTGGGCTTTTTCCAGCTCAACTCTGGGCTGGCAGAGCAAAAGCATGGATGGCATTGGAGCAGAAAGCTAAGGGCTCACATCTTGAACCACAAGTACAAGCAGAGAGCAAACTGGGGATGCTGTAAGGCCACACCTCCTAAACCTCTCCAAACTGGGGATGCTGTAAGGCCACGCCTCCTAAACCTCCCCAAACTGGGGATGCTGTAAGGCCACGCCTCCTAAACCTCTCCAAACTGTTCCACCAGCTGAGGACCAACTATTCAAATGCCCGAGTCTATGGGGGACATCTCATTCAAGCCATCACTGTTACTACTACCATTCTTCATGATTGTCACATTCCGTTCTGTCATGGCCCAGCATCTGCCTTCATGACAGATCAGGCAGAGTCGAAGTCAGCATCCAAAGGCTATGACAAGAAGAGGTCAGCTGCTAGGACCACACAGGACACTAGAAACCAGCCTCATGGTTCTCCATGCTGAAGAACAATGCGGGACACCTAAGGGCCCAAAGAACGGAGTCTTGGGAGTGTTTGGTGTCGGATAAGCACCCCATCCAGCAGCCATGCTACAAATGCTGGTCTTCCTTGAGGGAGTCACCAGCCAGCTCAGCAGGAACCAGGCAGGGTAGGCTGGGGTGGGGTGGCAAGACAAAACAAGTACCTCGTTGGCTGCCTGAGTGACACAGACGATGTAGTCCATGCTGAGTAAATGTAGCCCAATAGTCAATCTGCCTACACAGGATTCTCCCTGTAACCCTTAGACCTCACACAGCAGTATCTCTGCCCTCACTTATGTGCCTCTTCCATACATAAGCTTTCACTTCTTAGGTGCTCAACAAACCAAAAAATAGAATCATTGTGCAATATAGAGGCAATTCCTTACAATAGTCTAATCCAATGTTAACAGCTGTTATGCTTTGGTGTTGTTATTTTGAGACAGGGTCTTATGTAGCTCAAGCTGACCTTGAACTCATATAGCTGAGGTTGGCTCCAGATCTGTCCTGCCTCTACCTTCATGGCTTTGATTACAGTTATGGGCTTCCTGGCAAAACATATTGCATCTTTCACAAAACAAAAAGAAAGAGGCTATGCCGGCCAAATGTTACCTCTGCATAAACACCACACCCGGAAATGACTATGTTGGGCCTGAAGTTTGATGCTCTCACTCTCTTCTCCATCCTGGAGTTGAGATCTTCCAACGATGCCTCAGAAAGGACCAGAAATGGGCTTGCGTCTGAGTAGGCCACCTGACAAGGTAACAGACATTGGGATACAATGTGGCCTAGAAATGCCTCATAGGGGACATCCTGGGTCTAGCCCAAGACAATTCAGCCCCCACCCCAACACACACATCTTTGTAACTAGTTTTCTAGTGTTCTTTTTTTCTCATAGAAATGTCCCAGCAATGCAAATCCTTAACTGTCCTTGCAGAACTGCATGGCATAAAGGGGCTGGGGATAAGGCTCAGCAGGTAAGAGCACTGGCTACTCTTGCAGAACCAGGGTTCAATTCCCAACACCCACACGGCTGCCCACATCCACCTGTAACTCCAGTTCTAGGGCATTTGATGCCCTTTTCTGGCCTTCATAGGCACTGCCCATATGTAGTACATAGACACTTATTCAGGCAAAATCCCCATACCTATACAATTTTATTTTTATTTTTATTTTTATTTTATGAACACAACATGACCTCAGAGTCCTACTGTTGTCACTAGACATGTTCGCTTAAAGACATCACTTCACCTTCCTAAGCATCCATATCTTTGGCATTTAATAAGGTGGTCAAGTTTGGTGGTTTCATTATTGTCAGAAAATGCTCATTAATTCTATAGGTACTTAGCTTAATGCAACATCCAAATCTATACGAAGTATGAACATTGGCTCTCTCTCTTTTTAAACATTAAGGTTGTCTGCAGTGCCACCACCCTACACCATGAGCCTCTGCAGCCTGGCCATGTGAAGTCTTGGGCTCCCACACCTGAACTGACCTGCACTTATAGTCTGACACACAGATGTAAAAACCTAGAACATTTGGACCACACCCTTGCTGAATTGACTACAATGGTACCACTGAACAATACATACTATTGGACCTCTTCTGGCACCAGAATGCTTACACAAATAGGGGAGTGCAAGGCTCCCTCAAAATCAAGAAACCAGGAACCAACATATTCCTGGAAGACACTTGTGGCGCTCCCTTTGGCTATGAGACTATAGACACAACGGATCCCAAGAAACTGGAATTAGGAGTCTTGGGTGAGGGCAGAAGAGGCCATGATGTCAGCCTGGGGAGGGCGTTGTCTCTAGGGAAGAGATTTCACCCATTTCTGACAACTTTCAGGGGAAACTGGAGCCTAGATAATGGTGAAAGGCAGGACCTGTTTGTTCTTCAAACCTTTGGCCGTCTAGTTAAAAACCTGGCTCATGAGGACTGTTGGGGCTCAGGCTGTGAGCATGGCAAGTGCTTTTTTTCTGTCTATTGCTTGGAGTCCCTGAAGCCTGGAGGTTGCCACAAAAACCACAGCCTTTAGCATAGCAGGGATGTGTCACATATGGGAAAACACAAGACAACTTTTCTCCACTTTTGGACCACACCAAGCCTCTCAGCACAAGCCTCTTACCTGGTCTGTGGGCCGGAACACAGCCCTCATTTGCTGAGAACTTCTGGGGTGCATATGGGGCTCAAAGTGCACCAGGCGACAGGGCTGTGTCTTCAGGAAACTGCTGATCCACTTGGCCGCTGCCTCTCCACAGTCCCTGCCCTGCACCTCCATACCATGCACTCTGCAGTGGGGACAGGGGGACAGGGCGACAGGCAAAGACAGTTTGGAGGCTCTGAGTACAGTAATACTGTATTCCTGGATGGATCAGAAAAGCTGCAACAGGGCCAACTGTGACGCAGCCGACGCTCGTTCATCGCCAGAGGATTTCAGTTTTAGTTCACTCCTGCCTCAGAGCCACTATGCAAACCCCAGTGAAATTGAGAGTGCTGTTTGAAGCCTTCCTTCTCCTATTTGTAAAAGCAAGTGATGCCTACACCTGTGTCTCCCTGTCTGAAAGGCACGTGTGGAGGATGAAGGGAGGTAATAGGCTTGAGATGAGAGGGCTGGGAAACCGGCTCAGTTGGTACAAGCATGAGGACCCCCAGAACGAAATGGAGAATCACCTGAGTGCCTCGATTGGCAACTTGCCTAAATCAAGTTGGCGTATAGGAATTGTCTCAACTGTTAACTGATGTAGGAAGAGACAGCCCACTGGGGTAGGAGGGAGAGGCAGAGATGGAAGAGACAGAGAGAACAGAGCAGCATGCATGCTAAGCAAACACTGTTCCACTAGGCCACATTTTCATTCTTCTTTTTAACCTTTCTTTCCCCCCCTCCCCCAGAAAAGATCCCACTGAGTTGCCCAGCCTGCCTTTGAACTTCTGCCTCAGCCTCCCTCCTGCTGGGATTACATACCTGACTGAAATGGACAGACTGTGGGCTTCCTTAAACATCCATGGGTTTTTGGTTGGTTGGTTGGTTGGTTGGTTTGTTGGTTAGGTTTTGGTTTGGTTTGGTTTTTTGAGACAGGGTTTCTCTGTGTAGCCCTAGCTGTCCTGGAACTCAATCTATAGACCAGGCTGGCCTTGAATTCAGAGATGGGCCTGCCACTGTCTCCTGAGTGCTGAGACTAAATATGTGTGCCACCAAGGCTGACTCATGTTGCATATTAATTAAAAATGCAAAAATTGAGCTGGGCATAGTGGAATATGATATGAAATATTGAGATGATTATTTGGGGGTGGGGGAAGGGACAGTGGAGGGGTACAGGACAAGAGAATACGGGGCTAATATAAACAAGGTACAATATGTGTGAGTAAAGATGCCATAATGAAATCCATCTATTATTTTTTAAGCTAACTGAAAATTTAAACAAGTAAAGGATAAAATAAAGAAAAACATGCATGTGTATTTGGTCCCACAGGCCAGAGACCTGCACAACTCACCTGCACTGGAGGACTGGGTTTGTGGTAGGTGGGGTAATGGGCAGCAGCAGGTCCTTTGTGTAGGCTGCACTGAGAGTCAGGGTGTCGCCATCACAGGTCAGGGAGATGAGGACCAAGCGAGGTTCCTGCCGGGCAGTGACCATGTTCCCCTCTTCATTGATCACAAGCCAAAACCTAAAGTTGTCAAAACACAGGCTACATGGGAACCAGGCAAGGGAGCCTCAGCCTTCATCAGTGTTATAGTTTCACAGCTCTGACTTCCTCCCTGTAAGCTTGGAGAGAGAGAGAGTGTGTGTGTGTGTGTGTGTATGTGTGTGTGTGTCTTAAAGGAGTGAATATTGTAACAGATGGATCATTTTAAGCCAAAGATGTTAATTATGCTTTATTCCAATTGCCAGGACTTGATTCCGTTCATTAAGCAATGCCTCAAGAAGATGTAAAAATCTACTTCACAGAAAGCCAGAGGGCCACAAGGAACCAGTGAGTTTTCAGGGATGGAAAAATGAGGCCGTTCCTCAAGGCGTTTGCAGCCACAGAATTCAGTCGAGCAACAGGTGGTGCCAATTCCATGAGCTACTTTTATTTGTTTTTGAATCTTATGTGTGAAAATAAATAAATAAATAAATCTTATGTGTACGGGTGTTGGCCTTCATTCGTGTATGTGCACCACACGCATGCAGTGCCTGCAAAGGCCGGAAGAGGGTGTAAGACATCCTGGAAGTGGAGTTACAAGTGGTTGTCAGCCTCCGTCAATGCTCCCCTGCACTCCCGCCCCCCCAACCCCGTTCATCTGCAAGAGCAGCAAGTGCTCTTAACTGCTGAGCTATTGCTCTAGCCCTTCCCACCAAATGTTTAAATACTGACTGTGATGAAGTCTGCAATTTGCTAAAAGGGCCTAGGCCCATCTCTACACTGCTTTTCTAGTCCGCTATCCCCCAGGTTTAGAGATACTTACTTCCCCGGAAAATGGTAACTGGAGACAGAAGAGCAACAGACAGAACTGGTTTTAGAGGAAGAACAGTGCAGTGCATCCCCTCCCCGCTGCCAGGGGAGTAAAGGCTCAGAGCAGAGGCCACAGAACAGTGCTGTTTACTGCCTCGCTCCTCATGGATTGCTCCCCCTGCCTTCTTAAATAACCTGGGACCACCAGCCCTGGGGTGGTGCTGCCCGCAGGGCCTGGGCAGCTCCACAGCAATCATTAATCAAGAAAATGCTCCCACAGACTTGTCTACAGGCAATCTCATGGAGGCATGTTCTCAACTGAGCTTCCTCTTCCCACAAAAGTCTAAACTGTATCAAGCCGAAAAAATAAATAAATAAAAACCAACAACAAACAAACAAACAAACACCTAACCAGCATGCCCTTATTTACCATTTGATGCCTATGACTAATTGGGCATTCATATGACTGAAATTAAATGCATTATGGAAAGGAACACGTTCAATAAAAAAGCTAGTATATGACCTAATATATCAACCAAAGCCACCCTCATTATGCCCCGTAGTAACTAGGTCCTCGTCCTTTTTTTTTTCCTTTCTTTTTCTTTTTCTTTTTTCTTTTTTTTTTTTCTCAATGACAGGTTTCTCTGTGTAGCCTTGGCTGTGCTGGACTCACTTAGTAGATCAGGCTGGCCTCAATCTCATCGCCAGCCTTTGCCTCCCAAGTGTTGGGAGCCAACACGCCTGCCTGCGCACCCTGTTGGTCCTCATCCTCTTAATCTCTGGCCTGGAATACTAGCCAGGGCCCTTGAGCACTCTCCCTCACGTGGCCTCTGTCAGCCTCGATTCTGGCTGGAGTCTAGAACTTGCACTGTTGCTTTGCTTCAGATAAAGTCACCAGCTTCTTAGGTGAGTCTGTGTGAGACCTGATTTTCAGTTCTCTGGAGAAGAAGCCAAAAAGCGAGCAAAGACCCAGACACCTGGCATAACCCACATGAAGTATCCGAGTCATGGCAGTGTGTGTACTCTGTTGTGCAACCTTTACTGCTGTTCCCAAGACTTTTTGTCTTTCCAAACAGAAACTGCACCCGTTAAGCAATACCTCGCCGCTGTCCCTCCAGCCCCGGAACCTCTTCTCCACTTCCTGTCTATGAATTTGGAGTCAGGCAGTTGGAACTGAAATCATATGCAACTCGTCCCTACGCCCTGCTCATTCAAATTAGCCTAGTCTTTTCATTGCCCACTCGTGTCCCCACACACACTAGAAGGTCCTTTCCAAGGCTGGGTGGTGATCCGCCATCTGTATAAGCCGTGTTTGACTTACTCTTCTCATCCACTGATGCACGTTGGGACCAATTTCCACTTCTCACCAGCCGTTGTGTACAGTCAAATTTCAGTGTGGCAAAGGCGTTCCTTAAACTCAAGGCCCTGCCCCGTCTTCAGGTCCTTCCGGTAGAACACATCAGACCCTGCCAGCCGTTGATCCCAGTGTCTCTGCCTGGTTCTCTAGAATGTTCTCCCAGTTTACTCGCCTGGAAAGTGCCTGGCCATTTTCAAGTCTTCAGTGTAGGCTGTTGACTTCCTTTTCTAACTCCTCCTTGATGTGCCACGCCCCCTGTCCCCCGCCCCGCCCCCCCCCCCGCCCCTGCCCCCAGCTTCCAGGACCCTTCCTCTTTGCTCCCTGACACTTGTCACAGTCCCCCCAGTGAATCGGGTGCTCGTTTTTGTTGTTGTTGTTGTTGTTTTGTTCTTGTTTGTTTGTATTTGTTGTTGTTGTTTGTTTATTTGTTTACTGTTTACATTTCCCAGGAGCTTGTGACACAAATGGAGAATTTGCAGCCACAGCTGTGGCCCGAGTTCGGAACCCGTTTTCTGGAATGGATATATATGGCAGTAAAGTGCCAATGCCCTTTGCCTCGGAGGCTGATAGAAACAATCTAAACACAATGGGCTACTGTGTGTGACGCCCCACTGCACAGAGCAGGCAACAGTTAGGCTTCTTGACTGCCTGAAGCAGAGGTGACCAGCTGACCTTTGAACTTTGTCCCCCAACTGCTGTGTCTTGGTGAAAGGAGCATTGGCGTATTCTCAAGTGAGGGGGAGGAGGGCGAGGAGTCTGGCAATGAGCCAGATAGCCTTGGCCCAGCCTCCACCAGCTTCTAATGACCTTTGGTTCCGGAGACATGAAGTACTGCAAAGCACAAGGTGACGAGGGTCACGCATGACAAGGCCCACACTGTGGGGAGGGACCCACTAGTCTGTAACAGCCCATTAACCTTGCAAAGCCCACCCCTAAATCGGCTATGGGACAAGAAGGGCTTCCTGACCGGCCAGCGTCAGCATGTCCTCGGCAGAGGCTAAAGGCTTGTCTTAGCTTTAGAGAGCCCTTCCTGGAAGCCCAAGAGTCCACACAGGTCACTCCTCAGCCGGACCCGAACCGTAGTAATCGCAGTTTACGATTTAAATCCCAGCCTCATGCAGAGCCTTTCAGCCTTTATCTGACAAGAAGCTGCAGGTAAGCTATCGACTGCCGCGGTAAGGAACAGCCATGCCCAGACACCTCTGCGCTCTGGAATCTACTGTCATTAGCTCCTCTAAGTTTAAGACTATCGCTGAAAGTAAGATGATCACGGGCCAGTCCCTTCCGGGTCCCTAAGTGGAGGGATATTGAAGTTTCTGCTTGCGGATTGGTTGGGGAGAGTATCTCATGGGCAACACAAGATCCGAAACAGCCAGGGGAGGATGGACTGAAAAAGGTCCATCTCCGGGGAGCAGGAAACCTGGAGGCTTCAGAGTTCCACCCCATTGAACCCCACCCCGAGTTGGCTGGCAAGGAGGGTCAGTCACTCCCCGCCCCCTCCCGTTTCCCAGCACCCCTTCCCAAGCTCCTGGTCCCTCGGCTGGGAAGATAGGGACCTGAGAGTGGACCTCGATGACTTCCTCACACCCACACAGCCTAGGTCAGCCTGGTGCTGGCCTGGGCTCTGCATACCTGTCGCGCAGGTGGCCGCAGCGCAGCCCCATGTCCGTGCACTCCGCCTCGCTCACTGACACACCCTTGCAGGACTTGATCGGGTAGATCCAGAGCTGTGCCACGGTCCCTACCTGCTGCAGCCGCCGGCGCCGTCGGAGATGAGAGTGACGCCAGGCCACAGTCCCCAGCGCCACCGCAGCAAGTCCCAAGGCGGCGATGCCAATCCAGGTGGCCCGCGGCTGCCGGGCGACCCGGGACGCGGAGAAACTGAGGAGGGCCAGCGCCCAGGAGCCTGAGGCATCCATGGCCGGAGCGGGCGGGGCGGGAGCTGATAGTCCTCTGTAGCCGCAGAACCAAGCGCGACTGTCGCCAGCGCCCAAGGCCTGGGCCTGAGCCCAAAGGCCAGAAGCTCCTGACCCTTCCCTGCCAATCCCAGTTGAGCATCTTCACTAAGCCTGGGCGGGAGGCGGTGGCTCAGCTGGAGTGGTTCTCACTCGCTGTCCCCACTTCCTGCCCTCCCTCCTTCACTCATTCACGCACTCTCTGACCGCCCCCACCCCCCAATCAGTCGATGCAGAACAACTAACTTACTGTTTATAGGGTTGTTTATTTGACCTAAAGCACACGTTTGCAGAGCATGGTGTGATTTTGAAATTAGAAAGCAGGCTGCGGGCAGCTTCCTCTCTGGGGACTGTGTGGAGCAGTTTGACAGGGGCCAACTGGGATCTGAAGTGAAAAGATCATATGGGCCCTGAGGATCTATGTGGCTGAGACAAGACCTTTTCTCCTTTCCGATGCCTGGGAACTATCTCAGACAAGCCTCCAGGCTCCTTTCCCTGTGGACTGGCTCTGCCGAGGTGGACTCCTGTATCTTGTCACTTCCAAAGCCACCAAATTTTAAAGAGCAAAGCCAAGACTGCAAGGTGCCTTAGGTGCCTTAGGCACCTGTCTGATGTGTCAAGCTGTTAAAATGTCAAGTCTTTATTCAAGACTGTTCTAACAAGGAGAACTCTGTTTCTCTACTACAATAGGGCAGAGAGATAGGACTTTGCACTAAAAACAAAGGCTGCGGATTTTACAGGCAAGGGGCGGGGACTGGAGAGAGGTGGAGAGATAGCTTAGTGGTTAAGAGCACTGTCTGCTCTTCCAGAGGCCCTGAGTTCAATTCCCAGCAACCACATGGTGGCTCACAACCATCTATGATCTGATGCCCTCTTCTGGCCTGCAAGTACATGCAGAGAGAGTACTCACATTAAATAAACAAATCTTTAAAACAGCCAAGGGGCAACCAGCAAGGCAGAGATAAAGATTTCTCTGAAGAGAAGCTTGTGTCTCTTCCTCTGGCCACCAGACTACTGAAACCAAGAACTCCAAGAAACTGGAAAGCCCCTTTCCCCCATGCTACCCCAAGTCTCAGACTGGAGAGGGAGCTTGTCTCCCAGGAAGAGTCCACACAGTTCTGACTAGTCAAGACCCAGGAAGTTGCAGCTGACACACTGGAGGGCCCATGCTGATGATGGGCAAGATCACACCTTGACCAGATGGTCCTGCTGATGGGCAGCCATCCTGAAGCAGAGAAGGGACTGTCCCCAGAAATGGACGGCCATGTGACACTGGCATGAAAGATGTGACAATGAGGGTGACAGTGGAGGGCAGCTGAGGCCAGGCAATGCTGCAGAGTTGGAGTCCCTGTGTAGACGCCCTGAAAGGCCATTGTGTGAAGAGTGGAGAACGCAGGACGCTAGCATGCATGCGTTCGCTGGTCACCTTGCTTCCCTGGGTTTGGGCTGCCTTCTGTGGTTGAACACTGAACTGTCACCCTGTAGCTTGCATGGCACTATTAGGAGACACAGTGGTGATAGGTACCTCAGGGGACCCCAAGGCTCCACATGCATCCTCTACAGAAAAGCATCTTGGCTGTGTCAAAAGCTGACACAGACTTCCTATTTCTCTTTGGGAATGTAAAGGTAAAATGGCTTAAGTTAATGGTTGACTTTAACCTGAGTATGAATTTTAAAAAATATATATATCATTTCCAAAATGTACTCAGGATACAGCTTGCCTGTCACTTTTACCTCCCAGCCTGCTGGAGGTGAGGGGTAGAACTCAGGCCCAGAACCCAGCAAGGGAAAAGGAGGAAGGAAGCAACAGCTCTTCCCTATTGAGCATGAGTTGTCTCTTGACGTCATCGGCTATAATGCCTTTGATGAGAGAGGTTCTCAGCCTTCCTAATGCAGTGACCCTTTACAGTTCCTCATGTTGTGGTGACCCCAAACATAAAATTGCTTCTGTTGCTACTTTGTAACTGTAATTTCGCTACCATTATGAATCTTAATGTAAACATCTGATACGCAGGATATCTGTTGTGCGACCCCTGTGAAAGGCGGTGACCCACAGGCTGAGAACCACTGGCTTAGACAGCTATGTGCGTGCAGGGCAGCATGCCTTGTACACACGCCTGGAACCCAGGGAAGACACATGACTGATTTTGTGAAATGAGAAAGAAGCAAATATCCCAGATGAAGTAGGAAAAGATTCACACTTATTAATGACAAAGAAACCGCACACTGTAAGTGGGATAACTTCTTTATATGTTACATCAGTGGGTATTTTTACTGTTACAGCAGGCTGGCTCGTCTTTCTTTGTTATGAAAAATAGACGTGAACCTTTAAAGCTGTGTTCATAGCCTCTCCTGTTCATTCCTAAGGATTGCATTCTTTTCAACTCCGTTCTCTTGTAAAATTGGAGGAACTGGTAATTACAGGTACAATTTATGTCTTAATAGAATCAGAATGAAATACAGACACAGTCTATTAAACAAAATAAGCCCACGATTATGAAATCATTTCTATATTTAAGCATAACCCTGGCTCTATAAGGGTAAGGTAAAGTCAGCAGTAAGCCTAACCTCAGCAGGGCTCAAGAGCCAGGCCAAGACCAACTAGCAGGATTTTGTGAGCATGTTAGCACATAAGATATGCAGGACATGACAGCAAAAAGTATAGACATTTTCCCAAAAATAGGCAGCTTTTAAGTTGTCTCTTTAAACTTTCTTTACTTAGCAATATTAAAGGCAGGGACTAGAAAAATGACATAGCGAGAGTAACATTCAGAGTAATTGGACACACAGCTCCATTTTTTTTTTTAATTTCATTATCTAAAATTTATACACCCTCTTTCACATTCCCAAGACACCTCTGGTACTTGTCTTGAATTATCTCAGGGCATACCCAGCTGTGAAAGAAAAGCAGCGACCTGTTCCCAGGAAGATGGCTGTGGCTGGCAGTAAGGACTCGCAGATGTATCTCCCAGGACCTGGAAGCTGAACACACGATAAGAGTCTCTATCACTGTGTTCCTCAGACTATTGGTTATAAATAATTCAGACTTGAACAGTCACTCACTCACGGAAGGTGAAAAGCAGGGAATACAGACTACGGACTGCAAAAAGCACCATCATGGAAACCAGCCGCTCATGCAGATGGGTTTCCCACCAGAGTCCCGAGAAGGGCTCTCTCAGTGCTGGCCGTGGTGGGGGCTGTGTCCACTACACTCATGGGTAGGGATATGAGAAGTGATGTGGCCCCTAAGAGGACGTTTATGCATGGTTCCTCATACACCAGAGTCCAGCAGGACGCTGGGGAGGACCCTGCCCTGCCAACCAGGGTGCAGTGTGTTTGTGTTCTTGGTCTTTAAAAACTGCTTGTAATATGCATTCAGGACTGCTTGATGCACCATCTCACTCAAACTCTGTTAGTGCTGAGTGGACTCTGGGATTCTACCCCATAAAAGAAGCCAAAAGACGTTGATTTCCTTTTTCTCATTTCCCGCCTCACATTTATAGCACAATAGCCCCTAAGGCTGTGCCACAGTTCAGAAGGGCAACAATAAAAAAAGTCGTAACTAATATGTATTGAGTACCCTTATGCTTCTGAGATAAGGAATTAATACCAAAATAACTTTTATTAACTGTTTTCATAAGGACAGCCTTTATTTCTTATTTGTAGTTGATAGAGACTTGTAGCTAAACATGAACCCCAATGTGCCTGTGGTCACCCCTCTGCCACAGGAACCTCTGTGGCACTTTGTCCTTTGGATGGTCAGTTACATGGGCAGGTGGCAAAGCTACAGAGAGGTGACCATATGTGAGAATCCCAGGGAACAATTACAGAGAGAAGTCTTGATAAAGGTTTGGGCCACATGATGGCTTTAAAAACCAGGAAACAGGAAATGAAGATGTGGCTCGGGATTTAGGAACACTGGCTGCTCTTACAGAGGATTCAGGTTTGGCTCCCAGAGCCCACGTGGTAGCTCACAGTGGTCTGTAGCTTCAGTTCTATGGACTCCAGCGCCCTCTCCTGGTCTCTGCCAGTACTACATGCAAGACACTCGCATAAAATAAAAACTAAACCTTTAAAAGAAGAAAAGCACAGGGCAGTGGTGGCACACACCTTTAATTTCAGCATTCAGGAGGCAGAGGCAGGTGGATTTCTGAGTTTGAGGCCAACCTGGTCTACAGAACAAGTTCCAGGACAGCCAGGGCATGGAGAAACCCTGTCTTAAAAAAAAAAAGAAAGAAAGAAAGAAAGAAAGAAAAAGAAGAAGAAAAAAAGAAAGACAGGAAAGAAGGAAGGGAGGGAGAGAAGGAGAACTTCTATTATTATTCTTGGGGTGGATAGTAGGTTTTGCAGGAGGATCTGTTTCGAATCTGCAAGGGAAGGTCTTCTAATGACTCTGCACCTTGAGGGTGCAGCTTGTGCCTGCAGGATTCAGGGTTCGAGCTGACCTGACCGCAGTCAGTGTAAGAACATTATTTTCTACGTCAGCATCATGATCTAGTCAGCCTGATACACTGATATTGTTTAACTTTAATTTATACTTAAGAGGTGACTGATAGGTAATTTGCTCTCAATATTTCCCACTTCTCTCAGGTAGAAAACGGATAAACAAAAAAACAAATGAAACCACACACCTAACCCTACAGGACCATTTGCCTTCATTACTTATTCCTCTTTTGTTGCTGACGATGTTTTGTTTGTTTGAGACAGGGTTTCTCTGTGATGCTTTTCTTTGTTAGTTGTCCTGGACTCACTTTGTAGACCAGGTTGGCCTCAAACTCAGAGATCTGCCTGCCTCTGCCTCAAATACTGGAATCAGAGGCACATGCCACCACACCTGGCTACTTATTTCCTTAGTGATGGTGCCCAGGGGACCAGGAGCATGGCCAGCCTGGCAGGGCATCCCCTATCTGCATTTTATGACCAAATGGGAGGCGGGGATAGGGAAATACTGCGTAGAAGTATGCAGATTCTTGAGGGAATGGGGCAGGGGCTGCATTTCTCTGATTCCCAAACTGCTCCTTCTCCCAAGAGTTAAAAACAGCTTAAGGTTTTAGCTTTGGGGTTTTTTTTTTTTCCGAGACAGGGTTTCTCTGTGTAGCCTTGGCTATCCTGGACTCACTTTGTAGACCAGGCTGGCCTCGAACTCACAGCGATCCGCCTGCCTCTGCCTCCCAAATGCTGGGATTACAGGTGTGCGCCACTACACCCGGCTTCAGCTTAAGGTTTTAAAGACAGCATCTGTACAAGCTGGCTCAGCAGTTAAGAGCACTGGCTGTTCTTCCAGAAGACACAGGTTTGACATTCCAGCAGCTCACAGCATCTGTAACTCCACTTCCAGGAGACCTGGGGCCCTCTTCTGGTTTCCTTGGGCTCTGTGTACATGCGGGACACAGACATACATGCAAGCGAAACATCCATACACGGAAAATAATAAAATAGTTTTAAAACAATTTTTACAGCATCAGAAAATAAGAAACTGTGGTCATGATGCCGAGACACCAAGTTCTAGATGCAAAGTGAAGTTGTTACCGTGTCACCCCACTGGGTCCTGCTAATCCAGCATCCGGTACACAGGGTCACCGACTCTCAGACTTCCAATTTTTTCCACTGAGAAATACATCCCAAAAAGTGGGGACGACTGGTATAAACTCTTCACAGAAGGATCACACAGGCGGTAGCTGAAAGGAATCAAGACTCATCATCAGGCCCCAAAAGGAAACGGGAATCCAGTGTTATCCACAGAACCCGGAAGGTTGCTCCTTACGGAAATGAGGGCTAACAACAAGCACTGTCTAAAGGTGGAGAGGGATGGCTGTGAAGTAGCCAAATAACTGCGGGTTTTCTAAAGCCAGGTATGGTAGCACACACCTTTAATCCCAGCACTAAGGAGGCAAAATCAGGTGGATCTCTGAGTTCAAGGCCTGCCTGGCCTACAAAGTGAGTTCCAGGGCAGCCAGGGCTACACACAGAAACCCTCTCTTACTACTACTACTACTACTACTAATAATAATAATAATAGTAGTAGTAGTAGTAGTAGTAGTAGTAGTAGTAGTAGTAGTAGTAGTAGTAGTAGGCTGGAGAGGTGGCTCAGCTGTTAAGAGCACTAACTGCTCTTCCAGAGGTTCTGAGTTCAATTCCTAGCAACCACATGGTGGCTCACAACCATCTATACTGAGATCTAGTGCCCTCTTCTGGCACGCAGGTGTAAATGCAGATAGAGCACTCATATGTAAAATAAATAAATAAGTCTTAATATAATAATGATAATAATGTGGGTTTGTGTTAGCATTGTATTGTATTGTATTTATTACTCAGGTACCTTGGACTCATAACTCATGGGAAAAAGTGCTCATGAAATCTCAAAATGGAACCACCCACCACCCACTGTGATGTCAGCTTTGTCAACGACACAACCTAGAACCACCCAGGGGAAAAGTCTCAGTAAGAGATTGCCTGCACTCGGTTGGTCTGTGGGCGTTGTCTTAATTAAGTCAGCTGATGTGGGAAGATCCAGGCCAGTGTGGGCAGCACCATTCCCTAGGCAAGGGGTCCTGAACTACCCAAGAGTGGAGAACTCAAGCTGAGCGCAGCGAGCAAGCATGTGTACATGTGTTTCCCTGTTTGTGACTCTGGATGTGATGTGGTTAGCTATTAAACCCCTGCCTTAACTTCCCCACAGTGATGCACTGCAGCCTGGGCTTGTGAGCAGAAGCCAACCTCTTTCTCTCTTAAGTTGCTTTCATTGGGGTATCTGCCCACAGCAGCGAGACTAGGACCCTTGCAGAGCTCTGGTTCTGTGCCTTGTGCTTTCAACCTCTCCAACATTAAGGCTCAAAACTGGAGTCCCTGGGCCAACAGAACTGAAGGCCGAGAGCCTCTGCTGATGAAGTCCAAGGCCTACCTAGCTGAAGACAATGACCTCCAGGGTGTTTTAAAAAGCAGAGAACAAGAATGGAACTGTAAACCTCATGAAATAACCTCTAAACATGTTAGAAATACACGATGAAACAGAGGAAAGGCAAACAAAACACAGCCGCCCCTACAAATGCTCACTTGTCCTTGAACATTTTTTGCCATGTTTGCGATGGAGCCTCGGGGTCTTTTGAATGATTAGAAAATTGGTGAGAGGGGCTGACGATGTGACAGTGGGTAAAATGCCTGCTGTGCAGAAACAAGGACACCTGGGTTCAGCTCTCCAGTAGCCGGGAAAAGCCCAGTGGCACCCGCCTATAATCCCAGCAGGCACTGGGGAAGCAGGGACAGATGACCCCTGGAGCTCACTGGCAAGTGCCAGGCCAGTGAGAGACCTTCTTTCAAATATAACGTGGTGCATCCTGGGTTGGAATAACCATAGCAGTGTGTGTGTCTTCGCCTCCTTGCTGAGTCTGCTTCCAAGCTGGCCCTGGCCCAGCCACTCAGCATCACTTTGTGCCCCTGCAAGAAGAGGCTTGCACAGCCAGTCTCTGGCACTTGCATAGGTGTCACTAAGGGTCACACATTTTTTTACTGTCAGTATGACATGCCTCTTTGATATGAGAAGGAAAGAGAGCCAAGTTCTGTATGTCTTGAAACTCTAAGACTGGCCCAGGAAGCTCACGGTCAGCCTGCGTTTTCTGAAGATCTGGGCTTAAGACAGTTTGGACCAAACTGAGACTATTATGGCCGTGGAATGTAAATCTAGGTTAGACATTCCTGATATGGATGCAGAGACGTTAGTGTGTCCATCAGAAATGGTGTGTGACACTTCAGATAAGGAGGCTGCACGGGAATGGAGCGTGGGAGACCTCGTCCTCTCTGAGGGGCTGAGAGGACACCACTGCTGAGTGTCTGGAAGGGAGAGGACAGTGGCATCGCCCATGACAGCAGCGCTCAACTGTCTAGGAGTTCCACCCTTTGAAAATAAACCCAAGAGCTGCAGAGATAGCTCAGCAGTTAAGAGCACTGGCTGCTCCCTCAGAAGACAAAGGTTCAATTCCTAGCACCCACATGGCAGCTCACAATGTCTGCGATTCCACCTCCAGGGGATCCAACACCCTCACACAGACATACATGCAGACAAAGCAGCAAAGCACATAAAATAAGAACTAGATAGATAGATAGATAGATAGATAGATAGATAGACAGACAGATCATGTTTTTTAAAAAGGAAAAAAAAAATCTACTACACAACAAACCCAAAAAGGGTGAGAAGTGTCTGATGTCATCCTCTGTCATCCAGTGTCATCTTCTAGCCTCTACACACACACACACACACACACACACGCACGCACGCGCACGCATGCACACACACATGCGCACACACGCGCACACACACACAAGTTGATGAGAGACCAGAGTTTCAAAATAGAAATTGTACAACTCAAAATGTACCAGAGCAGAGGATCCATCTAGAGAATTAAAGAAATAAAAAGAGGAAGAAACAAGAACTCACCCGCCTTGAGGGACAGATACAAACCAAAGGAAGACGGTCCTGGGGGTTAGGACACAAGCGCCTAGTGCATGATGGGTAGTTGTGGGCGCGGCTAATGTCCACAGCACACAGCATGCGCTGGAGTCCTACCTCTTCAGGGTTTCCAGCGGCTCCTTTCTGTCTATGACTCCGGTGTCTGGGTCCACTGTGGTCAAAATGCACCTGTCAAAGGCCCGAGAGGAGATGATGGATACAAACCAACGTGCTTGCACACCCCAGAGGCCACGTCTAAGCCCACTCTTTACCTGGGGCAGCTCAACACCTTTTTCATCTCCACATCACCAATTAGGAGCTCGTCCCAGGTATCCTAGGAGAAGAAGGAGAGGTGTCTTTTAGAGTCAGGCTCCCTCCATCTTGGGCAGGAGCCAAGTACGGCGTCAGCAGAAGGAGTGAGCACGAAAGGACACAAGGAACTCTGGGAAGTGCCCAAGAAAGGCAGTGTACAGTCAAGCTCATGACACATGATTTACCTTAAAAAATATATTTATAGCACTGAGTATGGGACCCAGCACGTGTGCACAGGGGGCCACACACTCACCTCCCAGCCCCAGGCATCTTTCTCTTGATACAATCCCAATCACTGATTCCATCAAGGCAGCAAGAGCAGACCTTCACAAGTGCACAGTCTGCAGTAGATTCACCAGACTGCTTTGCTGACACCGAGTGAGAAATCTGCAGCTTCTGAAACAAGCCTACCCTGCCTATGGTTTAGCTCGGCAGTTCTCAACCTGTGGGTTGCCACCCCTTTGGCAAAACCTCAACCTCCAAAAATAATTACATTACAATTAATAACAGTAGTAAGATTATAATTATAAAGTAGCAACAGAAATAATTTTGCCGTTGGGGAGTCACCACAACATGAGGATCTGCACTAAAGGGTGACAGCGCTAGGAAGGTCGCGAAGCACTGGGTTTAGCTGCAGCAGGGGCCAGTCTGAGGGCTGAGACATCACCTGAGTGTAGTGAGCCACGAGTCCCCCACTGGTCATTCCCACAGAACGCAGTGTGAAAGTGGGACGGGCATTTCATGGCCACTGACCACTCTTTAACACTGATCTTCCATGAGTCCTCATGACTTGAAGGGAGGAGCTATTACAATTCCTGTCTCTCCCAAGAGACAGACATGCAGAACACTGCAGAACTCTCCTAAGTCACACCAGGAGGAAGCAGGGCAGCTAGGCAAAGCTTTCAATCCCCCTCATACGCTTTTAATCCACCCCCATATATAAGATATCCATATAAACATACAGCTCTGTGTACACACACACACTTATACACTCATACACATGAACACATATACAAATAAACATATGTACACACAGGTACATACACACTGATACATACATACACACCAACACACATATACATATGGGCACTACACACAACTGTGCCAACACATAAATGCAAATACAGATACACATACCTGTAAATGCCTGCACTTAAGTGCACACATGTACAAACATTATACACACATCTATACAGGAGAACACATGCACTGGGGCTGGAGAGATGGCTCAGTGGTTAGGAGCACTGGCTGCTTTTGCAGAGGACCTGAGTTCAATTCCCAGCACCCACATGGCAGCTCACAACTGTCTATAACTCTGGTTCCAGGGGATCTGACACCCTCACACAGACACATGCAGGCAAAACGCCAATGCATATAAAATAAAAAAGAATAAATTATACATATATATATGTGTGTGTGTGTGTGTGTGTGTGATACTCTCCCAGACACATGAACAAAACATAAACACATGTATATGTATACTCACATAAAACACACTGCATCATAACATTTCATATAGCTTACATATACATTTAAGTGTCCCCTGGTGTCCAACAAGGGGATCGTTTTCAGCACCCCTTCAGAATCCCAAATCTTCAAATACTTATCTCTTCTATGAAATAGCTTTGGTCTGGCACTGTTTCTTAATCTATGCATACATTCTCAGCAACTTTAAATCATCTCTAGTTTATTTGTGGTGGATATCAAATGGAATGTAAATGACAAGGCACATTGTTTCATTCAGGAAATAATGAGCAAACGCTGTATTGTTTTGTACTGATGTCTCAGCCCAGTATTTTAAAGTGTTCTTAAAAAAAAAAAAAAAGACTTATTTTGTTTGTTTGTGCATGTGTAAGTGTTACGAACATGCAGAGTTGGGGAGGTCAGTACCTGTACTTGTTTGCATGCAGAGGTGGGGGGGCAGTACCTGCACCTGTTTGCATGCAGAGGTGGGGGGGCAGTACCTGCACCTGTTTGCATGCAGAGGTGGGGGGGCAGTACCTGCACCTGTTTGCATGCAGAGGTGGGGGGGCAGTACCTGCACCTGTTTGCATGCAGAGGTGGGGGGACAGTACCTGCACCTGTTTGCATGCAGAGGTGGGGGGCAGTACCTGCACCTGTTTGCATGCAGAGGTGGGGGGGACAGTACCTGCACCCGTTTGCATGCAGAGGTGGGGGGGCAGTACCTGCACCTGTTTGCATGCAGAGGTGGGGGGCAGTACCTGCACCTGTTTGCATGTAGAGGTGGGGGGGCAGTACCTGCACCTGTTTGCATGCAGAGGTGGGGGCAGTACCTGCACCTGTTTGCATGCAGAGGTGGGGGGGCAGTACCTGCACCTGTTTGCATGCAGAGGTGGGGGGGCAGTACCTGCACCTGTTTGCATGCAGAGGTGGGGGGCAGTACCTGCACCTGTTTGCATGTAGAGGTGGGGGGGCAGTACCTGCACCTGTTTGCATGCAGAGGTGGGGGGGCAGTACCTGCACCTGTTTGCATGCAGAGGTGGGGGGCAGTACCTGCACCTGTTTGCATGCAGAGGTGGGGGGGAAGTACCTGTACCTGTTTGCATGCAGAGGTGGGGGGCAGTACCTGCACCTGTTTGCATGTAGAGGTGGGGGGGACAGTACCTGCACCTGTTTGCATGCAGAGGTGGAGGGCAGTACCTGCACCTGTTTGCATGCAGAGGTGGAGGGCAGTACCTGCACCTGTTTGCATGCAGAGGTGGGGGGCAGTACCTGCACCTGTTTGCATGCAGAGGTGGGGGGGCAGTACCTGCACCTGTTTGCATGCAGAGGTGGGGAGACAGTACCTGCACCTGTTTGCATGCAGAGGTGGGGGGCAGTACCTGCACCTGTTTGCATGCAGAGGTGGGGGGGACAGTACCTGCACCTGTTTGCATGCAGAGGTGGGGGGGCAGTACCTGCACCTGTTTGCATGCAGAGGTGGGGGGGCAGTACCTGCACCTGTTTGCATGCAGAGGTGGGGGGCAGTACCTGCACCTGTTTGCATGCAGAGGTGGGGGGGCAGTACCTGCACCTGTTTGCATGCAGAGGTGGGGGGGACAGTACCTGCACCTGTGTGCATGCAGAGGTGGGGGGGCAGTACCTGCACCTGTGTGCATGCAGAGGTGGGGGGGCAGTACCTGCACCTGTTTGCATGCAGAGGTGGGGGCAGTACCTGCACCTGTTTGCATGCAGAGGTGGGAGGGACAGTACCTGCACCTGTTTGCATGCAGAGGTGGGGGGACAGTACCTGCACCTGTTTGCATGCAGAGGTGGGGGGGAAGTACCTGTACCTGTTTGCATGCAGAGGTGGGGGGGCAGTACCTGCACCTGTTTGCATGCAGAGGCCAAAAGAGGCTTCAGAGCCCTCAGAGCTGCATTTCCTGTGTGTGTGACATCCTGGCTTGTTACACGGATGCCAGCATCCAAACTCTGTTCCTTATGATTACGTGGTGAGCACTTTTAACCACTGAGCCATCATTCCAGACACCAAATTATGTTTTATCTGCAGTCGGCAGAATCTATTAAGGGTTAGTTGTATCCATCCACACCCACATATACACAGATTATGTGGGTTACATCCTAGAGGAGGCAAACTATCTATCCACTTGGGACCTTTCAGCTAAGTCTGGTAATTAAATTGACCTAAAACAGAAACAAAAAGAAAAACACGCATCCATATCCATATCCATACATATATATGTACAGATACATAATATAAATTTCTTATGACCCATGCCTTCCTAATAGAGAGCAGATTTAAAGATACAGCTGGAGTTGACTACTAGCACACAAAATGGGATGAAGAGCAGCGGGCGTGACAGTGGCAAGGCAGACTAATCAGAGAGAGGTCAGTTTCCCTTGGTGTGTTTGTGCAGACCCCTCAGCCCCAGCTTCCTGTCTCTGGTGAGGCCACAGTAGCCTGGGCTGCATGAGAAACAGACTCAAATAGGAGCATGATCTCCTGCATTTGTCTTTCAAGTGTCTTCAACACAAAACCATCAATACGCCTGAGTCATGGTTTGGGGGGGGGGGTGCTGCACATCTACAGCACCCTCAATGCTACAGCTACATACTTAATAGCATGAATTCACATGTTTACACAGGTCTACATAGGGTTACGACCCTCCTGCTGATAAGAAGTGACTTGGGAGCCTGGCATGATGCCCCAGGCCTGTAAGCCCAGCTCTTGGGAGAAAGTGGCACGAGAATGAGGAATTCCGTGACTCCAGTCACCCTTGGCTGCACAGTGAGTTGAAGGCCAGCCCGGGCTACACAAATCCATGTCTCGGAAATAAAAGATAATCTAAGATCCATCTCCTGACTGCTGAGATCCACCGACTCCCTCGGGGCCTGAGAGGGACTAAGTTTCTGCAGAGGGCAAAGCAGGGACAGTGACAAGCAACATCTAGTCTCCCCTTCTGCAACTGGCTATGACATCATGGCCCACTCTGTACTCAAAGGCAAACTGGCTCTTCCCTCGAGCCCTTAGCAATTATTTAGGAAACCACAGTTGGTGTGTAGCGCCAACTGGGTCTTCAAGCTCAGACATCTCCCACCAGTATGACCACAGCTACAGTACAAGGGTCTCCACAGATACCCTGTGCCCCCCCAGTCATCCTCCAGGAAACTGCTTGTGGTAGAAATAAACTCCAAGTTCCAAGCCACCAGTTGGCCCAGGAGCTGTGTAAAGCTTTGTAAAAGCCAAGGACACACGGTGCCACAAATGGAGCTGCGACTTACAACAAACCCTGCTCAAACAGTGGAACTGCAAGGGAAGCATGTGGCAAACCGCCCCTGGGTGACTGGTACAGTGCCTGCCTGGGCAGGGCAAAGGGCCCAGGGTTGTATAGAACCAAGTTTTCTGGGCTCCTTTCACCACACGAGGGCGCTGCAGCCACGGGTACGTGGGCCGCCCGGCTGCTTGGGAGTCCGCGGCCTCTCCAACCTTCTTGTATCCAATTCCCCTTTTCCAAGTGACAATGAATTTAACATTCCAAGCTATGTGTCTGTGGAATTCTGCACTGTGGCTGTAACAGAAAACCAGGGGCCTTGAAATGTTCAGTTAGGGTCTTAGCTCAACAAGATAGATTTAGGCCGCCTGTTCCATCACAGGGGCAACTGCAGGGCTCATTAGCAATTTGTCTGGCTTCCTAAGATCCCAAAGTCAACTGTCTTGACACTGTTAACTTTACCAGCTACTCATCCTCACCTGGTCATTGTCCACTTGGTTCAAAAACACTAACTGCTTTGAAAAAGACTACACTCAAGTTTAAATGCAATGGTTAACTCGGTTCCTAAAAGCAATATGTTATAAATAACTGAAAACTTAAATTCTCAATGGATGAATTTAATATTCACTAGACATATCCAATGCAAAGAAATGCTCCATCCAACAAGATTCCAGGGACTTCCTTAAACACGGAAAAACATTAGAAGAGGCTAGTGCGCCCTCTACTGGTTGAAAAGCCTGTCTGCACTCTAATAAAATTAGGTCCCTAGTGTCTAGTCAGGGCGAGAAGGAATTTGTGAGTTGAAAGAAATGAGAAGAAAAGGAGGAGAGATGGTCAAGGGGAAAATGGTCTTTGTAACGGGTTCCATCCTATGGATTTAACACTGAGACTTATTATTATGGTTATGATTATAATTATTTAACTGTGTACAGGTGTTTTGCATCTGTGTTTGTGCACGTGTGTGCAGTGCCTGAAAAAGCCCAAAGACAGCACTGGATCCCCAGGATCTGGAGTTGTAGATAGCTGTGAGCCATGATGTGCATGCTGGGAACCAAACATGAGTCCTCTGCAAAAGCAGCCAGCACTCTTAACTGCTGAGCCACCTCTCCAGCCAATCCTGGACATGTTCGTTCGATCAGGCTGTGCACAGTTTGCAAATAGGAAACTAAGATTACATGAGGTTTTCCATCAAAAGCAAGATCCTGAGAAAGAGGCAAAATAAGAGACTGAGGCAAGAAGGGAGCCACACACAAACAGCACAGGTAAGGGTTTCGTTTTGTTTTGTTTTGTTTTGTTTTTAGGTGTTTCTAGGTATTTGCTTTAAATGTATGAAACTTAGCTGGGTGTGGTGGCACACTTGGAAAGCAGAGGCAGGTAGATCTCTGAGTTCGAGGCCAGCCTGGTCTACAAAGCGAGTTCCAGGACAGCCAGGGCTGTCAAAAACAATGAAAACAAAAACAAAAAAAAATGTATGAAGTTTAAAATAGAACATAGACTCTTTCTCCTTTCTTATTTCTCTCTAAGAGTAGATGGTTATGTCTATGTATACATCTCTCCATATAAAATAGATCATATATATGCATGACCATAATATACATATGCATATGGCCAGAGAGAAAGTGTACATCATGTGACAACCAAAGCCAAAGTGGGGTCTTGAATTCCAGTGGTTGGTATTTAAGAATACCACAGAGAACAGGGAAACACTTGTGCAAGAGACGCAATGACAGTTGGAACAAGCTGAGCACTTATGCTGGCAATGAGCCATGGACCATGGAACCAATTCAGGTTTCCCACTGTGCAATAGGGCAGGCGCTCTACCAAGGATTTACACCCCAGCCAGGGTGTCGTACTTCCAAATTACTTCTGGAACAGAAAAGCATAGCTTTAGCTGGAAAACCTTTTGCAATGGGTCACAATTTAAAAAGTTCCCTGTGAGCTGGGCATTATGGAACAAGCCTTTAATTCCAGTACTTGGGAGGCAGAGGCAGGTGGATTGCTGTGAGTTCGAGGCCAGCCTGATCTACAAAGTGAGTCCAGGACAGTCAAGGCTAACACAGAGAGACCCTGTCTCAAACCACCACCACCTCCCAAAAAAGAAGAAAGAAAACCAACCAAACAAAGTAAAAAAAATTTAAAAGCTCCCTGTGTCCCTGGGTTCTGACTCTGTGGACACACCTTAATTCCTGCCCGCCCTCATCCCTCACAGTGCAAGTGTGCACCTGTGGAGTCTCATGGGACACAGTTCTAATTTGTACTTAATGGTGGTGTTTCAGTATTGCAGAGTTCTAATTTTCTACTACTACACCAAACCCACCACACACACACACACACACACACACACACACACACACACCCCACAAAATAAATACATGTAATTTTTAAAAAGATTTTTTAAGGGGGTGGGGGCTGGAGAGATGGCTCAGTGGTTAAGGGCAGTGTCTGCTCTTGCAGAGGACCCAGGTTCAGTTCCCTGCACGCACATGATGGCTCACAACCATCTCTAACTCCAGTGCCAAGGATCTGACACTGTTTCCTGGCTTCCTGCATACTGCATGCATTTGATACACACACATGCATGTAGCCAAATCACTCATACACATAAGATAAAAATAAATACATATAGGTTTTTTTTTTTTTTTTTTTTTTTTGGTGTTTTGAGACAGGGTTTCTCTGTGTAGCCTTGGCTGTCCTGGACTCACTTTGTAGACCAGGCTGGCCTCGAACTCACAGCGATCCGCTCGCCTCTGCCTCCCGAGTGCTGGGATTAAAGGCGTGCGCCACCACGCCCGGCACATATAGGTTTTTAAAAAGAAAAAAAGTTCCTTTTCCTAACTCAGGCCATCAAGACAAAGGTCTAAACATGAGGATTTACCCAAAAGTTGCTTTTCACCTGCTAGAATTGGCAGGCCTGGCAAAGTCAAGGCCACGCCAGCAGTGAGGGGTGGGGCTGGACACAACGCACAACTGGCTGGCTTCAGGACCCTCTCCCATGCAAGCTCTCGCCAGGGCTGACCCTGCTTAGCGTCTCTGATCAGATGAGACTGGGCACTGAGGCTGTACCCAGGTGGTAGAGCACCTGCTCAGGATGCGCCCAGCCAGGGTTTGGTTGCCAGCACCTCCCAAACAGCGTGCCTGGAGCTGGAACAAGACTAGTTCAAGGTTATCCTCACCTACATGGGGAGTTCGAGGCCCAACAAACAAACAAACAGAAAACCTCCCTCTCTATCAACAGCCCTTCCCACGTGACAGAATACACTGCAGTTTTCCTGCCACTGTTCTCCGCCAGCTCTTTCAAATTGTAGAGTAAGGACTTACACAAAGATGCCCCCAGTAAAACATTTCAAGTTCAGCTCGGGATGAGTCCAGGGAACACTGAGTCCCGCGGTTGCCAGTGACAGAGATAAAGCAGCAAAGGTCAGCCTCATTTTTAAACTGCCTCGCTCTGTCTTCCAGAAATCAAACACACCGCACTGGCCCAAGCCTTTCGCAATCGGCTTCATCCTCTAACTCCCCGGGGGAGGAGCCCACAGGACTTTGCACCACGAGCTGCAAATGACCCACAATGCATCCTCCTACTGCCCCGCATTTACAGTAGACAGTGGGAATTTTGCATCATGCTTACATTTGTTGTGGGGTTTTTTGTTTGTTTGTTTGTTTGTTTTTTAGCTAAGGATTAAGTGTATGGGGCTGGAGTGATAGCTCAAGAGGTTAAGAGCACTGACTGCTCGTCTAAAGGTCCTGAGTTCAATTCCCACACGGTGGCCCACAGACATCTACAATGTGATCTGGCGCCCTCTTCTGGCCTGCAGGTGTACATGCAGGCAAAGCTCTGTATACATAACAGTAAATAAATCTTTTCTTTTAAGTGTATGTGCTCAGTCGTGCTGCATTAACATTTGAAAGGGTGATGGTAGTGTAAGGCAGGCAGGTCAGTGCACTAAGTCCTTCACTACTGGGCTTCCAAATCAGCTACAGCAGCACAGTAAGGTTTCACAGTAAGGACTTTTTGTTAAAAAGATACATGGCTATAGAATTTTCTAGAAAAGTAAGAATCTCTTATCTTATTTACTATTTTTGGAAGCCCATCATAACTCAAGAATATGACAGCAAATGGGGTTTGTTTGGTTTGGTTTGGGTTGGGTTTTTTTTGTTTGTTTGTTTTTGTTTTTGTTTTTGGGGTTTTTTTTTGTTTTTGTTTTTGTTTTGTTTTGTTTTGTTTCAAGACAGGGTTTCTCTATGTAGCCTTGGCTATCCTGGTCTTGCGCTTTGTAGACCAGGCTGGCCTTGAACTCAGAGACCTGCCTGCCTCTGGCTCCCTAGTTCTGGGATGCCCAACACATCCAAATGGCCCCAAAACAAGGCTATGCTTATATTAGCCCTAGGGTAATCTTGACAACTTACAGAAAAGCAAGAATTCTACAGCCTGTGATGACATCATCTTGTCTTCTTTCCTTAGCTCAAGATCTTAAAGCAAAATTATATATTACAAGACCAATAAAAACACCTCATTTTCTGTCCTAGTTAGCATTTACTGTCAACCTGACCCAGCCTTGAGTCACTGAGAAAGGACTCTCAGTTGAGGGGTGGCCCAGGTCAGACTGGCCTGTAGACACGTGTGGGAGGCTGTCTTGTTATTAACTGAGATAGGAGGGCACAGCCCACTGTGGGCAGCACTATTCCCTAGACAGCTACCCACAAATATTCCCACCCAGCCTCAAAAGTCATGCCGGCTGGACCTGCACTGTTCCTCCTCCCAGCTGCAGATGTTCTCAGACCCTGGACAGCAAATCAGCAAGCAGCCTGTTCTTCCAGAACCTGACCAACATTTCAGCCTTTTAAACCCCCTATCGCCGCCCTACTGTCTGCAGGAAGTAGTTAAGATGATTACTTCGCCCCTTATCCATTTACAAAAGGCTGAAATGATGTACTCCAGGCCCGGGACAGACAGCTCCAGGTTCCCCCAGCACTCCTTGGCAGAACTTTTCCTTCCTCTTTACTATATAATCTGGATATTTTGTTGCTATTGCTTTTTTTTTCTATCTCTTTTCTCCCTTATCTCCATTTATATACTTTAACTTACGTATGTAAAAACAATCCATTTTTTAATTTCCTCGTTTTTTTAATTATAGGAAAAGGTAGGAATGTTAGGGCTCTGCTTCAGTTCGCCTACCTGTAATGTCATTGCTTACCTGCCGTGGGAGCCTGGAGTTTGGTGAGCTCTGGCGCACAAGCATGAGAATGTGAACAGCGCCCCCTGGAGGCCAGGAGGCCATTAGCGGCCATAGAGACCATAGAGAGTCGGGGGAAGTAGTCGGCCCACCACCAGGCTTGGGGGAGCTGGGTGGATGTGAGCTCAGATTTACTAGCTCTGACACCTAAGCTCGATACTGCATCAGTGGCTCCTTACCTCCTCAAAAGCCTCGCAGCCTGACACCATGATGTTTGGCCTGAAATGTTCCATCTTCACTTTCTTCTTCAGCCTGGTGTTGAGATCGACTAAGGAGGCTTCCGAAATCATGTGGATGGGGCTGCAGTCTGGGTAGGCTACCTGTCACGGAGAACCGCACTGTCAGGCCTCCCACCCAGTGGTGCTGCCCTTCCTCCGAAGCTCAGCAGATAAGAAAACCTCTCAAGTGTGGAAGGGGAGAGCTGTGTGCGGGAGTCCAGGGGCATGCAGACCGGATGTGAGCACTGAAGACATGGCTTCTACGCACACACAGCACAAGGCAGCAGCTTGGCTGCCTCCTGATATTTTATTTATTATGTATTTATTTGAGAAAGGGACTCACTACGTAGGCCTGGCTGTCCTGGAATTTATTGTGTAGAGCCACCTGCCTTTGCCTCAGTGTGCGCCACCACACCTGCTGCTATTCTCAGGCCTGCCCTATTTCCTCGTCACACAGGGAGGCGTCTGCTGCCAACCCCGTATATTCTAGTAAGAATTTCACCAACCCCATCCATTCACTCAAACATCTACTGATCACCAGTAGATACCTGACACTGTTCTAGATTGGGAACATTAGTAACAAAGAAAATAAATAATAATATCGTTAATAATATTATTAATAACAAATAAACCTGCCTTGGCTTTGCAGGGGAATCCTTGAGGTACTTGTATCTTAAGTGTGGTGCATTATCGTTTTCCCTAGCAGAAAGTGCCTTCATAGACTGTGAAATAGTTCACACACACACACACACACACACACACACGGGGGGGGGGGGGGGGGGGGGATAAAGGTAAGCTGTGGGAAGGCTGCACCGGGAAAGGCACTTTTAGCCCTAGCATTCCACTTTCATTTAGCAGCCAGGTTTCTTTTCTTTCATCCTCTCCTTCTTCTCTGGCACAGTCAGTCTCACCTTTAGCCCAGACTGGCCTTGCACTCACAGTAATCCTCCTGTTTTAAGCGTCCTGAGTGCTGGGCTTCCAGCCAGCTGACTCCCGAGTCCCCATCTCCCCAGCAGTCACCCAGCTCCTCCCTCCACACATCTCCCAGGCCCAGCTCTCTATGCACCTCCCTCGGAAGTCCCAGCATCGAGACATCCCTCATCCTACTTCCCTCTCCATCCTTAAAGTGTGGGCTATGCCCTGGACCGCCCTCCTGGACCACTGCCAGGGTTTTCCAGCTGAAGTCTCCTGAGGGGCTCCCGTGAACAGAGAAGGGAGCACGGCTGACTGCGGGAAGACTGTGTGGCTCACCTCGTAATTCTGAAGGTAGCTTTCAGACGGGTAAAGCTTCTTTGTTGTCCTTCCTTTCATTTTGGTATCAAACTGAACGAGCCGGTAGGCTTGTGTCTTCAGGTAGTTGGTGAACCACTGGGCCACCTCGTCGCCACAATCTCTGCCTTTAATGTCGAGACCAAATAGCCTGGAAGGGTTATAAGAGAAGCCCGGGTCACTTGTGTGGACACGTGGCGTGGTGGTAGACTGAATGGACCAGAAGGCTGCTAAGCGGTCTTCAGAGAGAAACCGGAAATGAGCAAAAAAAGGGTCCAGCACATGCTCTGGGGAACATCTCCCCAGCTCTTACGCCTCCGAATCGCTTAGACGCTTGTTCAGATACGGACCCTGGCTCAGTGGGTGGGACTCTGGAACTCTGACACGTTTCTGACACACTTCCAGCCACCTAAATGGCTGGTCCCTGGACCGTTAGGAATATGGAAGATTCAGATTTCTTCTGGAAAAGAGGGGCTGCCTCAAATGGGCAAACCTTTGCCGGGACTCCTCCGACGAGGTTCAGATTGGAATCAGTCGTTCCCTTGGTCTGTTGGTTTTAAATGAACTTCATATTTCTTCCCGTATTTCTGCTTGCGCTATAAACTGGAGATACGCACATTATACCTGCCTCCTGGGAAGGAGGTGAGCACAGGTTAGGCCACACTGATCTCTGCTGTGGTTTAACTTGACTTCCTTCACATTAGTTGCTAAAAGTCGTGGGTCCTTCACAGAGCTTATAAATTGATATGCAAATATTTCAATTTAACTTTAACTTCTGAAAGATGCAATTTCCCTAAATTACAAACACTGACATTTAAGATGAGACTATTTTCATTTTATCAGTGAGATCTAAATGCTATCAGTTTGATATCCACCACTATCCATTTTTAGAATACATCATCAAAACTAATAAACATAAACCTTAAAGAATTCCCATAGAATACTGTTCATATTATAGAAAAACACTAAACAAATTTTTAAGAGCCTGAACAAAAAGATGAAGAAGCAGGTTGCCACAGACTCACAGTGGAAGCCACACTGTGTTAGGAAAACAGTCCACACAGTGACGCATGACAAGCAGCAAAGGAGGAGTCTTCCAAAAGTGTTGGAAAGTAGGGCACTAGAGGGCAGTTGTGTGCCACAGCGATGACTGACGCCTGTGGTCTCCTAAGCTGCCTGAAGATGGGAAACAGGTTGCCAGGGGAACCAACCTCAAGACCAGAGGGCTGGACTTCAGTGTCACAGCCTTGACCTCCAAGGAAGGGGCAGAGGCTAAAGGTTGAGTTGATAGGTGGCTGATTATTTCATCAATCACACCATGTAAGGAGGCTCCCTCAGAAGCCCAAATGTCAAGGTTCAGAGAGTTTCCCAATTGTTGAACACCTAGAGGTGTGTAGAGGGAGGCACACCCAGAAAGCACCCAGGAGGGGCTCATCCCCTCTACTGGTCCCATCCACCCTTAGCCTTAGCCTTCATAAGTGTTCGGCACGCACGATTTCTGTGAGGAACTCTAGCAAATGGACAGAGACCAGGGAGGAGGTGCTAAGTCAGAGGCTCGGGCTGCCACCTTCATTGGCATCTGAAGCCAGGAAGAGTCACATAGGTCCAAGCCCTTAGCTTGTGAGATCTGATGCTATCTCCATGCAGATGGGGCCAGGGGTGGAGTGTTGATGCTGGCTGGTGTGTGCTGGAGGAGGTTTGCTGGTAGAGGGAAACATACTCACTGAGGACCCAGAGGTGACATAGTCTGGTAAGGAATGAAAGGCCTGCCTCTTGCCTTCTGCGGTGGTTTGAATAAGAATAGTCTCCATAGGCGCATATATTTGGTTACATGGTTCCCAGTTGGGGGAACAGTTTGGGAAGGATTAAGAGGTGTGGCCTTGCTGGAACAGGTATATCAATGGGGATGTGGGTTTTAAGGTTCCAAAAGCCCAGACAATTCTCATTTGGCATTCTCTGTCCCCTTCCCTCCCTCCCCCTCTCTCTGTCATGCCCTCACCGTGATGGATTCACCCTCTGAAACTGTAAGCCCCAATTAAATACTTTCTTTTATAAGTTGTTTTGGTCATGATGTCTCTTCATAGAAACAGAAAAATAACTAAGATGTCTTCCTATCTCACTGGCTTTCAAAATTACAAAGAAATAAAACTTCAGTTGGACTGTACAAAGTCCTTTTCTTTGTTTTTATTTTTAGGGAAAATTGGTATGGTCAACAAGACAAAATGCCAGTTCTGTACCTAACTTAATTATACCTACATACACATAAATGGCAAATTACATGTGAAAAACCAAATGCTACCTAGCTAGTCTTAAAAGCTAGACCACAAAGGATTTTTGTTAGAACTAAAGTAAGTTCTTCCTTTCCCCTTCTTTAAAATGTAAGCTCGGGACCAGCAAGATGGCTCAAACAGTGAAGATGTTTGCTACCATGCCTGAGTTCAGTTCCCAGCCCCCATGTGGTAGATGAACCAACTCCCTGAGGAGCTGATTGCCAGGGGATCCCACTCCAAGATCAGAGGGTCTGGACTTTCCTACCACACACACACCCCAACCTCCAAGGAAGGGACAGAGGCTAAAGGCTGAGTCGATCAATAGCTAATTACTTTATTATTAATCACACTCATATGTAATAAAAGCCCGAAGGATCAGTTCAGAGAGCATCCAGATTGCTTAGCACACAGTGTGTGAGGTCACGGACAAGCTGGCTCTGGAAGCTGGCTGGGCCTCCTCATCCATTTCAGACCAAAGCACGTGTGAGTTCAAGGCCTTGGGATGGCCTTCCCCCTTACTCTATGGCAGCAATGATAAAACAGCCCAAGAGTGGAAACACTGTGTCCTCAAAACAGCTTAAGGTAAACCACCTCCAACAGTTTAACACAACAGATAAGCACCTCCTACTGTTTCTCTCATAATATGGAAGTGCAGCCGATGGAAAAGAGAAGGCTGGAGGTCAGCCATGGAGAGCAGGCTCAGTTGGGAACTCAGGCAGACAGACTCAACTTCCCCAGAGTTCTCAAATGTTGTGAGACCCAATTTGATGACATCATCTATATGCTGCCATTTGGTCTTTTGCTTGGAAACTTCACCTGGGGTGTACACTGCTCTGCTTGGAACTCTATTGGGATCTCCAGCTGGCTGTCTTGAAGGGCCTTCCAGTTGATTCCTTCTGGATGTACCGAGCACGGGGTCTGATGACATCTTGCTATTGTCTATCTCTTGCTCCTTATTCATTTACTGTGACCTGGCATATACTTAGTAAAGTCCCCAATTCAAAACCCAAAGTATGGCTATCATAGCGCATTCTCTGCATGGTACAGAATGCAGCATCTAGAGGATGGCACATCAGAAAGCACACAGGGGTTCACCTACCCACACCTTGTCTACTCTCATCTGTCCCCTCCTTGGCCCTGGAGTAACTGGCAGACATGTCCTGAAATCTGTGAGGATCTCTAAGGAAGGAAATCCAAGAAGGAGGCCGTGAACATCAAGTATGTATGTGTGTACGTGTGTGTATGCATATATATATGTGTGTATGTATGTATGTGCGTATCCCACACACACCAAACAGTCTCATCATGTAGGCCAAGCTGGTCTTGAACTCATAAGTCTCTCTGTCCTCATCTCCCAGTTGCTGGATAAGGTGCTGTGGGTGACAGTGAATCCCTCAGGGAGCAAACACACTATCGCTCCCACAAAAAAGCACACAAGCTTCCGACTGCAATACAAGCGGCATGGATGGTTTTTCTCTTCAAACCTGTCATTTGTAGAAACTTTCCCCTGCCTCCACACAGGCAATAGAAGAAGCCTAGGAAGTGAATGGGCTCAAATCCAGTTTACCCTCTGCCCCTCCCTCCCTCCCTCCCTCCCTCCCTCCCTCCCTCTCTCTCCCACTCCATTTTCCCGTCTCCACTCCCTTCACCTCTCTGTGGAGCGGAGCAGGGGATCAAAGCCTGTTTTCCTCCTATGTAAAATGAAACTAGTGATGTTCACTCACAGGCTTACTAAGACAGCATTCGGCAAGGTACTGCTTTGGAATTTGGGGAATTAGGAAGCATGATTGAAGGATTTCAGCTCAAACATACTGAACAAACATAAGACTCTGCTATGAGCCCGGGCACCATTGGACATTACCTGTTTCTACAAGGTTGAATAGCTAGGCTGAGTCGTCGTATTGCACGCCTTTAATCCCAGCACCCAGGAGGTGGAGGCAGGCATGAGTCTGAAGCCAGCATGTTCTACAGAGTTCCAAGCCAGCCAGAGATACACAGTGAGACATGAAACGTGACTTAGGGATGGGGTGGGCGGGGAGGTGAGACCTTGTTTGATGGCAGAGGGCACAGCTCAAGGGGAGAGTGCTCACTACGCAGCTCAAGGGGAGAGTGCTCACTATGCAGCTCAAGGGGAGAGTGCTCACTATGCAGCTCAAGGGGAGAGTGCTCACTATGCAGCTCAAGGGGAGAGTGCTCACTATGCAGCTCAAGGGGAGAGTGCTCACTACGCAGCTCAAGGGGAGAGTGCTCACTACGCAGCTCAAGGGGAGAGTGCTCACTATGCAGCTCAAGGGGAGAGTGCTCACTATGCAGCTCAAGGGGAGAGTGCTCACTATGCAGCTCAAGGGGAGAGTGCTCACTATGCAGCTCAAGGGGAGAGTGCTCACTATGCAGCTCAAGGGGAGAGTGCTCACTATGCAGCTCAAGGGGAGAGTGCTCACTATGCAGCTCAAGGGGAGAGTGCTCACTATGCAGCTCAAGGGGAGAGTGCTCACTACGCAGCTCAAGGGGAGAGTGCTCACTATGCCCAAGGCGCTGGTTCTAATTCCAGACTTCAACACAAAAGCCTCCCTGGTTACCAAGGGACCCACAACACTGCACCATCCCACAACAAACACCTAGGCTTCTGTGACCTCCTAACATCAAAGAGCTAATCCTCAGCAGCAAAAAAGAAAAGAAAGAAATTCAGGCTATGGGTCATGGGAAGAGGACCTACATGCAAGCAGATGCCAAGGCCTGGGGCCTCACCCCTGCACACACACATACACACACACGCACACACACACACAGCCTCACCTCTACACACACACACACACACACACACACACACAATCCTGATCTCACCGGCACATTTTAGGGACTGGAAAGTTCTGGGGTTCTCACTGTCCAGCTCTGAGATCAACTAGTAATTTCTCCCATCTGGATGGCAGGCTAAGAACTCTAAACAATGTGTCTCCATGGGCCAGTGAGGTAGCTCAGTGGGCAGGGCAGCTGCTGTCAAACCTGAAGATCTCACTATGATCCCCAGAGCCACAACTGACTCTTGCAAGTTGTCCTCTGACCTCCACACCCACACTGTTGCATGTGTGCACCTCACCCCCGCTGCACACCCACACACCCACACACACTATTGCATGTGTGCACCTCACCCCCACTGCACAATCACACACCCACACATATACCCACCCTGTTGCATGTGTGCACCTTACCCCCACTGCACATGTGCACACACAAACACTCATACTGTTGCATGTGTGCACCTTACTCCCACTGCATGCACACACACACACACACATACACACACACAGTTTCTCTCTCTCTCTCTCTCTCTCTCTCTCTCTCTCTCTCTCTCTCTCTCTTAAGACCTTTCTAATTTGAATGGATGGTGACACTCCCTAAGCATAGGAACTTGCACCTGCTTTACACTTGTGCTAACTATGTTTTTGCTTCACTATCTTGGGACCTTGGAGAAGGGATGGCCCCTCCCTGTGGCCAGCTACTTCCTAGAGACAATAATAGTCTTTGTCGCATACAAGCATGACTTGCAAACTCTCCTTTTTTGAGTCTTTATTGAGGGAGCAGGTGTCAGGACTATAAGACACACAGCTCTTTGTCCTGGGGCCCACTGAAGTCTTTCTAACAGGCCAACCCAACCATCCCTTTCTTTTCTCTTCACTGCAGAAACCCAAGGGAAGGCTTTGGGCATCGGTCTCTCCTTCCTCACACTGCCTCTGGCCAGCCCCGAGGCTTCCCTGTGTAGTTTCACCTACTTCTAAGAATTCATCAATGTAAGGGAGAGTTTTTCCTTTATGACAGGCATTTTGTCATCTGCAATTCTTTTCATTTGTTTGTTTGCTCATTTTTAGAGACAGGGTTTCTCTGTGTAATAGCCCTGGCTGTCCTGGACTTATTTGTAGACTCAGAGATCCACCTGCCCCTGTCTCCCAAATGCTAGGATTAAAGCGGTGCACCACCACGCCTGGCCTATCAGCAACTCCTAGTTATCCCTGTTTAACACTAATCCTGAAGCTGAGGCTCGGTTAGAGAGTGAACGCCTAGACGCACAAAACTTAGGGCTCAACCCCCCAGCATCATACGCACTGAGCATGTCCCTACAGGCCTGTAATCCCAGCACACAGGAGGTGAGAAGTTCAAAGTCATCCTTGGTTCCATAACAAATTGCAGGTCAACCTGGGATGTCAGACTCCATCTCAGAAGTAAAATAAAATAAAAATAAGAACTAATGAAGTAGACGGATCGCTGTGAGTTCGAGACCAGCCTGGTCAACAAAGTGAGTCCAGGACAGCCAAGGCTACACAGAGAAACCCTGTCTCATAAAATAAAAATTAAAGCTAGTCCTGGGTACCCTTAATAATCCCTCATACTTGAGCCCCACTCTAGACTAACCCCTTTCCACTACTTTCTCCTGCACCAATTTGACCATCTATGGTTCTGACATAATCTGTAACAAATGCAAGGAAAAATGGCTCTGTTGTGGTTCCCCCCCTCCTTGTCCACCGCCGTTATGGTTCCCCACCCCATCCCCGCTGTTGCCGTCCCACCCCTACCCCCCTGCCCCACTGCTGCAGCCCTACCCCCTACCCCCCCCCAATCCCCACCCCCCCACACACGCTGTTATGGTACCCACCTCACCCCACCCCCGCTGTTGCGGTCCCACTCACCACCCATCCCCTCCGCACCGCTGCTGTGGTTTCCCGCTGTTGCGGTCCCCACCCCACCCCCCATTCTCCACCCCCCCATATACCCACCCCCACCCCCACCCCCGCCGCCGCTGCTGCTGCGGTTCCCCCGCTGCCCCCAGCTGAGCACCTGCAGTCATGGATCTTATTCGAAGAAGGCAGCTTGATAGGCAAAACCACCGGGTCCATGCCTGGAGCCTCGAGGGTCAGGTAATTGTTCTCCAGGGTGATGGAGACCAGCACAAGGCGAGGTTCCTGACGGGCAGTGATCATGTGTCCATCTTCCTTAACCACCATCCAAAACCTGCAGAGAGGCAGACAGGCGCACGCTCAGAGAGTCTTCCTCGATTAAAGCCCTTTAGCTCTCCCTAACCTCAGAACCACGCACCCATCCTGGTGTGAAAGCTGATGGTGTATCATGCCGGTCTGGCCAGATCTTTTGGTCCTAAAAGCTGAGCTAGGAAGAACTGAGAAAGAGTCCAGAGTGGACATGACTGTGACTTGGCTGAACCACGTCGGGAGATGGGCAGGGGAAGAGAGAGGGCAAAGCAGAGAAGCAGGTGTCGCACCCAGGAGGCCCAAAGGGGGTAGAGCCAAAATGGATGACTATATAGGGCAGGGCAGCTGGGGGAAGAGTGGTCCATCTCCTGGGCAGGAAAAGTTTGGGGTGGGGGTGGGGGGCCACCGAGCAGGAGGACCCTGTAACAGGTAGGGAGTGGGGGTCAGGGAGAACCTAGGCCCCAAGAGTCTGCACCAGCCGGGCACCTTAGTGAATTGTCCCAGGTTTGAAATCTAACACACACACACCCCCCAGCTCCTGTCCACCCAAACAGCCCCTGTCACTGCGGGCAACCCCCTCCATGCTAGCCTGGGCCACTGTGTACTGAGCTGGGGACTAAGCGCTGAGGTGAAAAGCGAGAGGGGACGCTAAGCAGCTCCCTGATAGTTGCTGCAACTGACAAGGCAAAGGGCGACTGCAAGAGAATTCAACCTTGGAACTGCACAAAAACTGATAAGGGGCTCACCAGCTACTGCAACGTTTGCCAGACAACAGGGCCTTGACTAAGCTCCAAAGACTCACGCTAAATATGGGTGGCACCGTCCCATGGGCTGGGGGTCCAGACTGAATACAAAGGATGCCACTAGCTGAGCACCAGCCTTCATCTCTGCTTCCTGACTATGTATGTCACGTGACCAGCTCCCTCACAATCCTGCCATGACCTTTCTCTCCTTAATTTGCTTCTTGCCAGGTATTCATCTCAACAATAAAAACAATTAACTAAGACAGCTACCACATATGTATATACACATATATACATATATATTATATATATATATATATATATATTATCTTGTACACATTTAAAAAATCCCCCACGAAAAATGATCCGCTGTGTTCTGCCAAGTCCAAGAGAAAGGATGATCCTAGACAGTGGGTTTTCACAATCCAGTTACTTCAATTTGAGCTGCAGTAAGAGTCAGCACCCTGAGTTTAGATTAAAGTACAAGCAGGTGGCAGATGGGCCAGTGTCAGAATCCCCACAGTCAACAACAGAGCCCTGAAGGACCAATGTAACAGTGAGGCGGTGCCCAGGGCAAATGAAAAAAAACCTTGTTCAAGTTAAAAACTAGCCAGAAGAGTTGGGGTGAGGGGAGGGCGGAAACAGGAAGGACTAAGCCTGAAAGATGAGGTGGAAAGGAAATGTGGGACATGGGAATAATCGTGAGGGGGGGTCCCCTTATCAAGAGATGATAAGTTCATGTAGAAGAAAGAGACAGTTGGCTTCGGAGAAGGGTGTGGACAGACAAGGCGATCAGTTGGGATTGGCTGCCTCTGGACTTGCACAAGGTCAAGGAAGGGATCCACCTCCAGTGTGACAGTCTATACTGTTACCGTCTTCTAGGAGGACCTTAAACACTTCACAGCTCAGGGAGCTGGACCAAGGTCAAGCTCAAATGACCCTGAGAACACTGGCACAGCATCTCCAGCAGTGGGAGGACCGGGCCACACGGACAAAGGAGCTCTTTCCCTGACCCCCAGAAATACTGACTCAAAGACAGAAAACAACAGCCGTTAAGCAGTCCCGGTGACGAGCCTGCTTCTGAATATTAATTACCCTTTGATAAATAAAGCAACAAAACTGAGGCCGGGAGAAGGTGACTGCCTCTGTTCAAGGTCTCCTGCTTCTGGGACGTTCTTAGATTCCTGTCTCACACACTGGTTTCACAGAAAGAGTGAGAGCTGTAGTCACCTAGATCTGAATTCAAACCCCTCAAACAGGCCGGGTTTGTGACCCCAGGTGACATCTTCATCCTGTCCAATATGCCTTCTTAGGTCCTTGGGATGGAGACATTCATAGGCCACAGAACCAACTTTAGCCAGGCTAACTCACAGGGCAGGATGGTAAGACAGCCCACTGTCTGCCGTACATTGGTTTCACTGCTTTCCCTCCACCCCAGACCACATCATCTTACGAATGTATTGCTCTTGCTGACCAAGGTAGTAAAAGCCTGTAATCCCAGCACTTGGGGAGCAGAGGCAGGTGGATCCTTGTGAGTTCAAGGCCAACCTTGTCTACACAGCAAATTCAGGCCAGCAAGAGCTACATAGTAAGATCCTCTATTAAAAAAAAAAAGAAAAGAAAAAAGAAAGGCCAGGTGTGGTAGCACATGCCTTTAATCCCAGCACTCGGGAGGCAGAAGCAGGCAGGTCACTGTGAGTTCAAGAGAGTCCAGGACAGCCAAGGCTAACACAGAGAGACCCTGTCTCGAAAAGAAGAAGAAGAAGAAGAAGAAAAAGAAGAAGAAGAAGAAGAAGAAGAAGAAGAAGAAAAAGAAGAAGAAGAAGAATTTATTGCTGCTCAAAACAAGAGAAATGATACAGTTCTATTTATTTTATTGAATCCCCAGGAATAGAAAAGCAGGGTCAAAGCCCTGCTAATCTTAATGACAAACACAACATACTCAGTCATCTGAGGAAACAGTTTGGGACTAGTTACCTGTGTAATACCATCAAGTTCTTAGATGGGAGGGAAAGCAGTACGTGTCCGCCTCTTCAGGTCAGCTTTGGCATCTCCCATGTGTTGATAGTATCCAGTGCCCAGTACCCAAGGTCTTTCCAGCCTCACACAGGAGTTTTTATCCTTCATACATTAATAAGCTCTAAGCAACTTCCTTGCATTAGCCTCCTATAAAACCCTTCATTTCCAGCAGAACAGTCAGCCACCGGGGGAAGACTTCAACGTGCTATCAAAGTCGCCTTCATCCTTGCTGATTTGAGTTCATTTGGACAGGGATGGGACTCTCAAGAAATGGTAATATTTTATTATTTCAGTATACAGGCAAATTTTAATATAGCCCAGGCTGGCCTTGAACTCTGCATCTACAGCTCACCTGGGAATGACCTTGAATTTCGGATCCTCCTCTGTGGAGAATCCTGGCATGTGCCTCACTAAAGTACTGGAAGGTAGCATGCCCAGTAGCCAAGTGTTCTCTTGCCAACTGAGCTACATGACCAGTCCCTCAGTAAAAGATAATTTAAAACAAGCAAACCTTCCCCATCATCAGAAACCTGGGGTGAGAGCTGAGGAATTGAAAATCCCATGAGCTGCAAAGCCACACGCAAAACCCTTAAAATGACATTTTCCAATGCATCAGGAGCCCATGTTTCTTTAGGAGAACAGTCTTCAAGGCTCAGCGCGCGCGCGCGCGCGCGCGCGCGCACACACACACACACACACGTGTCCTGATATAAACACTAGGCAGTAGATGCTCTCTACTGTGAGGTTCATTGGATGACCAATTTGCAAACTCCCTCCTCTATCCAGACATGAGAGCACAATTACCTGTGTCCCACACAGAAGAAGACATGCCAATCCTAAGAATGAAATTTGTGTGCTTGGCTAGGTAAGTGCCGCCCACCTGTAAGAAGGGTACAGGCATTCCCCTTGATAACATAAAAATCAAACTGGCTGTGGAGTGACGCCAGGTACACTGCCACCAAGGTTCATAGGACACCGGATCTTCCTCAGGGAACAACCTTCCTAATGCTGACAACGCATTTCAAGGTTTGAGAACTACCCCTGTGCTCAGCTTTGCCTCTTGACCTAGGCCCACCCTTAGTCACAGTAACAGCTGGACTTGATGCAGGCCCAGGCTCGCTCTCTCTCTCACCCAGTCTGGCTGAGCCTGCTTCCTGATCTATAAATGTGCTCTGTACCGGAACAAAACCGTCTCCCTCCCCCCCCCCATATACTCCTGCCCCCTCCCCCATTCCCGGCAAACCACGTGATTCTGCTCCTTACTCATTATAAAGTGGCCAGCCGAACTAGAGGAAAAGGACCCCATGTTCTTGAAAACATTCAGCCAATTGCCTTTTGTTTTTCTAGTTAGGAGAGCTGCGCAGACAACAGAGTTGGTCCCTTGACGGGGAAGTCCAGGGGGACCAGGTTTACCCCCAATCCACTTTTCCAAACTACTTTAGCCAGAAGCATACGCTTCGCTTCACAGCTAAAGGATCCAAGGTTCAGAGCCCAGGCAACTCAGGCAACAAACAGCAGTTCTCTGTTAGCTGAGCAATCACCTACCCTGAGAGGGGTAAGAGCCATTTTTTTTTTTTTGCAAACTACAACTTCAACTTGAGAACGCTCACAAATGTGCATGGTGTTACAATACGTGTGTGCGTGTTTCCCAGATGCAACAAACCCTTGCTTTCTTGGTCTGGGGAGAACATAGCTTGCAGGGCAGACAGAACTCCTCTCCCGAACTTCCACCAGGCACCGACTCACAAAGTTTGCACACCGAGGGGTACCCGGTTCCAGGTCTTACACTTCCTACCTGGGATCGGCAAGGCCCCACCTCCCCCGCCCATGCCCACCTACACCTGGCTCAGCGTACCTGTCGCGCACTTTACCGCAGCGCAGCCCCATGTCGGTGCACTCGGTCTCGCACACCGACACCCCCTTGCAGGACTTGATGGGGTAGATCCAAACCTTTGACACCGTGCCCACCTGCTGCAGCCGCCTGCGCCGCCGGGGACGCACGCGACGCCAGGCCACAGTCCCCAGCGCCACTGCGAGTCCTAGCGCGGCGATGCCGAGCCAGGTGGACCGCGGCTGGCCGGGGAGGCCAAAGCGAGCCAGAGCCGTGGAGCTGGAGGCACCCATGTTAAACTACCTTGTGCAGGCCTGCACTTCTAGGCTGAGAGGGCGAGGCGGGGCTTAAGGCTCCGGGCGCGTGGGAGGAGCCAGAGTTGGCGCAGCCGCACCGCCTGTCAAACTTTTGCAGCTGAGACCGCGAGAGTGGCTGCCGTGAGATGGTCACTTTCATTTTACTTTGCCTTTGTCCCCCTTTAACTCGACCCCTTCCCCGCGCCACGTGACCTTCAGCCAGCTACACCCGTTTACCCATTTGTTTCTAAAAGGAGCGCACTCAGTTGCGCGAGAAGTTGCACTGAAATAAAGCTGGACGGAGGAATGAAAGGTTTCCTGGGAACAACTTTGGGGCAGATCACTGGAAGAACGCAGAACTCTCTGGAACACTCGGCTTAAACCTCTGCAGGTAGAGACAAGGTGACTGGAGATGCTTATAGTAGCGTGACCTGGGATTTTAAGCACACAAGCCAATGAAGACAGCCTGAAAGAGAGAAAGACAGACAGAAGAACTTCCAGCTTCCTGTGGCTGAGGCCGTAACAGAGGACCCTGGTCAACTTTCTCTCTCTCTCTCTCTCTCTCTCTCTCTCTCTCTCTCTCTCTCTCTCTCTCTCTCTGTGTGTGTGTGTGTGTGTTGTTGTGTGTGTGTTGTTGTTGTTTTGGGTTTTTTGTTGTTCTTGTTTTTGAGACAAGGTTTCTCTGTGTAGCCTTGGCTGGCCTCGAACTCACAGAAATCTGCCTGCCTCTGCCTCCCAGAGTCCTGTGATTACAGGTGTTGGCATGACAACTTTCATTAACCTTTAATGCTTGTGATTGTTTTTGTATTTGTTTTTTTGAGACAGGGCTTCTCTGTGCAGCCCTGGCTGGAACTGGCTCTGTAGACCAGGCTGACCTCGAAATCACAGAGATCCTCCTGCCTCTGCCTCTGGAGTACCGGGATGAAAGGCATGTGCCACCACCACCGCCAGGCTTTTTAGACAACTTTCTACACAGGATTTAAAAGTCAGGCTAAGGCAAGGAGATAATGGTGAACTAATGATAGCCAGGCCCTGTGTCGGAAACATCACGATTAACTCATCGGGTGAAAGGGGCTCAACAGGTAAAGGTCCTGGCAGCCAACACTGAAGACTTAAGTTCAGTCCTTGGGACCCATATTCCAGTTCCAGGTTATCCGACACCCTCTTCTGGCCCCTGCAGGCAAAACACTCATACAGTTAAAATAAAAATAAATAATTGTGAAATCTGAGGACTTAGGATTTTGAACTATTCTTCTGTGGCTTGGACTGCCATCAGAGACTATAAGCCTATGCCCTGAGGTCAGGCAGGACAGAGCCCCAACCTCCGCAACTGGCAGCCAGCAGGATGAGTGCGTTTGAACTGAGCACTCCTCTGATGTCTGTTGCTCGTGCTTTTGATAGACGACACAGGCATTTTGCATGTGTGACACTAAGAGCCTACACTACCTAGCACTCGCCGCCCCCCCTTCTCTGCCAACGTCAGAAGGGAGCTCAGCTTGTTGCCCCCTGCTAGCAGTTACTTGATGAATTAAAGCCATGCCTCACAGTTTAACTAATGTCTGCCTTTATTAATTATTTTTTAATTTAAATTTGTTTTTTGAGCCACGGTTTCTCTGTGTAGCCTTGGCTTACCTGGAACTCAGAGATCTGCCTGCCTCTGCCTCCCAAGTGCCGAGATTAAAGGCGTGTGCCGCCACCACCTCCACAACTGCCTGTCCTATCTGCTGTTATTTGTTAAAAGTTTCACTCAAGTAAACTACTGAGATAGTAATAGACTTTCCTAGATAAGATGGGAGTTTGTTTATTTTTCAAACGATGATCTCTTACATTGTGACACTGTCCGATCAAGGCCTCTTGGGGAGGCTTTCCTATAGCCTCCTTCCCAAGTACAGGTATGCCATCTGCTGGACCAGGCTCACCCTATGGCTTGGGAGGAAACTGAGAGGGAAGCAAAGGCGGTAGATGGCTTCCTTGTGCTATTTTCTCTTCTTTTAAAAGATGTTGTTTAGATGTATGTACATGTCTGAGTCTGTATGTGTCACATTTGTGCAGGTAGCCTTGAAGGCCAGAAGAGGGTGTCAGAGCTCCTGGATTGGAGTGACAGGCCATTGTGAGGCACCCAACATGACTTCTGGGGAAACTGAGCTTCAGTCTTCTGAATGAGCAGTATTCATCCTTACTTGCTAAGCCATCTACACACACACATACACAAATACAGTCACACATATACACATATAGAGTCACACACATATATATAGTCACATAATATACATATATACACCCATGTATACAAATACATACATACACACATATACACATATACAGTCACACATATATACATATAGTCACATAATACACATATATACACACATGTACACAAATACACGCATACATACACACATACGTGCACACACATATGCACATACATGCACACATATACATTTACACACAAGTACGCACATACACACAAACACACACACCAACACACCACTTGTTTTTTTGAGACAAGGTCTCATTCTGTAGCGCAGGATAACCTGAGATTTCTCCTCTCAAGTGCTGGGACAGCCTGCTCCCTTTGCTATTTCTTGTGAAAAGGAAACATCCAAGCTGAACCTGCGTCCCCCCAAACTGCCACCACCACCATCCACTGTGGAAATACCCAGTCTCAATTCTAAGCATCAGAATTGGCTTCCTCAGTCCTCACACCTCATCGTGCTCACTGGCAAACACTTCTGCATTTCTTTTTAAACAGTGTGTGTGTGTGTGTGTGTGTGTGTGTGTGTGTGTGTGGTGTTGGCTGATAGCTGGCTGTGTGTGTGTGTGTCTCTCTCTCTCTCTCTCTCTCTCTCTCTCTCTCTCTCAGGGTTCAAAGAGTTGGACAGAGATACTTCTGTAACGGTTTGATTTTTTTTTTCAACATGACACAATCTTTAATCACAATTTGGGTGATCTCAATGAAGAACTAGCTGGATTAGGTTCAATTGTGGGAATATATGTGAGGGATTTTCTTAGTTGTATTTGCTGAGGTAGGAAGACCAAATGTGTGTCATCATTTCATGGGACAGACCCCCAGTTACAGAAGAGTAGAGGGAGTAAGTCAGCTGAACAGCAAGCATCCAAGCGTCCATTTTCCTGACTGTGGATGTGATGTGAGTCCCTGCTGCCCTGGTGTGTTTCCTCCAGTGTCCCATGCCAGCATCACCCTTTAGAAGTATCTGTACCTAGAAACTGGTACACATTAGAACAAAGGGTGCTAATGCAGGGCATGATGCCAATCATCTCAGCTAGGTATAAAAGTTTTATCTCTGTCCCCTCATCTCACTGTGTCATTTTAAGTATTTACAGCCCTCACACCTGGTTGATTCTTAGCATATTTTATACTTGGTTTGAAAGGAATTTCCTAGCATTACTAAGATACATGGGACCAGAGACCCAGAATACATTCTTCTAAACTTGGGAGGTATCAGGGGCCTAGCTATACAGAAGGATATTTGTATTCTGTCATGGCCACTTAACGCTGTGTGGATAAGAAAATCAATATATAAAATAATTTGTGGTCAAAATTGTCACAATTCTGTCCAATGGAAAAATTAAATATCTTATGGACTGTGAACTCAGGCTAAGGTAAGAATTGACTTGAGACCTGACACTAAGTGTAGACTTTAGATGTAAAGAGAGTGATTTATACCTCATATTCAGTTATTGCTTAATAACTAAAGAATGCTCAGAAAAATCATGCTTGGATTTTTCATTTCCATGCTCAGTATATTTTTAAGTTGTACATTTGTTATGTGTTCTATTTAAATTTGTCTTGAGAATTTCATAAATAAATACTTTTGCTAAAATCACACACACACAGATGTTGGAAGAGGGTCTTGTGTTGTGTGTGTTTTTTCAGAGGCTGATTTCAGTGCCCTGGGATCTGGTTACAGCCCTGCCAGGGCATTTTACGTATGTTGAACTATCTCCTGCATCCATGTGATGTAAGGAATGCTCCCCAATTATCTCCAATTGCTTAATAAAGTTGCTGACATCCTGGGCTGGGCAGAAGAGAGGTAGGTGGAGTGAAGGTTCCCAGGTTTGGTGTCTCAGGAGGGCCACAAGGAAAGAAGGATGGAAACATAGAGACAGGAGGTTGCCATGGGTAACCAGGAGCACGTGGCCAAGAGCAGCTTGGTCTGAGGACTGGCCTGATGGGCAGAAGCAGCCCAAATGGAACATGTGTAAGTATTTGGGATTTTGGATGGGAACAAACAAGATAACTTAGAGGGTTGGTATCTGCCCAGCTCTAGCGCTTTAAAGCATTTTAAATCTAACAAGTTTCTGTGTCTTTTATTTGGAAAATACCTGGCTTATGAATATCTGCTGCCATAATAATAATGTCCTGTATTAATTGATATATACAGAATAAGTAATTTATTTTACACCCAACCATAACATTATTTCATTGCAACTTCATGACCATAATTTTGCTACTGTTATGAACTGTAAATATATGATATGCAGGATATCTGACATGCAACCCCTGTGAAAGGGTCTTTTGACCCCTAAAGGGGTATCATGCACAGGTTAAGAACCACTGCTCGTGGGCTGGAGAGATGGCTCAGTGGTTAAGAGCACTGCCTGCTCTTCCAAAGGACCCGAGTTCAATTCCCAGCACCCACATGGCAGTTCACAACTGTCTGTAACTCCAAGATCTGACACCTTCACACCAATGCACATAAGTTAAAACTAAATAGAAAAAAAAGAACCACTGCTTGTGAGAGTGGAATTAGTGGGTTTAGCTGGAGGGGGGAGGCCATTCCAGCTGTTTCCTTGCCAATTTGCTCTTTTCTTTTGCTAATTTTGTGAGGTTTTCCACAGGGCCTTCCAGGCTCACCACTGTACTCTCCAGCAGCCTGCGTCCCAGTCCTGAAGGGTCAAACCCCTTCCTGCCCACAAGCTTCTGTCAGAGCTCCGTGCTTACAAAGTCATGGTCCACACTAGAGATGGGCCTCCTGACAGGGAAATGTTTCTTTATTTAAAACAAACAAACAAGCAAGCAAAATTAAGATAAGTCTCGCTGTGTAGCTCTGGCTGACCTAGAATACACTAGGTAGACCAGGCTGATCTCAAGTTTACAGAGACCCGCCTGCCTCTGCCTCCCAAATGCCAAAATTAAAGCTGTAAGCTTATTTTATCTTATGTGTATGAGTGTTTGCATGTATGTGTGTATGTATGTATGTATGTATGTATGTATGTATGTATGTATGTATGTATGTATACCACATGTATACTTGGTTCCTAAAGAGGCCAGAAGAGGCCACCAGTCCCCTGGAACTGAAGTCACAACTGGTTGTAAGCCACCCTGTGGGTGCTGGAGACTGAACTAGGTCCTCTGTAAGAAGAGCCAGTGCTCTTAACCACTGAGCCACCCGCGCCAGCCCTGTGTCTCTTTAACTTACCTGTTCAATATATGCCTTAACCACTCACCAGGCTTTGTTGTAACGCTTAAGTTTAGATGAAGCTCCTGTCCATCTGAGTGACTGACAGCTCACCTGCAAGTCCATGGGAGAGTGACAGACAGAAAGCCTAGCCAAGACTGGGAGCAGGCTCCTGTTCTGTCTCTCTCTGTCTCTCTTTCTCTGTCCCCTGGGGTTCCCTTTTCCCATTTTCTCCTCTCATGTGTTTCTACAATAAATCTTACACCATGAAAAAAACAAAACAAAAAACAAAAACAAAACAGACTTAGAGCAGATAAATCCAAGCTGTCTACATTCTTATAAAATACCGGTGTGTGTGTGTGTGTGTGTGTGTGTGTGTGTGTGTGTGCGCGCGCGCGCGCGCGCGCACGCACGCACTACAGCATGAGTGGTCCATGGAGGTCCAAGGACAACCTCTACTACCCATTATTTCTTCCACCTTGAGACAGGGTCCTTGTTCATCACTATGTGGACCAGGCTAACTGGCCCTGGAGCCTCAGTGAGTCTCTTCCCTGCTCCTTACAGTGAGATCACTGCAGCGGCCTGGCACTGCAGTCTCTTCCCTGCATCTTACAGTGAGATCACTGCAGCGGCCTGGCATTGCAGTCTCTTCCCTGCATCTTACAGTGAGATCACTGCAGCGGCCTGGCATTGCAGTCTCTTCCCTGCTCCTTACAGTGAGATCACTGCAGCGGCCTGGCACTGCAGTCTCTTCCCTGCTCCTTACAGTGAGATCACTGCAGCGGCCTGGCACTGCAGTCTCTTCCCTGCATCTTACAGTGAGATCACTGCAGCGGCCTGGCACTGCAGTCTCTTCCCTGCATCTTACAGTGAGATCACTGCAGCGGCCTGGCATTGCAGTCTCTTCCCTGCATCTTACAGTGAGATCACTGCAGCGGCCTGGCATTGCAGTCTCTTCCCTGCATCTTACAGTGAGATCACTACAGTGGCCTGGCATTGCAGTCTCTTCCCTGCTCCTTACAGTGAGATCACTGCAGTGGCCTGGCATTGCAGTCTCATGCTACCACACCTGGCTTTATGTGGATTCCAGGTTTGAATGTGAAACTTTAGTAAATACAATCCTCATTTTTAATAACTCACTTCTATTTTGTGTGTGTTGATGTTTTGCCTTGTATAAGGGTGTCCGATCACCTAGAACTGGAGTTATAGGCAGTTGTGAGCTGCCATGAGGATGCTGGGAGTAAGACCTGGGTCCTCTGGAAGAACAGCCAGTGCTCTTCCCTGCTGAGCCATCTCTCCAGACCCCTACAATACTAATTTTCCAGACGGCAACCATGTTCACCTTATACCACCATCATAGTGGAGCAAAACATTTAAGCAGCCAAATGGTTGGGGCCATTTAGTTCATAGTGGATTTTGTGTCACTTCACAATCACCGCTGTGTTTAAAGGTGTCATTAGGAATCTGACCTAAGGGCTGAAGAGATGGCTCAGAGGTTAAGAGCACTGACTGCTCCTCCAGAGGTCCTGAGTTCAATTCCCAGCAACTACGTGGTGGCTCACAACCATCTATAATGTGATCTGATGCCCTCTTCTGGTATGCAGTTGTAACTATAGGCATAGCACTATATACATAATAAATAAATAAATAAATCTTTTTTTAAAAAAAAGAATATGACCTAAAAGGATGATCATGATCCCAAAGATCACACCTTGAGTTTTATAGTTTAACAATTTGACATGAGATGATGTGGGAGCTCAAGCTGGAAAGCCACCAGTTGCCTTGTGGGAGAGGAAGTTGGGGAGAGCCACCAAGCAGACGGAGAACTCACCTCGGTCCGAAGTCTGCGCCTGCCTTTGACCCTTCCAGGGTGGAAAGTCTACCTTTGCAATGCCAGCAGTGGACTGGCACACAAGACACTAACCTTTGCTGACTTGGCTCCCTTGCCCTGGCCATTCTCAGAAAAGCAGCTGTATGGCCCAGGGCCGAGCAGCTCTTTGGTCACATGTGTGTGTGTGAGTCTTCCTTCTGCGAGGAGGAGAGCACCTGGCTACTCTGTGAGACTTGGGTTTGTGGTGAGGACAGCTGGGAGGTGGCAAAGAGCTCTCAGCTCAGGGAGCAGCTCTCCATGCAGCTCTGCTGTGTGCGGAAGGACACTGCCCTTTAGGCTGTTGCAGTGATGGTGTCCTAATTTAGTTTCTGTGACTGTGATAAAATTCCCTGAGCAAAGGTAACCTGGGGCAGAAAAGTGTTATTTTAGATCATAATTCCAAGTCACAGTCTGTCTTAGTCAAGGTTGTTACTGCTGTGAGGAAACACCATGACCAAAAGCAAGTTGCGGAGGAGAGGGCTTATTCGGCTTACATTTCTTTATCACTGTTCATCACTGAAGGGAGTCAGGACAGGAACTCAAACAGGGCGGAAACCTGGACACTGGAACTGAAGCAGAGACCGTGGAGGAGTGCTGCTCCCTGGCTTGCTCCTCATGGCTTCCTCAGCCTGCTTTCTTATAGAACCCAGGACCACCAGGCCAGGGATGGCAACACCCACAGTGGGAGGGGCCCTCCCTCACCAACCACTAATTAAGAAAATGCCCTTCAAGCCTGTCTTATGCCCTAAAGCCCCATCCTATGGAAGCATTTCTCTAACAGAAGTTCCCTTTTCTCTGATGACTTACTCTGTGTCAATATGACACAGCACACAGTCCATCACTTCAGAGAAGTTAAGCAGGAACTTAAAACAGCTGATCACATCCACAGTCAAGACCACCAGAGAAACAAATGACCTCATGCATACCACGCCACTGATTTTCTCAACTCATACAGTCCAGACCCAAACCTAGGGAATGACGTCATCATCCACGGTGGGCTGAGCCCTTTCACTCCATTAGTACAACCCCCCTCAGACATGCACACAGACTAGTCTAATCCAGGCAATCCTAGATGACCCTCCTCCCAGGTTGACTTTTTTTTTTTTTTCCCCTTTTCAAGGCAGGGTCTCTCTGTGTAGCCTTGGCTGTCCTGGACTCACTTTGTAGACCAGGCTGGCCTCGAACTCACAGCCATCCACCTGCCTCTGCCTCCCGAGTGCTGGGATTAAAGGCGTGTGCCACCACGCCCGGTTCTCAGCTCGACTTTTAGTTGTGTCAAGTCTACAATTCAAACTAACCTCAGAGAACCGGAAGACAGCACAGGGCCCTGCCTGCCAGTTTTGTCTCATTGATAAGAGAATTTTAAAGCGGAAGGAAAAACCAGAGACAATTTCACTCGAGTCTGCCAGAAAGAAAAGAAGAAACCAAAAAACCAGAGTGGATGTCAGTGGCATCCAGGAAGAGATGGAAAAGTGAAAAACAGAAAGGCTGAGCAGAGGTCGGGGGCACAAAGCAGGCATGTGCGGGGAGGAGGGCGACCTTCGTGGGGGGGGGGCCTTAGGATTTGGGTTGGAGCTGGAAAGGGGGAGATAAAAACGCTTCCATTTTCTGGTTAGAACTTAGAAAGCAGACAGGCTTAGCAACGAAGGTCAGGGAGGGACTGCATGGAGGGAGGGGGCAGGGCTCCTGGAGCCTCTGACTGCAGACCTCACTAGGGGACGGTTAGCCTGCCCTCCCGGCCTGCCTTAGCGTGTGTCATGTTCCGTTGCACCCTTGACTCAGTAGTCCTCTCGCTGTTGTAAAGATTTTTCTCCTTCCAGCAGGTCTTGTGCCTGGGCCCCTTCTTCAGAGGATGTCATCGACTGCCGACCAAGCTATTTGCAAGAAGGTCGCTATCCATTCACCGTGCTGTTTGTGTCAGAGGATGTCACGAGGATGGCATTCGCGTCTCAGGGCGTCTGCTGACATAGAGGCACCCGCCATCTGCATCGGGAAGGTTCTTATCGGCCGGCAGCCATGCTATTTCACCAGAGGGGAAAAGCAAAGGCCACATTGTGTTGTCGCACGGGGCCTTGGAAGAAGCTGGTTGAAAATGGCCCTTCATGCTCTGGTTCTGCCTCCTCGGCTTCCACCTTGTATCTCATCTCCACGTGCCAAAGACTGCAAGTCCACACACAGGCAACGAGCCTGGGGAAGAGGTCGCCACAGGACAGAGCCGGGCAGGCCTGCTTCCCGGTTCAGAAGGAGTGCTGAGCCCTCTGCTGGAGAGAGGAGGAAAGGCAGGAGAAAGGAAAGGACGGGGATAAACAAGCGTGGGCAGAGCCACACCTGCAGGAGAATGCGGACTTTACCCAGCTGATAGGAAAACAGGAGTAACCTTAGTTACTACAAGAGAAAGCAAAGCAGGTGACTGGAGGCTTGGGAGTGAGGAGAACTTCACTTCCACAGACAAATGCGATCTGAACTCTGAATCACGCTATCATTGGCCCAAGCTGTCAGAAATAAAAGTTATTTTTAAATATTTCTCAAAACCTACCTACCTTAAGTTGGGCAGGCACTGGGTCTGGAGGGCAGAACAGGGGGGTGGACCGTCCTATAGGCCCCCATCCAGAAGGTGTCCTAGAAGTTCTATAGCCGACAGCTCAGGTAAATTCCCCATGTCAAAAGATGTGGATTGTGCTAGAGAGCCTGCTCAGTGGTTAACAGCGCTTACACTGCTCTTCCAGAGGTCGCGGGTTCAATTCCCAGTATCACATGGTGGTTCACAACACCTGTAACTCCACCTTACGGCCTCTGTGGACACCAGGCACACACGTGGTACACATATAAACACACGTGTAAGCAAAAACACTCATACACATTTAAGTAAATAAAATTGAAAACAAATAAATAACTAGACTATGTGTGCTATACTAGCTGTTTTTCTAGAGATTGGGTCTTAGGGTTAACGGGGACGGTTGAGTAGCTTAGGCAGCCTGAAGACCTTAGAGACGGAGCATGTAAATGGGGTTTTGAAGGCTAAATAGAAGTTTCAAAAGTAGAAAGCAGAGGCAGCACCGCTTATGAAAGTAAAGCAGCTTTCTGGAAAGATCCGAAGTGACTTTCTGGAGGAAAACAGTTCTGTTGCGACCAGGGAAGTGTGGGGGAGGGGAGGGTGGCCTGGCAGGGCCCATTGTTCAGGTTTTACCTGATGCCTGGGGTGGGGGTGGGGGGAATAGAACTTTCTAGAATGTTCAGATATTGGTATGCTGGAAGTTAGTGAATATACATCTTTAAAAAGTTGCTTTTGCCCCAAATAGCATGAAAAAAATAGCTTAACAAAAATAGTTTTATTTCCTTTATTATCTTTTCTTTGAGATGTGGGTCTCCTATATAGTCCAGGATGGACTGAAACTCATGTTAATCCTCCAGCTTCAGCCTCCAGTGTGCTGGGATTACAGGCCCTGAGTAGAAATTACGTTTTCAATTGTGTGTATGCACATGTGAGCACAGGTGCCTACAGAGGCCTTGGACACCACTGGAGCTGGATTTACAGACAGTTTGATGTGGTGCTGCTGGGAATTGGCCCCGGGTCCTCTGGAAAAGCAAGGAATGCTTTTTTCCAGCCCCGTACATTTGTTTTAATTGAGAGTTTCTAGCTTGTCTTAAAAACGCACAGTATCTGGCTATACTGAGTTCTGTCTATCGCCTGTCTGCCCCACCCCCAACAGTTAGGTCCTACCTCCAGCTCTCTTCCAATTTAACCTGACTTCCCCGGGGGGCCTTCGGGAGTGGGGATCTTCGGCTGGGTTTTCCCAGGCTGTTGTACATGCTTCCACCAGGGGGCACTGTGAGCAGGCTTTGTAGGGAAGGGTGGGGAGGAAGCGCTGAGAGCTTGTTCCAGGGGGAAGTGAAGGAATGTTCCCTTCCTTCCCGGCTGGTGAATCCTAAGGAGCAATTTCACTCAGTGAAGAGCCAGGCATAAGAGGCCCTTGTAGGATAAGTGTTTTCAAAGAGTCCGAGGAGAAGCGAGGCTACAGGCCAAATCGCCAAAGCTCCTGACACATTAGTGGCAGTCTGCAGTCTGTGATGCTCTGTCATGGGAACCGGCTGGTAGCTCCTTTAGGTAGTTTTCGGGTCAAAGAGGGAACAGACACAGCAGACAGTGCTGCTGGCTCCCTCGGCAGCCCACTCCCACAGCAGCTGAGACACTAAGAGCTCCAAGTGACAGGTGCCTTCTTTACTGACACTCTCCCTCCAGGAGAAAGGGGGCTGGGGCTGGGTAGAAGTCATGATCTGATTGTCCTGAATGTGTGGCCCAAGGAAGAGAGGGAGGAATGAGCCACCCAGTGAGTTAGCAAGGTACATCGCCTCCTGTCATCTGTCTGCCCACCTCAGGCACAGTAAAATTTCAATTTGTTTGTTAGATAAATGACCCAGGAGTTTGCTGGGTCTCCTCTCCCTACGTACAGGAAGGCATTTGCTTTTCACTTCATATCCAGCTCGGAGCTGTGAGACTTGGGCTGATGGAGGCCAGAGACCTCTTGACCTCCAGCCAACCTGCTCTGGTGTCCCCTGACCTCCTTCACCATTGTGCTGGCCTCTGTGGCTCCGATTGGAAGAGTGTTATCTGTCAGGGTTCAGAAGCCTGCTTCCTCCCTGGTCTGTGGCTGCTTTTTCCTGGCTTTGTTTTCCTTGGCGGTGGCTGCGAGGTTTGCTGCAAACTGTTTTTTGTCTCAGAGAGAAGGAAGGAGGCAAGGGTAGGATGTCTGTGGAGAGGGGAAAATCCTTGTGTGTGTGTGTTGGGGGGTGCCCTTCCCAAAGCATGGTGTCTATATGCTGGTGCCTCCTGGTAATGTGTGTGTGTGTGTGTGTGTGTGTGTGTGTGTGTGTGTGTGTGTGTGTGTGTGCCCTTCCCAAAGCATGATGTCTATATGCTGGTGCCTCCTGGTAATTCCCTCCAACTTCTGCCTTCCCATCCTTATTCACAAGGGGGGAAACATACAAAGTATTAATATAATCTAAAATTTTAAATTATACAAAGAATTAGATGGTTAATCACAGCACAACTCCTGTTTCCCAGGCTCTTGATCATTCATTCATTCATTCATTCATTCATTTGTCTTTCCCCTCTGAGCAGCTTCATTTAGCAAGACCAGAAAATAACACAGGTACAACCCGCCCCACAGCACTCGATAATAAGTGTTGGCATCATCATAATAGTTCTAATATTGTTGGGTTTTTGTTTGTTTAGGGCTTTTTGAGACTTATGTTTATTTTACCTGTAGACTGTTGCCTGCCTATATGTGTGTACACTATGTGTATATCATGCCCTTGGAAGGTACTGAATCTCCTGAGACTAGAATTACAAATGGCTGTGAGCTGCCGTGGGGGCGCTGGGAACTGAACCCAGTTCCTCTGGAAGAGCAGCCAGTGCTCTTAACCACTGAGCCATGCTTCTCCTGACATCGTGAACTCCCCCTCTGAAACTATAAGCCGAAATGAACCTTCATCCTTCTGTAAGTCGCTCTGGGTCATAGCATTTTGTCATAGTAACAGAAAAGCAGCCAATACAGCGCCCTAAGTCCTAAGCCTGCAACGTCTCTGGTAAAACAGACTTACCCAAGATGCTGAAGCTAAGCAGCCGGATGCGGGGAGGATTCTGCCTTATTCAAGTGCCCCAGCACACCTGCAAGGGTTCCCGTAAAGGAAAGAGGGGACAAAAGAGTAAGAGCAGACGCAATGACAGTAGAGCACACAGGACTAAACTCCAGGCTTTGAAAACATGAACGGCTGTAAGCACCTTTTTTTCAACTATTTTAGGGGGGGGTTCAAATGCCTCTACCTCCCTTCCACCAACCTCGCCCCCAACACTAGGTAGGAGAGAGAGAAGGTTAGTAGGGAGAGGGGGTAGATATAGTTCCCTTATGTGTTTCCTGGCGGTGAGGGCCCTTGGGCTCCTTGGGCCAAGTCCACTCCTCATTTCAGAATATCCTCAACTTCTTCTTGTTGCCAAACTGCCACAACAGCGACCAGGAGCAGCCCTGGGGAGCAGCAGCCACTTAGCAAGTCCCCACCAATACTTTTCAGTTTCCTCCATTTTTTCCCCTTTAATATCTGTGACCAAATGTTCAAAGAAAACCTTTATTGTTCATAAAACAAAACAACTCAAGGTGTGTGTGTGTGTGTGTGTGTGTGTGTGTAATGATATTGTATATATTTTGATGTTATTTACATATCATTGAAAAGGGGGAATCTAAATTGAGAAAATGCCTCCATAAGATCTGGCTGAAGGAGCTGAGTGGTGCTAGTGCACTCTTTTAATCCCAACACTCAGAGGCAGAGGCAGGTGGATCCCTGTGAGTTGAATGCACCTGCTGAGTAAGTATACTGCTGCTTAGCTGTATCCCAGGTCCTTTCAGGATATTAAATCCAGACTACTAAATCCCCACAGGAAAGTCTGAGAGTACCACTCAGTCTCCTGGGTTTAGGGATGGATGGAGATGTTTGTAACTCAATCCTGACCACTTGAACTCTTTATTTCTCTAGGTGCGGCTCTCTCTTTCCTTACATCCCTTGTTGGGATGGTTGGCTTTTAACCGTCAAATTGACATAACCTAGAATTTCCTGAGAAGACAGTCTCAGTGAGGGACCATCTAGCTCGAGGTCGACCAGTTGGACATTGGCATGTCTCTTGGGAGAGTGTCCTCATAGCCTTAGTTGATGTGGCTTCAAAGATGCAGCAGCCATTGATTAGAAAAAAAGGAAGGTTTGGTTGCCTGTACTTCACACACTTTCCCCAGGGAGTGGCGGCCTCTGGGAAGCCTCCTTGATGTATAGACTATGAAAGCAACAAAAGAGTTGCCTTCTTTTTTTCCTTCCCTCCTCCTCTCCTTCTTTGTCTCCTCTTTTCTTTCATTTTGGTTTGGTTTTTGAAGGAAGGTCTAACATTGCTCAGGCTGGCCTTGATGATGTGGCTAAGGATAGCCTTGAAACCCTGTCTTTCTGCCTCTACCTCCCCAAGTGCTGGGATTGCAGACATGCACTGCTAAATCCAGTTATACTATAACTTTCCCAGAAACTTTGGAGAAACCAGCATGGTGGACCCCTGGTCTCTCATGGGAAGCACCGAGCTGGTTGGGAACGCCAGTGTTAAGTCACTTGGACAACCCTCATAGTGCAGGGCAGGGGGTGGAAAGGCAGATAGCAGAGGGTAGCTATGTTGACACTGAGGAGCCAGAGTGCCTGAGGACCATAGCAGAGAAAACCTTTCAGGTTCCACCTAGGAGGAAGATGTGGCCCAGGAAGCAAGATGGAAACTACCTGAGCTTTACCTAGACAGGGTCTTAGGCACCTCTGCCCACTCAGTCCCTCCTTTAAATATTAAGAGAGTCTTATTTGTGTCTATGAGCTGTCGTGAGAGTGAGAAGTCACCGTGCACTGAAAGGACTCTTGAGTTGTGCTGAAGAATGCACATTCCACAACACACAAAACCCTCCCACCCCAGGCACTGGAGTCTCCACAGGAGGAGTCAGACTGAGCCCAGTGCCAAGAAACATCAGTAGAGAGAGTGTACACAATATGCCTCTGCCTCCTTTAGAGAGGCTAAGGTCAGGGTTTGGCCAGTCACTTGACCATCTCCAAGGTAAGGATGACAACAAGCAGCCGGAAACACTGCAGCTGTTGCAGAAAGCCCTGGGCCTCCCCTGCCCCCCTTTGTGCTTCTGGCACAGCCCAGAGGCATTGTGCACGTTAAACAAATAAACAGAAGGCATGGGCCTCAGCTCAAAGACTTTTCACCCCTGTTCCTCCCTGTTCCAGCCCTGTTCCTGCCTTCCCCACTATCCGGACATAGGCCAGCCATTTTTCAAACCCTCCCTTTCTGTCAACCCAATGCCCTCTCTACCCCTACCCTCTTCTAGGCTGGCCTGTACCCATGCCACAAGGTGGGTCTACTCAGACCATGTGCTGGATCCCAGGGCTACCCCTCCTCCAATTTAGACCCAATCAAATGTTCCCCAGTCTGCTAAGTGGCTTCTGTGTGGAATCTCAGTTTCCACCTGCATTGTGCCTCAGGCACTCTGGCTTCTCAATCTCAACATGGCTGCCCTCTGCCTTCTATCTTCTGCCCTCTGCCCTTTGCCCTCTGCCCTCTACCCTCTGCCCTCTGCCCTCTACCCTCTGCCCTCCTGAAGCTTGTCTTCTTCTTTCCTTGCCTGAGTACCTCCCCGTTGCTCTCCTATCCACTTTCAGACTTTCCTGCTCTGTGCCAGAGGCTGGAGTCACCTCTTTTGCTTTGTCCATGGTGGCCGTCAGCTCTTCTGTCATCTGTCTTTGACATGCCTGTACTAGGAAGCAAGGGAGTCCACACCCTGACCTAGGCTACTGTGAGGTCATCCCTACATGTGGCTGGTTGTTGAGGTCTGTTGCCTATTTCCCAAGATATAGTGTCACTGGGGTTCAGCAGGGGCCCCTAGCAGGCACTCATATATAGGACATTGGGTCAGCTTAGATTCCCGAAAATTCTCAGAGGACTTTGAGTGTCTATGGTGGCAGCCCTTCCTCCCAGGACTTTCTCAACCTTTGTTGAAGGGGTAAAAACAAGCAAACGTGTTTCTCTTTCTTTTACTCTTATCACTTCCCACTTTCGACAGCCGATGTGTGCGAACGTTGTCCAGGTGACACCAATAGGTAAAGTTGTATGACTCAATTCCTTTCTGGAACAAGCTCCCTCAGGCTCAGGTGTTAGTCCCTGGAGTCTGCCTCAGACCTCAGCCCCCACTGTAAGTAGTGTGTGGTCTGTCAGCTGTACTTCCGATTAACTGGATGTAATTCAGGGTTCTCATGACCCAGTGAGTCTGAGGCACTTGTCTGCAGACTTGGGAAACACTCTGAAACACTTTAGTGTGTGGATCATTGTCTTAATAAGTGGCGTGAGTCACCAGCTTGATGCCCAGGATAAGGTTGAAGTGTCAGCGCAGGAACTTCTGTCCCCGTGGAGTTAGAAGACACCACCCTTTCAACACATGGCTTTGCTCCTTCCCCAAGTCCTGCTGTCCAGGGGTTTTTCTAGATGGCTTGTTTGATGATTAACTTAGTCTGCAGTGACTCTCCCCTCCCCAGAGAACATGGGCTGACATTGACTGGTCCACATTCCTGTTCGAGGTTTGTCCTTTTTAGGACCAGCCCTCACCCAGGGGCCCACCCAGAATCACCTCAGTACAATGTCAGCCACTTCAGGAGGCAGAATGCAGTGTCAGACGCTCAAGTCACCCTGGAGATCACAAAGGTCTCAGGTGCCCGCATCGAGAATCAGGATCAAAGGTCAATTATGAGAACTGAAGATGTGCTTAGCTCTGTCTACAGCTCAGGAAATAGCCCAGAGTTTCAGGAGCCTGAGTCAGGAACTGAGAGCAGAGACCAAATCTATATTTTCACGTCTGTCATTGCTATAGGGTAAATGTGTCCTCCCTAAAATTCCGATGGATGGCGCCTTAAGAGGTAGGTGGTTAAGCTGGGGCGTGGTGGCCCACACCTTTAATCCCAGCACTTCAGAGGCAGAGGCAGGTGGATCGCTGTGAGTTCGAGGCCAGCCTGGCCTACAAAGTGAGTCCAGGATGGCCAAGGCTACACAGAGAAACCCTGTCTCAAAAAAACCAAAAAAACAAAAAACAAAAAAGCAGTAGGTGGTCAGAACAAGGGGCTGGTGGAGGGTCAGATACCTTTTACAAAGGGACTTCTGTATCCAGTCACATGAAGAGCAGGTGTCCCCTTCCTCTCAAGGATGACAGCAGCAGGTGCCATTTGAGGTTTCCTCCCCTTGGGGCCCTGGATGAGGTGGACAAGCTTGGCCCTCTTTTGTTTATATATCTGCGGGCAGGCCTCTTCCGATGCTGCGTCCACAGGGCCTGCCCAGCTGCCCTTTGCTGATCCCGTGACCCTCAGCCCCAGCTCCCTGGTTCTTAGCCCCTACACCCCTATTGTTTCCCCTACCTCCCTGGGGGGCATCTTGCTGTTGCTGCGGGGGTCTGGCCAGCTATCACACAGGACGAATCTTCTAAGTTCTCACCATCAAGGCAAAGAATGCAAAACACAATTCCCACTTCAAAAGGAGTAGGAGGGTTTATTCACATCAAAGTGTCCGTGGGGGTGGAGTGGGGACTCTGTGCTATGGGAGTTGGAGTGGGATCCCTGCTCTAGGCTTCAGATAGTATCTGATGACGTTAAGTTTACAGATAGGGGGAAGCTAGTGGTAAGCCTGGTTAAAATCCATTCCAGCAGTCCACCTGCTAGTCAAAGGGACCTTAGGTCTGATATAAACATGAGTGATGAATCTGTATTAAAGGAACTGGACAGACCAAGAGATTGTTGGCTTTGGAGCCACAACATTCCCATTCCCTACAATCAGTATGCAGAGCGGTCTCCAGGGCCCTTCAGTCCTTGAGGGGTAACCAAGGGTCCTGCTCTCTATCTCCTACACGCTGTCACACACCCCCCAGGAGCCCCTGGTGGCAGTGTCACAGTCACTCAGAATAACTTCTCCAGTTGTGTTAGTGATGACACAGGGGGCCGTGCTGGGAGCTAGCTGATGCTCCTGAGGAGGGCTGCCCAGTGGAAATGCCCAGGGCCCACTGGCTCTCCACAGTGAACAAAAGTGAGGGCATGACAGCTTCAAGGTACGGTTGAGGAGACAGTTTTTTATTGTAGATACAAAGGACAGCTGTAGGCAGAGGCATCTGGAATTGTCCAGAGGAGAGAGAGAAAGCAGTAGACTGGACATGGCTACCTGACTGAACCTGGTCGGGAGAGCAGAGTGGGGGTGGTGGGGAGCAAAAGAGGGAGCAAATGTAACGGAGAGAGGAGAGAGGAAAGAGAGAGAGAGGGACTCAAGAGAATGTGTCAGATGGTAGGGGAGGAGGGATCCCTCTTTCTGAGGACTAGGGGAGGGGGTAGGAGAGAAGAAAGGGGGGCAGGTGGAACCCAGAGGAGATGAGGGAGGGGCTGCATCTGGATGTAAAGTGAATTTAAAAAAATAAAATAAAATAAGAGAGAGGGAGGAAGGGAGAGAGGGAGGGAGGGAGGGAGGGAGGAAAGGAGGGAGGGAGGGAGGAAAAGAGACAGAGACAGGCAAAAATGGCAGGGTTATATGGGAATAAGAAACTGGGGGAATGGAAGTGAAGACTGGGCTGGAGAAATTTAGGGTGAAGGACGGATTAGCAAGAGCTAAGTGGAGCCACAGGTACTGAGCGAGCCCAGGAGCCAGAGTGAGCTCTGGTATATGCTCAAAAGCACCTCCATTAGCAATTTGTTTCAGGTTTCCTTTGGACCTGACACACGGATTTGCATTTTATATTAGGTTTGACACTGAAGGAAAGCCCAAACCAAACTTGGTGCTGGCTGCGCCACCAAGCTTCCTTTAAACTAAGCCTAATGCGTGGAGCTTGGTGGCACACAACTGCCTCCCCAGCTCTGAAAAGGTGGAGGCAGAAGGATCAGGAGGCAAGGTCATCTTTGGCTACACAGGGAGTTTGAGGCCAACCTTGGCTATATAGGTCTATATATGTCAAAAGAAAAACCAAGCAAAAGAGAAGAGTTCCGTTTTTAATTTTCTTTCTTCCTTTCCTCTCCCCAGGCCCCCCAGCTACACAGGAAGACCTCACACTGAGACAGGATGGAGAAGTGAGTTTAGGGAGAGGCTAGTCTGAGGACCACACAAGAGCAGCCCTGGGGGGTGGGAGGTTGATCAGAGCCACCGGGTTTGTGGGAGAAGCCCTGCTGAGCAACAGGGGTGGATGGGGCTCAAGGGAGGCAGCCTTCCTGACTGGGAAGTGAGGATGCGGGTTGGGGAAACAACAGGCCCAGAAACACAATGCAGACACCGCCCCCCCTTGCCGGACAGACGGGCACAGGCTGCCAGGGCCTCACTGCTATTGTTCTGCTTCCTCCCTGGGGCCCAGTTGAGAGTAAGCCTTGGGCTTGCTGATTGTCACTGTGGCCTTGAGAGCATCTTAAGAAGTCAAGGGGTGGGGTGGGAGAGCAGAATAGGAAGTGACCATATAGAAGAGGCAGCCGAGAAGTGAGGGTCAAAGGAAACAAGGCGTGACTTTCTTTGTAGAGGAGACTGGCAGAGCAGCAGGGAGGACAGTGTGTTTCACTTCAGCCCTCGTCGTTGAACCAGACAGGGTACCAAGCCCAGAGACGAACACTGCAATCAAAATCACGTGGCCAGTCCCTCCCGACTTCCCTCACAATGCTCAGGTTACTGCTTCCTGGAGCTGAGACCAGGTGGAAGTGGGGCTTCTCTCTGAGGACAGTTTACTCAAAGTTCCCATTTGCATAGGACAGCAAGTCCCCTCCATGACACCGTGGGCCCAGGGCCTCATAGGGCCTCTACATCATGGGCTATTATTTCACCACTCCCTGCCTTCTAAGGCCAGGGTTTTGGAATGACACTTTCCTGTCCTCCAACGGTAAGGGTTCAAGGCTTGGAGCCGGCTAGGAGAGCACATGCACCTGCTTGAAATTACCCCACATTGCCAAGGTCAGTACAGGATCCTGAAAGGGCCTGTTGTCTCCTACCAGTCCCTGGACACCTAATCCAGCCAAAAACATTTCTTCTCCAAGTGACTCCATTGATTGGAATGTCCCTTCCCCCTCTACCTGATGAGCCCACAGTGGGATAGGGGCCTCTCCTGAGGACCCACGAGCCTCACAGGTGCACAGTCCTCACCCTGGACTGTAACTGCCAATAACTGTTACACCAAACATGAGGGGCTTTGCTCCTGAGCTCCACTGATGATGCCAAGCTGTGTCACAACCCCATTTGTCAGGCAGGCAAATTGATTCAAAGAAGCTGAGTCTCTTAACCAATCCCCCCACAGAGAGGAGATCGAGTTGGATGCCAGGGCCACTATGGAGTACAGGACAGAGCCACCCTCGTGTCCTCATGAGGAAGCAGGAGACACTATTCAGTGAGGAGGTGTTTTAAGCATCATTTCAGGGCCTCCTCTGAAGGTGCACATCCTTGCCAGGGCAGCTCAGGCATGAAGAGGCCAGAGTAGGCATGCCCAACTCATCGTGAAGGCCAGGCAACTTAAGGGCTTCCTGTGTGGTGGGCTGAGATCCCGGCAGGTGGGCAAAACAGCTCAGCTCCTTTCCTGGCCCAGTCCTGCTTGCTTCTCCTCAAGGCGGTTTCTTACATGCCTCTGTGCTGGATAATTTTATGTCAACTGGACACAAACTAAAGTCATTTTAGAGAGGACTAAATCTCAATTAAGAAAAAGTCCCCATTGCTGAGCAGTGGTGACATGTGTCTTAGGTCCCAGCACTTGGGAGGCAGAGGCAGACAGATCTCTAAGTTCAAGGCCAGCCTGTTCTATAGAGTGAGTTCCAGGATAGCCAGGCAACACAAACTCTGTCGAGCCCCCCCCCCCCCGCCGTGCTCCCCAAGTCTCCATAAGATAGGGTTACAGGCAAGCCTGTAGAGTGTTTTCTTAATTAGTGATTGATGGGGGAGGGCCCAGGCCATTACGGATGATGCCACCCCTTGGTTGGTGGTCTTAGGTCCTATAAGGAAGCAGGCTGAGTAAAGCAAGTTATGAGGAGCAAGCCAGTAAGCACCACCCCTCCACGGCCTCCTGCGTCAGCTCCTGCCTCCAGCTTCCTGCCCTGTTTGGGCCCCTGTTCTAGTTTCCTTCAATGATGGAAGAAATAAACCCTTTCCTCCCCGGCTTGCTTTTTGGTCACAGTGTTTTCTTGTGGCAATAGAAACCCTAACTTAGTTCCCCAAGTGTCATCATCCAGTACATGAAACCCCAGAGGGTGACAGCAGTGGTCATGCCCGATGCCAGGACACGCGGCCACACCCCTGCACAGCATCATCAGGTCCTCAGTACTGATCTGTTACATAAATAAGCACACAAGGAGTGGGAGATATGGCTTAGTAGCATCCTAAAGATGGTCTCTGAGACCCACATGGTGGAAGAAGAGAACTGCCTCCCACAAGCTGTCCTCTGACCTCTACAAGCACGTCATGGTGCACGTGCGTGCATGTACACACATCAAATAAGCAAATATGAGCACAATAAATTTAAAATACACACACATTTCAAAGAAGCTGTAGGTTGTTGTTTTAAAACAAAATCCCAATTGTTCAATTTTACCAATGAAGACTCGGGAGCCAGATGCTGGGGTGAAAACTCGATGGTTCAGAGAAGCAGAGAAAGCACCCAGCTGACTTTCCTACTCCACCAATGTACCAGAAGGAAAAAGCCCTTTCTTCTCCAATCTGTCTTAAATACCCTTCAACTCAATGTACCTCCTTCCTGCGCTTTTTATGTTCATTCCCTGTCAACTGGTTGCTGACTCCACCTCTTGACCTATGGTTGACTTAGGTCTTGTTTACAGAAAGCCCTTGGGTTAAAGGTGTGTGCTAGGGCTGAGCCACACCACAACAAGAAACACGGTTTTCCAGGTCACCCTGCAACACGGGGTGGCTAAGGAAAGTGTGCTTTTACACTGTTTTATTCTATGGCTGAGTCCGTAGACTGTGGTCCTGCTTATCATAAGCAGTGATCCCTGGACCCCTCTTGAGCTCCCAGAACCTAAGAAGCCATCCTTGGGCTCTCTATAGCACAGCCTCTTCTTCTTCTCTTGTTGCAGTTAAGCCAGGTTTGAGTGTCCAGGAGAAATGCGGTCAGGGACAAATGGGGTTGAAGTCTTTCTTTATCTGGGTGCCCGGTCGAGACCGAAGGCTTCAAGCAAACCTTCTCGAGGGGATTTGAACCCGTGTCCTGTTGCTCCGAACGCCCCACTGACCGCAGCCCACCTCCTGCTGTTCTAGCCTCCTTGTTCTCAAGCCAAGAGTCATCTGGGTCTCTCGTCCTGCACCAGGCAGGCAGTTTGGCCTACTCCTCCTTCCTCCCTCCCCCAACCCCCCCCCCCCAGCACTCACCCCCGAGCTTGAGATCTCAGCTCATGCCTTCCTCCCACAGTAGAAGGAGAGGGCAAGGGAAGAGAGAACTGGCTTGACGGGGCTGCTAAAGAAAAGCACACTACAGTGAATGTATGTTGTAGCCTACATACCTGCTGTTGTGTGTGCGCGGGAGTGGTGCCTGTGTCCCTGTGTGTGTTATGCACATATGTGAGAACAGGTGTCTGCGCCTGTGTATGCATGTGTGAGTGTGTTATGCACAGATGTAGGGGCAGGTGCTTGTGCCTGTATATGGGCACATGTGTATGTGGTATGCACACCCTGTGCTGTGTGTGCACATGTGGATGTCAGAGGAAGATATCACATGTTCTTGTTCTGTCAATGTTTCCTCTTAGTCATTTGTGACAGGATCTTTCCCTGGGCTAGGCTGGTAGCCAACAAGCTGCAATAATGAATCTTCCTGTCTCAGGCCACCACAGTGCTGGGTTACATACAGGCTCCCATGCAGCATCACCCAGCTTTTTACGTAGGGCCTGAGCTCAGGTTTTCATTCACACCCAGCAGGCTCTTACCCACTGAGCCTTCTCGCCAGCTCCTTGGTTGGTTGGTTTGGTTTGGTTTTCTGTAGTGAGGAGTGGATCCCGGGGTCCTGTGAGGCAATGCAGTTCTCCCTTCCGTGCCAGTACAAGGTTCCTAATACACTTCATAATCACCTTCCCCAGTAAGCCTTGGAAGTTGATACTGTTTGCTCTCCTTTGCAACGGAGACGAAACAAACCCTCAAAGTCAAGGAAGTTAAAAGAGTGTAGGTCACTGCTTAGATGATTGGAAGGCAAGTTTGTCGGATGCCAGCACCTTCCTGTTACATAGGTGTCTACCTGCAGCCCTGGCTACTTGGGGATTTGACCCCTGAGATGAAAAAAGGGAGCAAAATGACCAGCCACAGAGCATCAGTGAAGCCAGTTGAACAGTCAGTGTCACGCATCCCTTCCTTGGCCTAGATTTGTGTCTCACTCTGTGCCCTGCGGTGGATCAGCCGGTGAGCATGTGCAGGCTCTCAGACGACAGAGTATGACAGACTGGATAGCACGTCAAGTCTCTCCTGGAGTCATCCTAACTGCCTGAGCAGCAGTAACATGACACGCCATTTGTGGGCAGAGTGACAGTCTCCAAAGCTCCTCTCTAGCTGAGTGTGCTGGCTCACGTCTGTTAATCTCGGCACCAGGAGGTGAAGGCAGGAGCATTACCACAAGTTTGAGGCCCATGAGGCCTCCACAGTGAGTTTCAGACCAGCCTGGCTAGTGTGAGACTCTGTCTCAGAACAGGAAATGAGGAAAATGAAGAGGCTTCTCTTCCTCACCGTCTCTGGGGGTGCCAGGAGCCTCAGAGGAAATGCAAACCAGAGGCAGCTGAGCCTTGCTCAGTCCTGGCTGCAGCCTCTGCTGGTGTTTGTTTGCATGTGTGTCCTCCCAAAGGGGACAGCTCCCAGTGCAGGGGTGGACTCTGGGGACTTTGATCAGGATGGACCAATGAGGACTGACATTATGGCTGGGTTGGACCACAGTGGATACAGTTGGACGGTATTACTGGAGATGCTGAGGACCCATCAGTAGGGGCCTGGAAGGGTGTAACTTGACCCTGCCCAGCCTCTTTTCTCAGCATTTTGGCTACCACTGAGCTAAGTGGCTTTTCTCTGCCATGGGCTTCCATGTTTTTTACCTTGCCACAGACCTAAAACTCAGAGCCATGGACTGAGAACTCTGAAAGCAGGAGCCAAAGCCAACCTTGACTCCTGTGACTTGCTTTTTTGGACGTTTTGTTACAACACCAACATTGAGCAAGACCCCTGGATGCAGCATCCAAGGGGTCCTCCCTAACATCTCAGTTTTCCCTTTTCTCATCTATCAACCCCAGATAAGATTATTGAGAATGAAACTGGGAGACGATTGAACGATAAATACCCAGCATGGTCTCGGCACCCCATTTCTGAACTCGAGGTTGTGCACAGCTTAGCTCTTCCCCTCTGATCCCTGTGCACAGAACTGCAGATGGCAGAGGGGCTCCTGGTCCCCGTGAACGGTTCATAGACTCAGTTAAATAAAAACACTGGGAGACACATTCAACTCTGATTTCATTTAAAAGAGTATGAGTCATGGAGAAAGTTTTCAATGAACTTATATTCCCCTTTCTCCTCACTAAGCAGTTAAAGAAGATAAATTTGTAAGCATGTTTCTTTAATAGGTTATTTTCTTTTTAAAATAAAGAAATAAATAGTAAATGGGGTAATCGCACCACTGGATTATTTTTTAATTAAGTTGGTAATTTCATACATGAACATAGTGGTTTCTTACCTCTTTTTTTTTCAGACAGGGTCTCTCTCTATGCAGACCTGGCTGTCCTGGAACTCATTATTTTGACCAGGCTGGCCTCAAACTGACAGAGAGCCTCCCAAGTGTCGGGATGAAAACCTGGCTTGTGTTGCTTTCCGATTCCTTCCACTCTTGTCCTCTTATTTCCTCCCCCCGACCCCCCTGCTCCCCCCCCATTACCTCCCCACATTCTCTCACCACATTCTGCCTTTACAACAACTCTGAGCATCAAAACCAAAAACAGGTTGTTTATTTCAATTATGAGCGAAGATAGTTAAGTGCAGGTGGAAAGTACCCTGGCTTTGAAGAGTTAGCCAGTGAGGGAAGTGTGGCCCTGCAACTCAATTTCTGTCCAGTCCTTTGGTTCTGACACTTATTTAACTAACAATCTATTTACCTGCTTATTTACTTGCATACTTATCGTAGTCCTGGGGCAGAACCCAAGGCCTTGCACATACCAGGCAAGCACTCTAATACTGATCAACTCCCCACCCCAGGCGTGGCTTTGACTTCTGTCTGCTTTGAACTGGGTGCATCTATTTCGAGCCTGGTTACCAGGCTTAGAAGAGGAAATCACCTGAGAAACACTGTTTTAAAAAGCAAAGTGAGTCCTCCAGGTGCAGAACAGGCTCCCTCTGGAGCTGGAGGGGAAGGTTGGAGCTTGAAGCCCCCCAGGGGCACGGGTTTGGCTGAGGCCCTGCCAACAAGCCTTTGTTCTCTTGCCCTGCCCCCCTGCACCCTGCATGGATGCTGTTCCTGCCAGGTTTTGGCCCTGGGCCCTGTGGGAGAGCTTCAGATCTGCTTTTTTCCTTTTGCTGAGATGTGCAACGAGTGATTTGGCTCAAAAACAATTTTTGCCTCCAAATTTAAAAACAAAACCTGGTATTTATTTCTCCACATTTTTCTTTAAAAAAAAAAAATTAAGGGAGCTAGAGACTTAAAAAAAAAGAAAAGAAAGAAAGAAAGAAAAAGCTCAGGAACCATTTGGCTTTCAGGCAAACCATGGAGCCCCTGAAATACAGGAATATTGAGGTCCTTCAGACCTGACCTGCGCCTACATTTTGTCATTTACCAGGAAGCTCTATTCGAGCTCCAGATACTGTGAGGCCCTCAGTTCCCTCCTCTCCTGCAGAGGCAGAAGCAGAAAAGTTAATCTAAATCCTAATGCTCAAGTGCCTAATGCAGAGGTTCTCAACCTGTCCTTCAAGGCCCTTTTGGGGGTCAAGGGACCCTTTCACGGGGTGGCCTAAGACAAGCATACATTACATTAAGATTCATAGCAGTAACAAAATTGCAGTTATGAAGTAGCGACCAAAATAGTTTTATGAGCCGGGTGTGGTGGTGCACGCTTTTAATTGCAGCGCTTGGGAGGCAGAGGCAGGCAGATCTCTGCGAGTTCGAGGCCAGCCTGGTGTACAGAGTGAGTTCCAGGACAGCCAAGGAAGGCTACACAGAGACATCCTATCTTGAAAAATAACTTTATGGTTGGGGGGGTCACCACAAAATGAGGAACTGTTTAAAGGGGTCACAGAACAGTAGGAAGGGATGAGAGCCACTGGCCTAATGGAAGGTTTCATGGCCACAGTGATGCCTGAAAGCCAAGGCCTGAGTTCTAGTCCTGCTTCTTGGTCACAGATACCATCTGGTAGTTCCGACCAGACACAGGTGCTGGGCAGGAGATGGGGTGCAGGGGTGGGGGTGGGGCATTCCAAGGCGGCAGAAGACTCATTGCATATCTCTGCAGTGCTCGGATAACAGATGTCTGCTGCCACACCCAAGTCCAACGGTTGCACACTTCACCTCCCCTTGCTTGAGGTGTGAGTCATGATCTGAATTATTTTTTTCCCCTGGAGATGGACCCTAGCGTTCCCATGATAAGAACTCTGTCCCAGATCTACCCCCATCCCCAACATGTAGGGGACTTGTCCCCATGAACTTGCCTTGCTGGATAATCTGATGGCTACCCAGGACCACTTGCCTATCATCTGCTTAACCTCTGCCTGTGGAAGGAATGTGACTGGGCTCCAGGTGAAAGCAATCTTGGGTGGCTTGACCCCATGGAGACACCACTGATACCCCACTGAGAATTAACCTGAAGGTTTCCTTCTTGTTCTTCTTAATCTCCTTTCCCTCCTGTTTAGGACAGTGTGGTTGTAAGGAAGATACCTTTGTTTAAGAAATTCATAATGAAGTCTATTAGGTTTTTGGTTGTTGTTGCTGTTTGTTTGAGACAGGGTTTCTCTGTGTAGTCTTGGCTGTCCTTGAACTCACAGCGATCCGCCTGCCTCTGTCGCCCGTGTTGGGATTAAAGGCGTGTGCCACCACACCTGGCTATGAAGTCTAATTGTTAAGGAACTAGAGCCAACATCTACTCTCTGTGAGGATTCAGTGAGCAGGCGTGTGCGCCAACATGCCAGCGTGACTGACACCCAGGGCCCACTCTGCTGGCCTAGCACTCTCCCTGGAGGCCCATTAGCAACGGCATTTCCCAAGCAAGGCAGAGACTAGAGGCTTCTTAGCTTGTGGGGAATGCAGACTCCTGGCTCCAAGGGTTCTGGAAAACTTTCATTTGTAACAGATGGAAGGCTGTGGCTCCTCACCCTAGAGCCTGTTTTGAGAGACTCTGGGCAATGTAGCCTTTAACCCTGCAGGTGTGTGTATGGCCCAGGATCTACCATGGCATTCCCAGGACCTGCTGGAGCCGCAGCAGTATTTCCCTCAGGACAGAGAACAAAGGAAGGCACAGTCCCGACCCATAGGAAAACTCTACACGCTGGGACTTTATTTACACAAGGCAAGAGAGGGATACAGAGGAAGGGTTTGGAAGCCAGTGATGGGGAAAGCTAAGCTCTTAACCTCAGTTGCAATAGGGTGTGGGCCCCGTTGCCGGACACAGAGAACAACCAGAAAAGCAAAACAGCAGTCGGCACATGAACCAAGTTTTCCAGCCATAAAACTGAGCCCACGGAACCAAGAGTCCCATGCAGCCCACGGGACCGCATGGCATGCTCCAGAGGCTGAAGTCCACCTTGCAGCAAACCTGGCCGAGTCCTAGGACACCCCCTTTGAGCTTTTGACTTTGGCCATTTCTGAGTTAATTTTTAGCCAGACTTTGAGAGAGGCACAGGGCCAGAAGAGCGTTGCTTTGTTGACTTTCCAATTCGGGAGGTGCGGAGGAAGACTCCCAAGGAGGGAACCCAACTTGGCTGATCATCCCTTGCCTGGCTCACACTCCTCCCTACCTGGCAGGATGTTGTGGGCTCCCTGGGGCTCAGTGGCATCAGGAGGGTGGCAGGGTGGGCATCCTGCAAGCCTCCCATTTCTTCCTATGTCCCGCTAACTGCATGCGGCTTTTCCTATTTAACCTTTCCATGTCCCATCCTACGGCTACACTGCAAGCATTGCTCTGTCACATAACCAGTTTGCGCTACTGGGGCTAAAGCAAGACCATTTATTTCCCAGCTCCAGGGCTGGGAATCTTCCACAGGAGTCTCCAGAGGGGAAACTGAGTCTAAGTGGCAACTGCCACCATCTCTTCCACTTGTTCCTCTTCTGTCCCTCTCTCTGTCTTCCCATCCTCTCCACCCACCAGTGTCAGATGGTTGGGCCCATTGGGTGAGGTATGAATATCATGACTTTCTTCCTGTGCCCCAGGGAGCCTCGGGGACCAACAGGCTGACACTGATCCTGCAGAGTGAGTGGCCTCTGACCTGCTCTGGATATTGAATAGTCTCGAAGCAAAGTTGGAATCCTGGCCTGCTGTTGGGGTTGGCCAAGGGTCACGGAGAGAGGAACTTGTAAGCTACATTTAAAACAGTTGTGACACACACTAGCACAACCCCCCAAACTTCTCAGCCTTGGAAGTTCCTTCCCCACCTCTCCCAGCATTCAGTGGTAGTCTATGAACGACCCTCGGCGAGTGTCAGAACTGGGACTCTTGCCTAGACTAATCTTTGAATTCAAGTGAGACGCAGGCTGAAGAGGTGTGAACTCAACCCACCATGGTGCCCATGGCGCCCCAGCTTCCTCTGGCCCCACGTACAACCAGTCTAGCCCATGCCCTGCCCCACCCCCAAGAAAATCTACATCACACCCATGGGTCCCTAGCTCCCAACTTCCATTGCTTCTCCAATGTCATTTTAGGCTTTTTCTTCCTCATACCTCTTACGTACTCATTCCTCCTCTGAATATACATGTCAATTCCCTCTGTCTGTCTGTCTGTCTGTATCTCCCTCTCTCCCTCCTCTAAATATACATGTCAATATTCTCTCTCTCTCTCTCTCTCTCTCTCTCTCTCTCTCTCTCTCTCTCTCTCCCTCCCTCCCTCCCTCCCTCCCTCAACCAAATGGGGGAGTTAGGCACCTGCCAATGTGAACTGCTGAGCCAGCCACATCTATCTGCAGGGTGTCCTCCAGCTCCAAACACAGCAGCTGGCTCTGTCCATGCTGGCCCAGGTTCGGGCTTTGGAAGAACCTGTTGCAGTCTTCCAGCTTCTGAACTTGCTCCCCCCTCCCCCCCTCACTGCCTGCCGCACACTTAATGTGTGTGAAAACGACACACTTTGATCTGCGTTCAACAGTTCCCACACAGCTGTGAACACGGGTTTCAAAGCACCGTGGTCTTTAAAGATGGTTTCCTTCCTTCTTTCTTTCTTCTCCAACCTGTAATTAAACTCCCGACGCCAGGCTTAGTTGGGAAAAGAGATGGGGCAGAGAGAAAGACTTCAGAAACAAACAGCTCCCTCGCTGTACTCAGTGAGAGCCCCATGGTAGGCCAAAGCTAGTGCCCGTCTGCCCCAGCAACCATTTCATTAGAGACCTGCATCCTCAAAATCACCCACTCACTACTCACGTGGCTTAGACCCCAGACCTGCCGTGGGCCCGCCTGCATGTACCCCAGGAAGGCTCCAACCAGCACAGGCAGCAAACTAACCCTAACCCCAACCTGACCTTGGCCTAATTCTCTGCAGGACTGACCCCTGGATCCACTCATGTCCAAAAATGGCAAGGATAGCTCCTGGCTAACACTCAACCAGTTCAGCAGTGTAGCACGAAGCAGCGTCCCTCTTCCGAGTTCCTGTGAGTCCCAGTATAAGTGCTGGGTTCACACACTGTCCCCAGGGCAGAAGCACTCTGATGCCGCCGTCTGCCCCTGCAGCTCTCTGATTAGCGCACGAAGGATACCACGCTGGTGGCCACTCCAAATGGGGCGGAGTAAGCTGCAGCAAATCCTTGCAGGCCAATGACAATGTACCGGCATCCTTTGCTGATGGCCTTGCCGAAATTCTATTTTTAGGAAGAGAAAAAAAACAAAATTAGGTGAGGCAACCTGTTGATTCTTTCACAGGTCACTATAACATGCACAGAGAATCGCTTGCCATCATGTATCCAGCAAACTACCGAGGCCCCTAGCTGGGTGTGGTGGCGCATGCCTTTATCCCGGCACTTGGGAGGCAGGAGCATCGCTGTGAATTCAAGGCCAGTCTGGTCTACAAGTGAGCCCAGGACAGCCAGGGCTACACAGAGAAACCCTGTCTTGAAAGAAAACAAAACTAAAACAAAAAACTATGAAGGCCCCGTGCTGTCTTCACATCTGTAGTGTTCCAGGTCCCCAGTCCTGTTCACAACAGGCATTCTCCTTACACAGTGTGTGCACGCACAGTACATTTCCAGAAAATTCGCAAGCCTTATTAAAAACAGCATGAAAGCTGCCAGTTCTAGAACTAAATGCCTTTGTTGTCTTAAACTGAGACTCACCCCACTTCCCCAGCTGAAAGTGTCAGGGCCGCCACAGGCAGGGCCAAATTTTTCTTCAGGCATCTTGTCAGACAGCCCAGCAGGTCCTTGCTATGCTCTTAGTCCCTCCTTTGGTCTGACCCACATTTGTGACCCGGAAGTTTTCGCCACTGTCCAAGTGCTAGCCTTAGAACAATCTGACATTTGTTAAGGGTCAGGACCAGGCAGTGCTTTTTGGATGCCGCCTTCTTGCTCCTCCTTGGTGACGGTGGTGGCAGAAGAGGGTGCATCCCAGGAACGCAAATGGAATTGTGTCAAAACTTTGAGACCACTAATGGCTAACTTCTAACTGCACCGTGGTCCCTGGTAAATCCTCTTGCCACCTCCAAATTCTGTCGTCATTCTTGGTGACTTTGGCCTTTGTGTAGCTGGTCTCTCACACCCCTAGGTTTTCAGCCCTGTGATTTCTCTGACTACAAAATACACAGCCTAGTCGCGCTGTCACAAGACTCACAACGACACCCACCGCTGGCTGTAGAGCCGGCCCATCTGCCCAGGTGAGCTGACCTCTCACTTTCCGATAGAGCCCCGACCTTTCCTTTCCCGACCCCACACATCTCTAAGCACTAGCGAAGACGATGTCTTTCACTGCCTGAGTCACGGGATTCGCTGGTCACCCCTCACCGTCTCCAAGTTCAGCACCCTGGCTCCTGGTTTCTCCCACCCTGCCAGTGTAAGCACGGAGAACCCGCCCTGTTTTTCAAGTCCCCTCCACTCTTACTCTTGCTCTCCGTTCTTTCCCAGCATTCCTTAGTTTCTCTTCTCCAGCAGCATCTTTCTCTTCCTCTCTGTCAGTCCCTTCTCCTTAGCTTATGCCAGGGGTCACACCTTGCCTCTTCCTCCCTACCCGGTGTCTCTGCTCTCCAAGTGAAAAATGAAAACGCCTGTGACACTGGCCCCACGCCACACTTCTTCCTTCTCATACTGACTGCTGCCCACGCCCGTCCTGGGACTGCCTGGTCAAGGATGCCTACAACCTCCATGTTGCCTGACCCGTGGAGGGTTCTATCTTCTCTCTCCCTGAGCTCTCAGCGGACCCATCTCTCTGTGATCATGTAGGCCCCTCTTCTCCTGGCCCTCCCCCACCCCGCAGGGCACTCCCCCACCCCGCAGGGCACTTCCCCTAAATGCTCTCTGTTCATTTTATCTTCTTACTGAGTTTGAACCACTGAGGCCTCTGTCCCTCCGTCTTGGGCCCTCTTCCGCTCTCTGCCTAGAACCCCCCAGGCTCTGAACGTTCCTTAGATGCTAGCAACTCGGCAGATCAGATTCATGCATTCAGCTTTCTATTTGGGGTGTCCATGTACTTGGTACTCAACAGTTCTTTCCTTGCATGGAGCAAAGCTGGATCTGACTCAGGTAACTGACATGTCCTTGATGGCCCTTGGCTTAAGGGATCAGCAAGAAGAAAGCACAGAGAAGTTTCATGTCTTTGAGACCATACAGCCTTTGTGGGGCAGAGCTGAGTCCTCCCCAGAGAAATATAACTTCAGGGCCCAAGGCCTTCACGCCGTGTTACACTTCTCTGTGTAATGACCTTGTGCTCACAGCCAGGAGTGAATTCCAACTTGTGGTGGCAATACACCAGCTGAGATGTTTCTTATTTCTCAGTGAAGCTTTATTTCTTATTTCGAGGAAGGATCTCACTCAGTAGCTGAGCTGGCATGTAATATACTGTCATGATGTACACTACTGGCTTTGAAAGGGGGGAAGATGGCCTCTGGAGCTCCCAAGAGTCAGAAAAGAGCAGGCTGATGATGTTAGCTCAGCCAACCCCCAGTGCTGCTGCGGACTCCATGTCCCTCCGATTTAGAAGGCATCTCTCCACTGATATCATTGATCACAAAGTCAAGTCTACTGTTGAGTTGCCCTCAGGCAGCCAGCCTGAGGTGGGTGGTCAGCTGTAGATTTGAATGAATAAGAATTCACCCTTCAAAGGGCTGCAGCCCCATAGCTGGCTTCCTAAATTACTCTCCACCTTAATTATTTGGAGACCAAATCTCCCACTCTGAATTCACAGGTTCTACTACACTGGCTGCCCTCTTGTCTCTACCTACCCAGCACTGGGGTTAAGTATGTGCCACTGTGCCAAGCTTTTTACTGGTTCTGGGGCTGAAATTTGGATTCTCATTCTTACTTGATACATCCTTTCCCCAGCCCAGTCCTCTTGTTTGTTTGCTTTTGGAGACAGCGTCTTCCTGTGTAGGCCCGGTGGTTCTGGGAACTCACCCTGTAGATCAGGTTGGCCTTGAACTCAGAGATCTGCCTGCTGCCGCCTCCTGGATGCTGGAATTAAAGGTGTGCACCACCGCCACTCAGCCCTCATTATTATCAGATGGTACAGAGATACAGTGGAGGCAGTGAGGAGAAGGCAAACCCAAGGTCATAGGCCATTGGACAGCCATGTAGCTCTCAGATCTGGTAGGCTGCCTCTTGGCCCCTACTTCAAACATGAGGACAATTCTTCTACTTTTCTTTTTGTGTGTGTCATTTTTGTTGTTGTTGCTGCTGTTGTTTTATGTTTGTTTGTGACAGGGTCCCAGTCACTGTATAGCCAAGAATTCCTGACCTTCCTATCTCAGTTTCCAGAGTGCTGGGGTCACAAGCCTGCAATACCGCATCTGAGTTACCTGATACTTTCTTTTGTTTTTTTCTGAGACAGGGTTTCTCTGTGTAGCCTTGGTTGTCCTGGACTCACTTTGTAGATCAGGCTGTCCTCGAACTCATAGCAATCCTCCTGCCTCTGCCTCCTGAGTGCTCAGATTAAAGGTGTGTGCCACTGGCTTACCTGACACTTCCTATTTTACCCGCTGACCCTTTCCCAGCTCCCAGATTAACACAACTTAACTCTTTTTCTTACCACACTTTTCCACAAGCCTCTCAAGAGCGCCTGCAAGGGCGGCCTGTTATTTTCAGCTGAGTTCTGAGGCATGGATGCTCCGTACTTCTCGCCCACCACAGATATGTAGAGGAGAAGGCCAGGCCGGCCTCCCTCCCAGCGCTTCCGCTGTCTGACTCTTCAATTTCAGCTTCCTTCACTTCCAACCCAGCTTCCCAAGGTTGCCGAGGGGACTCAGCACTGGACATAACAAAGGGAACAGATATCCACCTCCTGGCGGAACACTGCCAGCCAATTCCTTCCCTGCCCCAGTGCCCTTTAATGGTAATAAGTGCACCGTAGGAATGCAATTATTCCTTTAAAGTCAACTGGGAACATTGGTCTCTACAAGAGGTCCAGGCACAAAGGCTTCCCGAAGGCTGGCCCAGCACAGTGGAGGGTTGGCCCCTGGATGGGACCACACGGGTGGAGGTGGGTGGGCAGCAGGGGACTGAGCCTGCTCTTTCATGTCTCACAAAGGCCAACAGCTTTCCTTAAATAGAAGCAGGAAGGGGCTCGTGTGAAGGATCTGAGAAGTTAACAGGAATGGGAACTAAAAGAAAACACATTTCGTAATAACCAATAATTGGAGCTATTCATTTTTAAAAGAAAGCTTCTGGCCTGGCACCTGAGGCTAGGACAGATCACCTCCCGTTCTCTGCAGGAGCCGTGGCTGTTCTTGTGGCTTTGCAGAAAAGGGGGGCTCCTTGGTTTTCTTCCTTCTTGTTGGAGCCTGGTACCCTCTCAGCTGGCCTGAGAAAGTGGAAGCCAAGATGACTCTTTTGACCCTTCGCTTAGGGCTATAATCTTATTTGGACTTTTTGGGTCCACTGAGCTAGTGTGTTTCTTCTCTCTTTGTTCTGGTCGAAAAACCAAACCCTTTTCCTTGTCACTGTCTGTCTGTCTGTCTGTCTGTCTGTCTGTCTCTCTCTCTCTCATACACACTCACAGATTCATGTAATATAAAACCAACCAGTTTAAAGTGAAAAAGTTGGGTCTGGAGAGATGGCTCAGCAGTTAAGAGCTTTGTCTACTCTTCTAGAAGGCCTGGTTTCAGTTCCCAGCACCCACAATGTGGCTCACAACCATATGTATCTCCAGTTCCGGGGGAATCGATGCTCTCTTCTGGCCTCTGTGGGCATGAGGCAAGTGGCACAGACATACATGAAGGCAAAAACACATGTACATAATAAATGATTTTACAAAGTGAAAATGTTAGTGGCACTGAATGCCTTTATAACATGTAACATTATAAGGTTCTGTCCACTTCTAGAACATTCTCATCTCAGAAGGAAAGCCACACATACACAGCAGGTATCTCTATGCCTCTGCCCAGTCTCTAAAAATCAACATCTATGTTCTGTCTGGACATCCCTATCTGGACATTTCATATGAAGAAAACCATGGAGATATGTAACCTGTGGGTCTGGTTTTCTTAACATCATGTTGAGCCACGTGGCAGCTGATTTGTGCTTTGTTTCTTCTTATAGCTATTGAATAATAGTCCAGTGTCTAGCCCACATTTTGTTCATCCACTCTTAAGTACTTGGATTGTTTTTATCTTTTGGCCATTGGTAAGTGATATTTCTGTGAACTTGTGTGTGAAATTATTTGCCCCACAAACATTTATGAAGGAAAAACAGTCATACACATGAAAATTTGAAATAAAAAAATTGTTTGAGTAGCTGTTTCCAGTTTTCTGGTTTTTTGTTTTTAAAGCTAGGAACTCTCTAGAGTAACCAAAAATTACTTTGAACTATTTTTCTAAATTTTTGTTTGCTTTTGAGACAGGATTTTTCTGCATAGCTCTGGCTGTCCTGGAACTCTCTGTAGACCAGGCTGGCCTCAAACTCAGAGATCAGCCCGCCTCTGCCTCCCCAGTGCTAGGATTAAAGGTGTGCACCACCACTACCTGGCTGACTTTGTCTTTTTTAAGAATAGCCATCCTAATAAGTGGGGCCTGGTACCTCTTTGTTGATAAGATCTTGTCATATAGCCCAGGCTAGCCCTGTACTGTCAATCATCCTGTTCTGACATCCAGAGTGCCTAGGATTACAGATGTGGGTTTCCTTGTGTTGGCTTCATGTTAAAGCCTTATCTTTTCTTCTTCTGCCCAGGGTCCATGTCAGGGTGATTTGAAGGCATCTGAGATTTTACTAGCCTCACTGTGAGATGAGTGATTGCTAAATTCTCAGCTCTGCCACTTCTCCCTGGTGATCTGTGGGCTCTCCCACCAGCTGTTAGGATTCGTTTTTGCACTTACAGTGTATACACAATGCCTGGCACAGAGTGGCCACCCTCAAAACCTCTCCAAATGCCAGCCTCCAACTAAGGAACCAGTGTCATCAATTCACTTTCAGACGACTTCCTTCCCTCAAAAGTCTCTCTTCAACAATGTATGTCACCACCGCCTGCTTGTGAGGGCGCGCGGCCATATTATTCAGTATGATAAACTAAACAGGCAAGGTACCGAATGCCTCCGTATCATAAAGGTCACTCATCAAAGGCTACTGATATGATAAACGGACAATAAATTAGACGAGGCCCGGAGGACTTTGGCCAGGACACAATCAGTAACTTTTGTGATTCCCCGCCACTCTCCACTCTCCCTAGCCTTGTCCAGGCCAAGAGGGCAATCCTACTCCACCCTCAGGCAGGGGCACTAGAAACCAGAACTATTTACCCTGAAAGTCCCCATCCATCTTTTCTCTTGCTCTCTCACGTCTCCTCCCATTAAAGCAAAAGGCAGGCAGATCGTCTGAATTCCTGAGTGCAGAGATAGTTGATTAGAGGGGAGAGGGAGAATCCACAGGTGCTAGGTATGTGCTGGGTGAGGGAGCCGGAAAGCTAACGTTCTCACGTGGCGGGGCGGCCGGGAGAGGGTAGTAGACCTGTACTGCAACTTCCACTGGTCACGCGGCTCCAAGCCACCCACCCTAACCTTACCATAGCTTCACCAATCCCAGCAGCTACAACTGGGAACAGAGGCCTGCCTACCTAAGCCTTGCGCGCTCAGCGCTACCCTCCAAGTCACTGTCCCTGATGCAGGGGACGCGGGCAAAACTCTCCACCCAGTGCAACTCCGGGTTCCGTCTCGACCAGGGCGGCCGGGTCGTGGGAACCTACCTTGCCGTACTTCTTCAGTTTTCGTCGGTACTTCTTCTTGGGCTTGGCGCCTGGCCCGGGCTCCTCCAGGGGCTCGTAGCGCTCAGGCAGCACAGCCAGGTGCACCCTGCGCGCGCTCGGGATCCCCGCACGCCGCCCGTCCTCCTCGCGCTCACAGCCCTGGCTCGCCGGGTCCTCGTCCTCGCCCTCCAGATGCTCTACGATGGCATCGGTCTCCTCGTCGCCGGCGCAGCGCGATCGCCCCAGGGGCCCTCGGCGCGCGAAGCTGCTGGCCGCCTTGCTTCGGAGACGGGCTCCAACCGTCATGATGCCGCCGAGTTGCAGAGAAGGCTCTGGGCTAAGAGGCAACCTTTGCTCCGTACTCCGCCCCACTACTGCCCCCGCGGACCGCCCGGGCCTGGTGCGCGCCTGGGACCAGAGGTCGCAGCGCACCCTCGCGGTGGGGCCCAGGATTTCGGCCGCTGAGCCCTGAGCGTGTTAGCTAGGCTTGCCAGAGAACCCCTGACCCAGAAGTCCGAGAGCCCAGGGCAAGGCATGTTCGGCTGTATTGGAAACACAAACAGACTCCAAACAACAGGTAGAATTGGCTGGGTGTGATGGCACCCGCCTTTAATCCCAGCAGAAGCAGATGGATCACTTAGTTCAAGGCTATCCTGATCTACGGAGCATGTTCCAGGACAGCCAGGGCTACAAAACAAACAAAAAATTGGCAGCGATTGGTATTGATCGTGTTGATGACTCAGTGCTGGCGAGGATGTGGTGAAATAGTACTGAAAATATGATATTTGGGGCTTGGGATGTAGCTCAGTTGGGAGAACGCTCGCTCAGTATTCACGACGTCCTGGGCTCTGTCCACAGAGCCACATACCCTCAGCAAGGTGGCACAGGGTGGAAGCAGGATTAGGGCTTCAAAGTAATTCTTGGCTATAGTGAGTTTGAGGCCAGCCTGAGCTACACGATGGCCTGACTCAAACACATGAAATGCAGTTTTAAAAGAACGCTAAAAGCTGGGCTGTGGCACACACCTGAGAGGCAGAGGCAGGCGGATCTGAGGCCAGCCTGGTCTACAGAGCGAGCTGCAGGATAGCCAAGGCTACACAGAGAATCTGTCTCGAAAAACAAACACAAACAAAAAGTAAAATACTAGGTTTATTTCACACGTGCATTTCCGTCTTCCCAACGTTTTCATGACTGACCGTCAGGATTTCTAGGTCCCTATCATAACATTCCATACATTCTTACAACGAAGCAAAGGGTGCAGTCCAGCCTTGAAAGCTGAAGAGGCGTTTAGACAGCACATTCTTGGCAGGAGAAGCTGCAAAAACATCGATCAAACACAGTGGGGAAAGTTCACACTTTGCATTATGGGAAGGACAGCTAGGAACCAACTGCTACAGAAATGAGACTGTTTTCTTTGTTGCTTACATTAAATAGCTTCTTTAACATTTTAGAGGCATGACAGTGCTTTGTTTTTAAAAGCTTATTATTAGAGCCGGGGGGTGGTGGCACACACCTTTAATCCCAGCACTTGGGAGGCAAGGCTGGAGGATCGCTGTGAGTTCAAGGCCAGCCTGGTCTACAAAGAGAGTCCAGGACAGTCAAGGCTACAAAGAGAAATCCTGTATTGAAAAACAAAACAAAACAAAACCCCCCAAAATAAAAGATTAAAAAAAACAAAACAAAACAAAAACCTGACTTGCAAGTGTGCGCCGAGGCTCTGGCCTGGAGCAAGAGTTAGTTACAAACACCTGATGTGGTTGCTAGGCATCTGCCTTGGTCCTCTGGAGAACAGTATATGTTAACCACTGAGCCATCTCTCCAGCCCCCAATTTTAGACTGTTCAAACCATTTTCTTAAACAGACTTCCTCCACAGCCGGAGGTCTCCAATAGCCTCCTTCTGCTCTGTTACCTGGAAGCAATTCTTCACACAGTGAGTGTGGCTTCCACTTTGGGAAGAGAAACTCCCTTGTCTGAATGTGTTTGCATGTTTGCCTTAATATCTTCTATAGAACTAGGTCCTTTTGGTGTCTTAGGAGTTTTTTTTAAGACCTTTTGATTGTGTGTTGATGGTTTTGACGTCCTTTCCATTCTGTTTGGTTTCTGTATATCTTTTGCTGGAGTATCTCATATAGATTTCTTTACGAGCTTTCCCTTCTGCTTGCTTCCTCTTCATCAAAATCATAACCACCACCGCCATCAGCAGCATTTTTGTCAAAAATTACTTTTTTTCTGGTGGAAACTTGTAACTGCCTCCAGTGGAGATGGCTTCCCAGAAATACTTAAGACTTTTATATTTTTTTCATTTCATCTTCTGTTTGTACATCCTCCATAGCTACTGAGTGCTGTCCACTTATATGTCTAGAAAAACAAAAATAGTAAACAAACAAACAAAAATAAATGCAGTAGGTTTGTTGTTGTTGTTTAGTTTTGTTTTCCTTTTTGTCTTTAATGACAGTTTCCCTGTGTATCCCCAGTGTCCTGGAACCCACTCTGTAGACCAGGCTGGGGGTCAAACTCAGAGATCTGTCTGCCCCTGATTTTAAAGGCCTGTGCCACCATGTCCAGCTTTGTTTATGTTTGTTGTTTGTTTGTTTGTTTGTTTGTTCGAGGCAAGGTTTCTCTGTGTACCTTTTAGCGCTGGCTGTCCTGGAACTTACTTTGTAGACCAGGCTGGCTTTAAACATACAGCGATCTACCTGCCTTTGTCTCTCGAGTGCTGGGATTAAAAGCATGTGCCACCATGCCTAGCTGTTTTTGCTTTTTGTTTTTGTTTTTGTTTTGAGACAGGGTCTCATTATGTAGCTCTGATTGTCCTAGAATTTACTATGTAGACCAGACTGGCCTGTAATACAGAGATAGATTCACAGAGATGGATCAACTCACCTCTGGCCTCCTCAGTGCTGGGATTAAAGACATAAACCACCACACCTAGCTGGGTTAAGATTTTTGGGAAGAAAAAAAATACTTTAATCATTATAGGTTTGGTGGCACACACCTTTAATTCACAGCACTGGAGATGCAGAGGCAGGCAGGTGGATCTGTGAGTTGGAGGCCAGCCTGATCTACACTGGGAAGGGAAGCATCCTTATGGAGACAGGAAAGCTGGTCTCTGGATCATACATATGACATCATGTAGGACAATGCCAACAGCCAGGATTTGTACTCTGGATTCATTGACGAGACAGGTTAACTCCTGGCAATACCCAGCCTACCTCAAAAAGGATGATGAGCATCAAAGAACCTCCTTATGGAGATGGCTTCAAATGTGGCAAACAAGCTGCTTGGGGAAAAATGTCCTCATTTCTACCACAAACAGAACTCTGCCTAAAAAAGGACAAGCTTGGATGCAGGCAGAGTTGACAGCCAAACTCTGCCAAGGAATGGTAAGCAAGTCCTTAATAGTTCCTGCCTCACAAATGTGTCTGTCAGATATATTAGGCCAGAAGGCTGAAGATGATGCTTCAATGTTATAGAAAGTTTTGGGTGACTGTTCAGGTAGCAAACTGTCTCTGTCATCTTCTCATTTGGGAAGCTGCTTATCTGCACTTCCTATCTATTCAGGTAATTAATTTTATTCCTTCTCAAGTCTCTGGTTGAAGACCAGATAGTTGAGTTTTACCATTAAGCTTAGGGGTTAAGATGTTTTTAGGTCTAGAGAGGTGTTTTAAGAAGTTGATAATGATGAGATATGATAGATATTGATTTACAGTCAGCATTTTAGATGCATCAAGAGAGGAAAGATGTTTTCTTCAAGGCTGGCAAATACAAATAGCCAAAACATTAAGAATGTAACATTTATATAATTCCTGATTGTTTCATGGTTCTTCTTGCTATAGGTAGTTTATTGTATGCACGTGTAAAAAAATATGAATGTATATGTAAAAAAAAAACCCAAAGTACCAAAGAATTAGGTTCTCGCCAGCCTATAAAATAAAGATACAAAGAAGAAAAGAACACAGAAGGGCAGGGAGACCTCACAGAGCCACAGGGAAGCTCACAGAGACTTTTACAGAGGGTGAGGTTTAAGGGGAAGAAAGTGTATTGTTTGACTAAGGGAAAATTATTCTTCCCAGCTCGGTAGTAAGGTGACCTGGTCTGCTGGGGTTCGACTAATGCTCGGGAGAAGAATTCTCCTGTATAGGGACAGAACACAAGACACGAAGAAGAAGAGCAAGTCTTTGATCAAGCTCTCAGAGCAAGTCTTTGATCAAGCTCTCAAACTTTATTGTTCAGGTATAAGGTTTTATAAGATGGGGGAGGGGGGAGGGGGCAGGGGGGGCAAGGAAGCGTATTGCTATGGCAACCCAGCTGCAGGCTATCTCAACATGCGAGGAATTCCAAACAGGTCACAATGTTTTGCCACACCAAATATTTTGCTATCTTTATCTAATCTAACTGCTAAACTACAACAGGGTGCCTCCGTCTAAATCTTATCTTTAGTCTAACTGCCAAACCACGACAGGGTCATCTAGTGTCTGGCAAATGACAGACTGCTGGAGAAATAGGAACCTAGGCTCTGACAAGATGGCTTAACATTGGCCATATGGCCTACCATCCCCAAAAGTAAGGCGGCTATATTGAAGGACTGTCCCCCTGGCCAGAGGATTAACTCTTACATTTTGGGTAGCCTGGAATGGTAGCTGTCCACCCAAGGCCAGAGGTAGGCTCCATTCTTTTGTCAGGAGGAGAGAGGAGATAGCTTTTCCTTCACGAGGCTCACTGAGCCTCAGCCAAGGATACTGTAACCCTAACATTTAGGAAATGGGATGAAACTGAGGAATGGAAACTAACTCATGGCCACCAGGAAAATCCAGAGTCCATGTCCAATGCCATTTACCAGAACAGATTAGTGTCTGGACTGGAGTTCGGTCCCACCCTCCCTTAGCTTCCAAGCAGGCCAGTTGATTAGGAGATAAGAAACCAGGACTCGCCGGATGGGTGGTGGCGAACACCTTTAATCACAGCACTTGGAAGGCAGAGGCAAGCAGATCGCTGTGAGTTCAAGGCCAGCCTGGTCTACAAAGGGAGTCCAGGACAGTCAAGACTACACAGAGAAACTCCGTCTCGAAAAGCCAAAAAAGAAGCCAGGATTCCCTCTGGCGTTCCTGCCCAGAGAAGGAACCGAACTGCCAGTTTCTGCCAGTGTCAGCAGGTTTGGGTTCCCTCATGCCTCTTGCCCTTGGCTTGCAGATGGCTGGTGGCTTTCTGTGTCCACATGTGGCCTGCCGTGATGTCTCTTCCTCTTACAGGGGCCCTCACTTGGTTGCATCTGGGCCCTGGCCTGGTGCTCTGTCTGCTCTTAACTACCTCTCTGTAAAAGCAGTTCCTGCCTTTGAACATAATTACATTCTTAGGGACTGAGGGTTCTGGCTTTTGTACATGAACCTGGAGGGAGTGAGGTTGAGTTCGTGATCACCTTGGGCCAACACTGGCAAAACCTAGGCACGTCTGCCCTGCCTTGGTATCCTTGACACTGAAGACCAGAGGCCGTTGATGTTGCAGCATGGAAGAGCCTGAGAGACATACGTGCTAGCAGAAGTACGGCTGCTGTCTGCGCTGCCTTCCGCATCTGAGGAGAACTCCAGGCCTACTGACGTTAACCTGCTCAAGGGGACTGGTACATGCCGCCCACCCCTCTTGGCCTCTCACGTTAGACAGGCAACAAGGACACTTAGGGCAACTCACAATGCCCACCACCCTGGCAATCTCTCTTCATTACTAATATGGAAACCGTCCTTCAAAGGAGCCAGGGCAGTGAGCAGGTAAGATTCATGGGATGTACCATTTATGCCTGAACCAGAAAGGATATGGGAGACCTCAGAGACTTAACAATAGCTGCTTACTTGAAATAGCTTACAAAGAAAGAGTTAGGAACAATTTTCTATTTATAGACATGTAAAGACTTACAAAGAAAGAGTTAGGAACAATTTTCTATTTATAGACATGTAAAGACTTTATGTTCTAATCTCTTTTGTAAGAAAGGTGTAGATTTTGAAGGAGAAAGATAATAGAGACTTGAAACTACATTGTTTGTTTTTTTATTTTTATAGGATAGAGTCAAGAAGAAATACATCTATGGAGCTGATAAAAGAAGGCTATAAACCATAGAAGGCACAAGATAATGGATTTAATTTAGCAAAGACTGCAACTGAAGGGGCACACACACACACACACACACACACACACACACACACACACACACTCGCACTTTGGAGGCTGAGGCAGGTGGATCTCTGAGTTTGAGGCCAGTCTGGTCTACAGAGTTACACAGAACCTGTCTCAGAAAAACAAAACAAAACAAAACAACAACAACAACAACAACAAAACCAAAACCCAAAAACATTACTAATTTAAATTTGTTATAAAATTACTTTAACATTCATTATTAATTATTATTATGTGTATGTATGATGAGGGTGTCATAGTTGCCAATTAAAGGGTCTTTTAGATAAATCATGATTAAAATATAACTACAAAAAGTGAAGCCAAATTCTGCTAATGAAAACTGACAGTTCATCACAGTATTCTGAAGAAAACGTGCCACAGGGGCTGGGAGAGCCTCAGTTGGTAGAGTGTTTGCCTGCCAGGCATTAGGACCTTGGTTCAGTTCCCATGAAAATAGCTGGACTAAGCCGGGCATGGTGGCACATGCCCTTAATCCGAGCACTCAGGAAGCAGAGGCAGGTGGATCACTGTGAGTTCCAGGCCAGCCTGGTCTACAAAGCAAGTTGAGGACAGCCAAGGCTACACAGAGAAACCCTGTCTCAAAAAACAAAAACAAAAACCCAAAACAGAAAACAACAACAACAAAAAACAAAAACAGAAAACAAAACAAAACAAAAACAGCTGGGCATAGTGGAATGCACTTATACATTTACTTATTTACTTATTTATTTATTTAATCCCATAGCAGGGCCAGTGGAGACAAGTAAACACCTGGAGCTGGCTGATCACCCACCCTAGCTGAACGGTAAGTCCCAGGTCCCACTGAGAGACCTTGTCTAGGGGCTGGAGCAATGGCTCAGAGGTTGTTCTTCCTGGGGTCCTGAGTTCAATTCCATCTATGATGGGATCTGGTGCCCTCTTCTGGCATATAGGCATACATGCAGGCAGGATACTGTATAAATATTGAATAAATCCAGAGCGAGAGATTTCTGCCAAGGTTCCTAGAAAAGCAGGTTGACAGCTACGGAAGGAGAGGGGGCCTAAACAGTTGTTCATTAGGCTTCTCTGATGGTGCCGGGCTTTAAGCAGACTCAAGGCCTCTGAGGGACTGCTTCCCTTTCTCCGGTTCTCTTAACAGTCCTTGTCTTTCTTCCCACCTCAGGCTACAGACTCTCCTCGGCTGCTGTTCCAGCAGGGCCCTTCCCACAGAGCACACTCTTTAATTGACGGATGAGTTGTTACCTGGACGCAGTTGGATGGAACAAGCCTTGTGGAAATTGGGGTCACAAGAGTGAAATCTGTTGGGTGGTGGTTGAAGATACCAGAAAGAGGCAGCAGTGTTGTAAATTGGAATTTTGGAACCATGGTTAAGACTCTAGTGACCAAGACTTTGGCCCAATCTGTTTACATCATCCTTGAATCCACTTTCTCTGAGACAGGTTTTGGATGAAACGGTGGTGTCTCAGGCCTCTGTCAAAATACCCTGAGAACAGAAAACCTCATCTTTCCTCAGTCTCTTTATATTTCTTCCCACAGTTTGATCCTTGGACAAACAGGATCCTTTTTTAAAAGAATTGGCTAAAGAGACACAGCAGCTCAAGTTTTATAGCCCGTTTTTCATTTGTTTGTTTGAGACAGGGCTTCTCTGTGTGCAGCCCTGGCTGTCCTGAAATCACTCTGTAGACCAGACTGGTGAACTCACAGAGATTTGCCTGCCTCTGCCTCCCAAGAGCTGGGATTAAAGACGTGTGCCGCCACCACCACCCAGCTCCCATTTTGTTCTTAACAGCGGAAGCAAAAGTACACAGATTAGTCTTAGACTCTGCAAACAGACGAGGAGAGAAAAATGGTCTGGAGTGAAAGGATGGTTGGTCTTCCCTGAGGAAGGCTAGATCCATGGCTCACCTCCTCAGGTGCTCTGGATGCTCCTGGTGTGTCCCCAGAGGGCCCGAGAGGCCAGTGCTTCTTGGCAGTGCACCAGGGCTCCTGAGTTCAAGGACCATCTGGAGTCCACAGAGCCAGAGGGAGGGGACTCCTGTTTCTAATATTCTGATATGCTGACTCTGGACCCCACTTCTGAAAGGGCAGGGAGGACTATGTGTTCTGTATAATGTGCCCTATGACCTGGGGGGTTCCTTGTGAGTCCCACAAAAGGCACAGCTGGCAAGTGAGCAGGTGTAGTTGCACTAGAGTGAGATGTGCCAAGTTGTCAGTTCTCTCTAGGTGCAGAAGTCTGCCCAGTTATCAGCAAACCTGTGCTCATGCACTGAGAATTTAGGGCAAAGAGAAGCAATCCAGTTAATTTTTATAAGCAGCACAGTAAAGACAAAGCACACACACATGTCTGAGACATTGGCCGTGTGGGAGAACATAGGAGAGGCCAGTGCGTAGTGTGTGGAGGCCACCTGCCTTCTGCCCACAGTTTTACTCTTGCTTCCCCGGAGGAGGCTGACAGCAGAGAACCACTTTTATACCTAGGCACATTCATTTGTGTGGCCCTGCTTGCCTTTGGCCTGTGCCACTCCTAGAAATCCGTGTCGCCTTCCTCACACGTTACAGCTGCCACAATGACCATGGAACACAGCTGCAATGGATGAGGAAAAAAGAGTGCATTTTATGATTAAAAACATCAATTTAACCAGGCGTGGTGGTGCACGCCTCTAATCCCAGCACTCAGGAGGCAAAGGCAGGCGGATCACTGTGAGTTCAAGGCCAGCCTGGTCTACAAAGTGAGTCCAGAACAGCCAGGGCTACACAGAGAAACCCTGTCTTGAAACACACACACACACACACACACACACACACACACACACACACACACACACAAAAACAGAAACAAAACCACCAAACCAAAAAATCCCATCAATTTAACTCCCCTGGAAATAGACAAAGAGACACCTTGGTGGTGGTGGTGTTCTATCAGTCAGGGGCAGAGCAGATGACAGTCCTTTGTTCATTCCAGCTTAATCCCTGGGTTGGTGGCTAAAGTTGTTTATGCCTAAGCTGTTTTATCTAGGACAGATAAAGATCAAATCAAGTCAAATACAGGCAGCAGAGCGGGGAGCAGTGTTCTTAACCAACCCCCAATCTAATTTTTCTTTCTTTCTTTCTCTTTTTTTCTCTTTTCCTCTCCTTCCTCCTTTCTCTTTTTCTTTCTTTCTTTTTTTTGGGGGGAGGGGGACATGGGGGTGGGGTGGGGGTGGGGCAGGGTCTCACTAGCTGCCTTAGTTGCTTCCAACTTAGAGATCTTCCTGCCTCTGCCTCCCAGTCACTAGGATTAAAGGTGTGCATCCCCCCCCCCCGCCCTACACTCATTTTTATTGTATTTTTTAAAAAAACTTTTGCAAATATTTTTTATTTAGTAGAAGGCTATCATTTAATAGAGAGAAAATTTGCAAGACTGTGCAGAGAAAGTGTGTGTGTGTGTGTGTGTGTGTGTGTGTGTGTGTGTGTGTGTGTGTGTGTATGGGGGCAGCGGCCTCTTTAGGTAGAACAGACACCATATCGACACAGGTGACACACCACCCAGGAATCGCCAAGTTCGTCAAGCATTTCTCCGCAATCATTAGAATCTGAAGGCCGGAGAGTGAGATGTAAAACTACCCAGATGCGCAGGTGAAGGGCAGACAACCTGCAGGGGGCTTAATTCTCCCAACATGAGGTTCCCATTGAGCTCGGCAGGAAGCACTTTCATCCGCTGAGCCATCTTGCTGGCCCCATTCTCACGTTAGAAACTTACGGAAATCAAGGGTGGCCCCTATGTTGTTTTCTTCTGTGCCACACCCTAGGACTCTAATTAAAGGCGGCAGGAGCCAAACTCAAAATCCTTAGGCAGCCACCTGCTTTAGTGCACTTAGTCCAAACAAGCACACCCAAATGTCTTGCTTGCTCTGCATAATTTGTAGAATTACCCAACATCTTCTAGCACAACTAAGCCAACCTGACTTTGAGGGACCCTCATGGGTGCTGCCCTTTGGAGCTCTCATCCAGTCTGTCCACGGAGGCCCCTTCTCCAATTTTCCATAGGCAGAGCAATGTCCTGCTCTTTCTCCCTTCTGGTTTGGGGTTCTGAGCAGTCTCTGGAAAGCCTGCCACTGTGGGGGTTCTCTTCTGAAGCACCTCAAACCGCATCCAAATACTACTTTCTGCCTGCTGTTCTACTGCCACCTCATGGCCATGCCTTTTCTCTGATCAGTCCCCACCCTCAGACTCAAAATTAACATACAAAGCTTTCCACAGAAAAATGTCAAAACAGTGGCTTCTGGGTAGTGAGATGCTTGATATATATATATATATATATCATAGTTTTTATCTGTTTGTCCCTCTGTGTGTTTGTGTATGTCACAGCATTGTAGGAGTCGGTTCTCTCTCCTATCCCGTGGGGTCTGGAGAGGGGACTCAGGCCCTCAGCTTTGGCAGCGAGTGCCCTCACTCCCCGAGCCCTCCTGCCAGCCCTGTGGTACTTAGGTTTTAGTTTCTCATTTGAGTCCCCTCAGTTGATATGGGCAGGTTTTTCTTCATTCCGTAGGGCAGAGTTCTACTCCATTCTATACATGAGCTGCCTTTCCTGCATCTCCTCATGCCGAGGGATGCTTAGGCCAATTGGCTATTGTGAATTATTACACTTCAGTGGATTCAGAATGCAGGTTTCATCTCAATACACTGATTTCCTATCACTTGGCCAGATACCCACTAGTGGGCTCACTGGAGTGTATGCTAGTCCCTCCAACATCTAAAGAGGTTCATGCTGTTTTCCAAACCTCCTGCGCTAATCTACAGACCCCACTAACGGTGTGCAAGAGTTCTCTTCTCTACAACCTTGCCCACGCTCACTCACTATCTTTTGTCTTTTGGGCAATGCACAGTGCTTTCACTTCCCTGGTTTTGGGATTGCAGGAATTCTCCATCACTCCCACTGGATAGTGTGGTTTTAAAGTGCATTTCTGATCTGTGACTTTTGAGCATTTTCCCCCACGCACTGGTCATTTGGGTATCTTTTGAGCAGTTATTTACTTAGGTCCCTTGTACATCTGTAATCTGTGCTTTCTTGATATTGAGTTGTCTGAGTTCTTGTATATTTTAGATATTAGCTATTGGAGAAATAATTCACGCTGTACGCCTTCATTCTGCCAATTGCTGCTTATCTGTCCACCAGCTGCTTACATTAATACTCGGAGCAGTCTTTTTTAAAACATTCTGTTCCACCCCTTGCTGGCTCACCAGTGGTAACTGGTGCATTTAGTGGCTGTGCTAAATGTATAGTCTACCTCTAACTTGCCATAATCCATTTTAAAGTGACAGGAAAACCACACATGCAATGTAAGCACTCTGCAAAGAACCTCCAGGCTTGTGAGCTGTGTCACCATTACGTTTTGCTTTCATGTGTCACAGGCTGTCAGTTTGACACATTTGGAAAAAGTGAACCTCAATGGAGGAGTTGCTTCTATCAGGTTAGTCTAGGGCCATGCCTATGGGGCTTCCCCCCACCCCCCACCCCCATTGCTCACTGATGTAGGAGAGGTCAGCCACCTGTGGGCGGTGTCATCCCTAGGCAGGAGGGTTTGGTCTGTATGAGAAAGGTAACCGAATGTTGAGATTGGGCCAGTAAGCAGGTGCTCCTCTATGGTCTCTGCTTCAGTTCCTGCCTCAGTTTCTCTTCCATGATGAACTTTAACCTGTAAGCCAAAGAAACCCATTCCTTTCCCAGCCTGCTTTGGGTCAGTGTTTTGTCCTAGCAACAGAGCACAAGCTAGAGCAGTGGTCTTCACCCAGTCGTTACGGACTTTAAACATGGTTTTATTTTATGCTTTCTCAATTCCCTTAGGCAGATGCAGAGGGCCATCTTGTACCTGTTCCCTTTTGTCCCAAAACTTTCCTTGCATGTTTCTTGTGAATCTGCAAGTGCTGCAAACCACTCTCTTTATCTGTGTCAATCATCTTTACTTCACCTTTGTTTTGAAAAGCCAATTTATCTGGGTATAGAATCCATGGTTGATCGTTTTATTATATTTTTCTCAGTTATTTTTGACAAGAAACTTGTCAATACTCTTATTTTTATAACATCTTTTCCATCTTATGGCTGGTTTTAAGTGCTGTTTTGAGTAACTTGTGGTATGAAAATCAGACACAATTTTCTTTGGTATTTGTTAACCAAAATTAGCTTCATGAGCTTATGATTTTGAGCAAAGTTTTGAAGACTTCTGGCCATTCTGTCCTCAAATGTTGTTTACTCCCTGCCCCCCCCTTCCCCGGGGGCTCCTCCCGACGAGCTAGTTATCTTCTGTTTCAGCTGGATTTGTTATTGTTGTTCATTTAGAATGGTTTCTCCTGTCATCTTCAATTCCGCTGTCTTTTCTCTGGTGTCTAATCCGCCAAACGCACCCAGCACGTTCTTCCCAGATACTGAAAAGCATGTAACACTGGCGGGCACCTGCGTTGTCTGCACTTACCACCTCTCCAGTTTGCACACTCTTTGCCCTTTTCGAACACAGTGTTTTGATCAACAGACATTCGTGAGTCAGTCCTGCCCTGCTTTTGTTTGTTTTTCGAGACAGGGTTTCTTTGTGTAGCCCCGGGTGTCCTGGAACTCACTCAGTAGGCCAGGCCGGCCTCACACTCATAGAGAAATGCCTGCCTATGCAGGCTGGAATTAAAGGTGTGTGTCACCCCTACTTTTGTTATGAGGTATGGGTTTCTCTGCACGGGAGCACAGCCCCCATTAAGTCCAGGGCTAAGGGGCAAACCCCTCTATGCCTGGCAGGAGGACAGAGCATTCTTGCCAGGAATTTGATGATCCTTGAACTATTTCGGGCGCTCCTTGAACTGCCTGTAGTTTTTTCTCACAGGTCTATGTTGATCAATCGCTGTCCCTGGAGCTCTTCTCTCCTCTCTAGTTTTTTGCTTTGCAGACCCAGCTTTGTCTTGGCCTCCTAGTTTCCCACCCAGTGAGTGCACATATACGTATGGAGGTCAGAGGTCAATCTCAGGTGTCATTCCTTAGCAGTCGCTCACCTTGTTTTCTCAGATGGGGTCTCACATAGGGATCTGGGGGTCACCAATCAGACTAGTTGGTAGTAAGCCCCAGGGCCCCACCTCTGTGTCTCCTCGGTACTGGGATTACAAGCATATGCTACCATAGCTGGTTTTGTTTTTCTATTTCTTTCCTTTTAAATTTTTATTTATTTATTTATTTATTTATTTATTTATTTATTTGCTCTATGTCTTGGTCATAGCCCCCTTCCCTCTTCCCTCTCTCCTCTCAGTCCCACCCTTCCTCCCCCACCCCTATTCCTCACCAAAGGGGAGCCCCCCTACCCACCTACCCCAGCTCATCAAGTCACATCCACTGAGCCCATCCTCTTCCTCTGTGGCCTGGCAAGGTAGCCCTGCCAGGGGGAAGTGATCAAAAAGCAGGTAACAGAGTCCATGTCAGAGACAGCCCGCACTCCTCTTATTAGAGTACCCACATGAAGCCTGAGCTGCCCATTGGCTGTATCTATGTAGAGGGCCCAGGTCCAGCCCATGCATGGTCCTTGGGTGGTGCTTCATTCTCCACAAGCCCCTCTGGACCATGGTTAGTTGGCTCTGTTGGTCTTACAGAGCTCTTGTCACCTCTAGGTCCTTTTATTTTTCCCCCCACTTTTACACTAGACACCCTATGCTTCACCCAACGTTTGGTTGTGAGTCTCATGACCTGTTTTGAAACTGCTGCTGGGTGGAGCCACTCAGAGGACCAGTCTGCTGGGCTTCTGTCTGCAAGCATAGCACGGTTTCATCAACAGTGTCAGGGGCTGGCTCTTTTCCATTGGGTGGGTCTTGCATTGGGGATCAAACTCAGGTCCTTATGCTTACATGGAAAGCACCTTGCCAACTGCATTATCTATCACAACTCTGATTTCTTTAAACATTATTATTTATGTGTATGGGCACTTTGCTTGCATGTATGTATGTGTACTATGTATGTGCTTGGTGGTTGGTCACAGGGGCCAGAAGAGGCCATCAGGTGACCTGGAACTGGAGTTACAGATGATAGGCACCATGTGGCTGTGGGGAACTGGACTCAGGTCCTCTTGAAGAGAAGCCAGTGCCCTTATCCTGGAAGCCATCTTTCTAGGCCCCTAGCTCTGATTTAATGATAGAACTCAGGGTCTCCCTTTACTGTAATGCAGACTGGCAGTTCCATCAAGGCACAAAGCTGGGCCATCACAGGGCACACTGTCCTTCACTGGCTCAGACTAATGTCTGCAAAAACAGTTTGCGTGTATGCTAACATTGGACAACCCCTCTCAGAGCATCTTGCTATATTTATTGCAATGCCTGTGGAATATGCCTTCTTTATCCTCCTGAAAAAGGCTTCCTGAGCCAGGCATGGTGGTGCATGCCTTTGATGCCAGAGGCAGAGGCAGGAGGATCACTGTGAGTTCAAGGCCAGCCTGTCTACAAAGTGAGTCCAGGACAGCTAGGACTATCACACAGAAAAAACAAACAAACAAACAAAAAAACACCCTGTCTCTCTAAAAAAAAAAAAAAAAAAGAAAGAAAAAAAGAAAAAAGAAAAAAAGAAAAAAGAAAAAAAGGAAAAAGAAAAAAGGCCTCCTGGCTCTATTCTCTAAGTCTTTCTATATATTTTTATTAGATATAGGCCTTTTTAAAAAAAAAAACAACTGTTGTTTCCCTAGAAGCCAGAGCATGATGCATCCTCATACTCAATACATTTGCTGAATTAACGAGCAAACAAGATTAAGTGCAAGTTGAGGTCACCAATACATTCTGTATGTAGTTTTGTTTATTTGCTGGGAGAAACCGTATCATGTGGCCCTGGCTAGCCTGGAACTTGCAGCAATCTACCTGCCTGTTTCCTTTCAGCTCTGTCTACCTTCCCTTCTCTCATAGGCTCCTCCCCCAGAGGCCCTCCCCATTCTGACGTTCTTGGGTATCCTTGTTAGTATCACCCAGAACTCATTCTATCCTGCATTTATGGATCATTTATTATTTTCTCCTTTTCTACTTATTTTTTATTATGTTTTTTTGTTGTTGTTTTGTTTTTTTGAGACAGAGTTTCTCTGTGTAGTCTTGGCTGTCCTGGACCCAGTTTGTAGACCAGGCTGGCAGCAAACTCACAGAGAGCTGCCTGCCTCTGCCTCCCCTAGTGCTGGGGGTAAAGGTGTGTGCCACCTGTGTCCAGACTTTTGTCACTTTCAATGATACCTGTTTATGTCTTTTTTTGACTGTGTACATCAGCTTCCCAAATGAACTGTAGTCCTGGAGAGGTGGAAACTGTCTGTATAGTCACTTTATATATCTTAAGAGTCACTGTTCCCACCACAGGCATTGTAAAAACAAGGCAGAGAGCATCTTAACTCCAGCAGGGCCAAGAGCATCATTTACTCACAAGAAGCTGGGCCTGGGCCAGGTGGTGGTGGCGGCATACACATTTAATCCTAGCACTCTGTGAGTTTGAGGCTAATCTGGTCTACAAAGCCAGTCCAGGACAGCCAAGGCTACATGGAGAATCTCGAAAAACAAAAAACAAAACAAAACAAAACAAAAAAAAAAAAAAAAAAAAGAAAGAAAGAAAGATGGGCCTGGAACAACACTTTCAGTGGTAGTCATCCACCCACAATAAGGTCTTTGTGTTTAAAGTCACACTGCACTCCACAGAACATTATTGGGCCAAGGTTCTGAAGTGGATTTCATCTTTATTTTGCTATTAAAAAAATTTTTTTTGCTGTTGTTAAACAAAGTCTCATTTTTAGTTCAGAAAACATAAGGAAATAAAATATCCTTCCATAAAACACAGGGGTTGGATGGAGTGAGGAAACACAGGCACCCCTTGCCTCCGCCTTGGAAGATGTCTGAGGCCTCTGTTCTGGAAAGTATTTCAGTGACTGGAATTCCTGTACAAAGATGAAACTTTCTTGCCACATGACACCTTAAGAACTCGCTAAGCTCACCACTTGCTTGCCGAGTGAACTCAGAGTTCAGGAAAGAGCACAGAGGGCTTTCTGAGTAGAAAACAGGCAAGTCACAACCTGAGAAAGAGCAAAAGACAAATGCTTTATTATGAGATCTGTTCAAGTAAGATTTCAGTGTGCACCGTGAGAGTGAATGCGGATCTGCATCGAATGTTTTGAATGAACACCGGGTTAAAAAGGGGCTACACAGTTCTCATTTGTTTCCCCCCCAACACCGCCCTTCCCTAAGGCTCAGGAACACACACCATTTGGAACAGACTGTTACAGAAGAAAGCTACATCACAGTACAGTACAGGAGATAAAACCATCTTCAACCGGAAGCCATTGTGGTAGAACAGCCATCTCCTGCACTGGTGGCTTTCCAGCAGCGTAGTTTCCAATGACAAGCATTGATCTGTAGGTCCCAATGACAGCACTGATCACAGCATTACTTTCCTCTCAACAGATAAGCTCTGAGTACATTTCCTACTTCTCAGGAGTGTGCAGATGGGGCCCGTATGCTGATCTTACAGTAATTATAACATTAAATAACATTGCACAGTCAACCTCCAAGGCTATTCAGTAGAAAATAATGAGTATTAAAAAATGTACCTTTACTAGTGGCTTTACGTCGCCGCATATGTCACTAATTATGAAAGAAGGCAAATGACCACTTACAAAGCTGCACTTTACAGGCATAATCATGTGGAAGAAACGTGGGGACTTAGGCAAAATAGTGAAAACAAATGAGTTCTGAGGGAGCGGAGTGAACCATCAGACTAGCAGACATCCTAATGAGCGGGTGTGGCGAGCGCGCCCTGCTCACAGGTCTCTGAGTACAAGATACTTCAGTGGAAAGGGTGGATGGAGGCTGGGAAGACACTGGGGCAAATGCTCCCAATGCCAGTCAATTCCTGAGGCGGCATCATGTCTTAGTCAATGCATTCGTCAACACTCTACAGAGGAGCTTGTGCTATGAGATGCCCCGACATGCTTGTGTTTCCACAGTCACCCTGCGTGTCCCGAAGGCAGCTAACCTACGTAAGTGCTGGCTTACTTCGGAACAGGCAGGTGAACCACGGATTCCTTCCATCTCTGCTGCTAGTTAGCAGGTCAGAAAACAAAGGGCAAAATTAGCTTGGCAAAGATTTAATTTCTTCCCTCAGAACTTCTGAGTTAGCTCAAGGCAAAGCTATGGTTTATTTTCTCTTTGTTTAGAAGAGTCCGGTGCCGACACTGTAAACATCTTGTGTCTCCTAACTACACCTTGCCTGACACAAGCTGGAAGCGGGAAAAGCAGGAGAACTGAATGACACCGATCCACTGTCAACTGCTGGTTTAAATTAAATATGATTTAAAAATAATTTTTATAAAGTTCATGCTACAATTTTAAAGACTATCTCTGTGCGCTTTTAATCCTGGACACAATTTTCAAAATAGCATGATGGAGGTAAGAATTTTAAAAACCCACCAAAATGTAAGTAACGGGGAGAACCATTTTCAACTCAAAGCATTAAACGTACACGTCCGTGAGGAGATCTAGACAATATACAGGTTTAAAGCAATCATATTTTATTATACAACTCTATGAACAGAAAAACACAATATACTTACCTGTACATGTGAACCTACTTTTTAAGCTACAGATTCTTATGATAGCTCAACTGACTTTAATTTTACAGTTCACAACTATGTATAACCTTATTGCAGTAAGGACAAATTCTACATGGGGATTCACAGGTGGAGCACAGTAGGCATCACCAGTACATTCAAGACTGTACCTGGATGTGGGTGCATCTACCCCGACCTTGGAGCTGACACATCTTTACAGCTTAAGCTCATTTGCTATTTTGGATGCAATGTTCTTGAAGGCAATAGATGTCCCAGATATTCGCTTGAAGCGGACCCCATTCAGCGAGAGCCGAGGCAGCTTGCAGACTTCCATCTCCCACTGTACAAGGCTGTCCTGCCTGGCGTCTCCATGGACACAGAAAAGCAGGAACCGTTCCTTCTGTTCATAGTCACAGTTGTTGGCATCTAGCACCTTCCGGATTTCTCTCATCATGTCATTGGGGTCCATTGAGCTCGTGGTCTTCATGCTCCACGTGAACCGCAGAGAGCGCGGCTTGGAGTCTTTACCCTCTTCCTTGTCTCGTTCTTTTGGCTCCCCTGATGCGCTTCTAGAAGAAGAGGGCAAAGGGAAAAGAAATCAAAACAAAAGTCCTACTCAGCAAAGGCACCTCAACCATAAAATGTGAATGATAATTCCATGCCTAAGGAACTATCCAGTTTGCAGTCAGCCCTAGAGGGACCAGAGACGAATGCTATCGCCACACTGCAGCAGACCCAGGCACCATCTACCGTGGGGATTAGCATCTTCAGTCTAAAGCAGCAAACTTCCTTAAGTACGTTTGTTCCTGGGAAGAAATTTGCAGGTGAAAGCGAAAATTTAACAGTTTCCCCTATATTTTTGGGGTCAACTCCACAAAATAGATTCTATACTTTCTACATATCCACACACAGATATGCATACCACAAAGACAGCCATACCACGCCCACATTCACACACACACACACACACACACACACACCTATACATACACAGACACATGCCAGGCACCACTAGGATTCCCCTTATAAACCACAGTATTGAAGTGTAAACACATTTTTCTTTCCCTGTCCTTTGTGCAGGAGCACTGTAATAGCGGCTGCAGAAGGAACGAGGTTTCAGCTCAACACACGGGGGCGTGCCGCCACTGCGGCAGGTTATCTCAGCACCCTTGCTCTGGTTTTGTTATTTCTGTCTGCACGCTGGCTTAGAAGGCAGCCGGTGGCCTCCACCTTTGTCTATCACTTTCCTTTCTGCTCTTGACTGCTGGGGCGTGCTGGCTTCCATGCTCTTCCTCTCCAAGTTTCTGCACACGCCAGGATATTTCCCTTGGCTCCATGGACAACCTTCTCTTGTTTTTCCAGTCTTTGTTTATTTTCTCTACCATAGTCCCTAGTTACCCCGACTCCTGACCCAGCATGACCACCCTTCTTATTCTGCTCTCTCTTTCCTGCTCGTGCCAGTCAAATATACTAACAACCATTTACCCGGCTTCTTACTTATCCCGTGACTACTCTTGGACCGTACGCTCCAGGACATGTGCCTGCTTCATTTCTGACATACTCCAGGCATCCAGAACTACACTGGGCACAAGAGATGACCAAGACATCGAGCTTTGCTGTGAAGGTATCTCACAAATAACACTGAGCCAGACAACCATCTCAAGTAACCACAGGAAGATGAAGGCAATGGATTTCCATGATACAGAGTTCACTGTATCAAAATTGTCCAAATATATTGTCCAAATATAGATAAGCTGCAATTTTTGCTTATAAATATTTCTCACTCATTTGTGATTTAAGGAAGAAATTATATCTTTGAAAGACATTTATGTCTCACCTATAAATATGTACACGTACATTTCCATAATATAAAAACATATATTATAAAATATAAAAAGGAACACAAAAAGACTGTTTCTTTCATTCCCAATACCTGAGTCCCCAAAGTGCTAAAAGCTGTAATGTTAAAAAAAATAAATCAAGAAAATATATGCTAAAGACTATTAAATTAAAAGTATTTCTTCTCATTTTTCTCTGGTGAAAACCCAGAAAGCATGTCAGCGTAAAGTCTTAGAATGTGGTCCAAGATTGAATACCCCCCTAAATATATTACTATAGTCAAGTCCTCTGCATATTTGGTTTCGTCGGGGCTTTGCATTATTCCATGCAGGCTATTCTTAGCAACACTACATTACAGACAGAGGACAGTGCACTCTCAGCTATTAATTCCTTGCTCTGACTTACTTTTCTGACAGAACAAAAAACCCAATTCTTTACTAAGTATGCAGTTCAAGTATCTGAGTTACAAAGTTAAGGCTGATAGACTTGAACTTCATTACATGCTGGGGGCGACATCAGGAAAACCCACCACACTTTGAATATAAAGATTCCAAGTGCAGATGCTATCAAATTATCCCCTTGCCCACCGTCACCAGGTGTGGGAGGACCAGGCACCCGTGGCTCACCTGGCTGTGTCGGTTCTGCCACTGGCTTCGCCTTCACTTGGATCCCTTAAAAGTAAAGAGATGGTTGAGATTTAACAATTTTTAAACTGAAAGACCATCAAGAACATCTATAATGAAAATGACACTGAAGTTAGCTTGCTCACTATTGCTGGGTCTGAATCCTTCTTCACACTTTCACCATAACACGTGCTACTGCCATTTCTTGAGCATCTACTAGATACTGTCGACAGGAGGTATCAGGTGAAAAGTTAGCTGTTTTTATAAACACACTCCTCCAATTCCAAGCTACAACCATAATTTCATAATTTATCTTTAGGTTAGTTTAGTAAAATCTAAGGTTGGATAGGGTTTAATGACTACCAGCATCAATTTTAAACTTCACATTATTACATGTACTACTAGAAGGTATTGCTCAATTGAGCAAATGTGCAGCTAGTCACAGAGCTTGGGCTGAGCAGCTATGGCTGTGCTTAGGAGACAGTGGGCCCAGGAGACAGGACAGGGCAAAGTCCTGTACAAGCATGAGGACCAGACTCATGGAAGGCAGGGCACATCTCCTGGAGGATATCCTGGGGGTAAGGGGGGCTAGATAGGAGGGGGGTGGAGGAAGGAAGGAAGGAAGGAAGGAAGGAAGGAAGTGAGAACGACATAGTTTTCTAAAAGAAAATACTACTTCTTAAACAGACAATTTTTAGAAGTTATGCTAAGAATCCACGCATAGTAAGTCATGAATGTTGATGCTTGTGTGAGGTGAGTCTAAAAACACAGACTGAATTATAAACAGAACAATCATCTTACCTAGATATCTATCTGTGAAATGAAATTTTAAGTATTGCTAATTGTCTTTACATTGAAGGCAATTAATATTTTAAAGTCTTCTAAAATTCTAACTACATTGATATTTCAGAGGTAATTGAAATTGAATCAAGTTACAATTTAATATGCAAATCTTGTTTGTTTGTTTGGAGACAGGGCTTCTCTGTGTAGCACTGGCTGTTCTGTACTCCCTTTGTAGACCAGGCTGGCCTTGAATTCACAGATAATTGCTTGCTCTGTCTCCCTAACTGCTAGGATTAAAGGTGTGCACCACCCTGCCTAGCTTAATATGCAAATCCTAAGAGGTGGCTTATGATAGAACAAAAATACTTTGAGAAGCTAAGCAATCACCATCTCTAATGCTTAAGTGTTTTAAAAAACGTTTTAGCCTTTCTGCATTTACAGTTCTATGTAAAATACACACTGCAGACCTAAACCCAGCCCCACCCTCCTCTCATCTAGCACATGAGCTCAGAGCGGCTGCACACCAAGCTCAGTCTGGGCACAAGCACCCCAAGCCTGCAGGCTCTAACTATATACCCTTTTCCATAGGTACACTGTGCAAAAAACATTTTTCAGAACAAAAAAGAATAACAAAATGTATTTGCATTCTCAAATGGGGCTTCTTAAATTTCTGTTTTTTAATAATTGCCATTTTCACTAGGCAGACATTAATACTCAGTGCCATCTGTAAAAAGTTTTTTATTATAGCAATCTGATGTAAACATATTTCTGAGTGTGTTCACAATGCAGTGCTGTTTCAGCTGTGTGTAGATGCTGTGACACACTGCATGGAAGGGCAGTGCTATACCTAAGCAACAAACACAGTCATATCGTTGACCCCTACTGCAAAGATAAAAGAGTTGTTTTTGGAAGGGACACAAGTCTCCTAGGACTTTTCTGTCCTATGCATGGAGACAGAGTACACTGCAGGTAAGTTCAAGCTCTAAGCATCAAGAGTGGAATCTCCCTTACACCTCACTTTCTCTCCTGTAAGAGTTGAAATCCACTCCCATGCTGGTCCAGCCTACGTGGGAAGCAAATAGGGGCACAGAAGCACAGCTTCCTGCAACAGCTCATGCAGCTAAGCATGGCTCTGTGATACAAAATCAAATACTATACAGACAGCAATTTGTACTCAGCTGAACACACAAGCTATTCCTTTCACTTAGGAAGACATCAGGCCTGATGTAGAAGCAGCAGCAAGTACTTGGCAGGCATTTGAGGCCCAAGATTTCAAGGAGAATAAACATGGGTACAAACTCCTACAGATGTGCAGAGGTGTCTATGAGGTAGGAAGAACGGGAAGAGCGGGACAGGAGGAGAAGGCATTTGATGTAAGCCTTGTGTGCATCTAAATTGCCAGCAAGATGAGAGCTAATGAAGAGGCTGCTTTTCCTCTTTGTTTTCCTTTTTTTGTAGTGTCTTGGGATCAAACTGAAGGCTTTGTGATGTTAGGCAAGTACACTCTCAGCCCTAATGGACAGCTTTAAATAAGGAGTGGCAGCAGAATTACACTGCCAAAAAATATGTATGTGGATGAAGTGACCTGATAGGAGGTGAAAACTGACAGTGGTTTTGACTGTGAGGCAGTGGCAGCAAAGACAGAAGCAGCCACCCTGACAGTTCTGAGAAGGGCAGAGGTGGGAAGGAACTGATCCAGAGGCGACTGGGAGGACAGTGCTACTCACTTGTGCTGATTGGGCAGGTGTGCAGAGAAAGACATATGTGCACCCACAGTCAGCAAGGAGTCAGAGAGTGGTGTGGCAGCTGTTCGCACAGTGCTAGTGTGACTGTCAGTTACTGGTGCGGTAGTTAAAGCAGTGGGAGGGTTATTTGTTGTGTCTTTCAAGGTTGAGCCACGCTCCTCTCTTAGTTGGTTTTTCCTGTCTCACAAACCGGCTGCCCTTGCTCCTTGGCTGGTACCTCCCAGGTTCCTTGCCTTCCTGTGACCTCTAAATACCAGAGTGCACAGGGCAGAGTTCAGACTGTCTCTCTGCTAGGTATCTGTCTTCTCTTGGTGATCTAGAGATGTGGCAGAAGGTGCCTACTCACTTAAAGCACCTCAGTCTTGAACCCAGACCTCCCAGGGCTCTCTCTATCCTCATGGAGCCGGAGCCCGCAAGCTCCGCCTCTACATCCTCAGACAGTTTCAGCTTTGATCCTGGCTCTCCCTCAGTCTTTTCTGTCCTCCCAGTTGCCTCGGGATTGATTCCTTCCCACCTTTACAAATGGCCTTCTCAGAACAGTCAGGTGGTCTGCTTCCACTTTTGCCAAGTGTCTCAGCTAAGACCCTTGCATTTGAGATTTAGGGTTTGAACTCAGCTGTGTGGTCCTACACATGGAGAGGGAGGAGGCTGCTACTCTTCTCTACCCACCCGTGCTTTGCTTGCTTGTGTGGGTTGCTATTTTGGAAGAGCGGTCCACCTTTCTTCTGAGTGCTGGCATTAAAGCCATGAGCCATCATGCCCAGCTTATTCATTCACTGAAAAACCAGGAACACCACAGACACTGCAAGTAAATACCAGTGTTTATACAAGTATAATTTCCTCTCCATTCATGATTGAAGGCTTAGCTCATACGAATACATGGTATAGATCCTTAGAAACAATCAAGCTTTGCCTTTGACTCATCCTAACATTTTCCTTGTTAGCTGCACTCTGCTTCAGCCCACTGCTTATTGCTTATAGATTTGCTTCTTCTATGACTCCAAGACTTTGGTGGGCATAAATAACACCCTCTTCATCTCTATGTGTTGTTGTTTTTTACTGTAGCAGGGCTCAAGTAGTGATATTAATTGCTTATTTCTTTTTACTTTGTGTGCACTGGTGTTCTGTCTGCTTGTATGTCCATGTGAGGGTGGCAGATGCTCTAGAAGTAGAGTTACAGACAGTTGTTAGGTGCCATGTGGGTGCCAGGAACTGAACCTGTGTCCTCTGGAAGAACAGCCAGTGCTCTTAACCGCTAAAGCCATCTCTCCAGCACATGTGGTGATATTAATGGATCAAATTTACATCAGTCTGCATTTGCTCAGTAATCCATAAAATCTATGTGCACTGTGCACTGCATAAGCACAACTTTGTATGAAGTACAGTTATACTGTTTCACTAGATTAAAACATTAAAAAAAATCTTAGCTAATTTCTCCCACCCCCCCACTTTTTTTAAGACAGGGTCTCTCTCTATAGCCTTGGTAGTTCTGAGATTTGCTACGTAGACCTGATTTTCCCTGAACTCACAGAGATTTGTCTGCTTCTGTTTCCTGAGTGTTGGGAACAAAGGTGTGCACCACCATGCCTGGCAAAACAGTTTTATGTGAAGGTTTTGCTTTGCTCTACCAAAGCTTCAGGTTTTCTTTTGAGACAGAGCCGTCTGCATCTCAGGTGGGCTCAGACCCACTGCACAGCTAAAGATGGTCCTGAACTTCTGCTCTTCTTGCCGCCACTTCCTGAGTGATGGGCCTCACAGTGCTGGGACTGAGCTCTGGGCTCCATGCATCCACAGCAATACTCCACTGGCTGAGCCACACCTCCAGCCCTTAAATTCTTATTTTTAATTTATTTCTCTTTAGGAAAAGGACTATTGTTTTATTCCCAGTGTTTAATTCTCAGTTCCTGTCAAAATTAGTGAGATGCCATGTAGCCCTTCTAGAAAAATCATAGTAGATGTGACGGGAAAGAAAAAGTACTGACCTGCGTACGAACTTGGAAGTGATTTTGCTTATGATCCCAGTTGATGCTCCCCTTCTGGAGTGTGCAAATGTGCCCGTTTCATGGGATGGGGAGGCAGGTGGCCCATTGTAAGCTGCACTGCGCCGCTCTCGGAGCTGTTCGCCATGGAAAGTGCTTCTGCTGGAGCTCCCTCGGGGGAAGCGGGTCCTGTCTGGAGTGCTGGCACTAATACTGTGAGCAGACGGGGAAGCTGCAGGCACTCTCTGAGTTGCACTGCTGGGAGAAATTAAGACGTATCATTCACAATAACAACAGGAGCAGCTTTCACTCAGCTAAAAGCTGGGGCACAAGGGAGCGTGGCTATTTCTGTTGCCCCAGTGACTTTTATTCACATCAGAAATGAGGTGCAAGGGACAATTAATTTACTTGTAATCTGTATACAAGGATGAGATGTCAGTTTAAAACTATACTTTTATTGTATCTTAATTTGGTAGTTAAAGATCAAGCAGTTACTGATGTAAAGACAAACACTGTTAGAATCTGGAATGCCCAGCCTGATGCTGCGTATGTGGTTTTTATCATGGAATCTGCATATCTGAAATCCCAAATGCTTCAAAATCTAAAAAAAAAAAAAAAATTTAAGAACTGATATGACACTACACATGAAAAACTCTATGTGTGATATCATGTGAAGTTTACTGAAAACACACTATGAGATGGTACTTATGCTGTGCATGTGAGGTATGCCAGAATTCTAAGTGCAGTCCATGTCTAAATCCATGTCCTATTCAATCTCTCTTATGTTTGTCAAAAAAACCCTTTTCACAACATTACCGTGTTTCTACTTTAGACCTAAGGATACAATGCTACATGGTGCTATCAACATGACTAACGAAACCTAGTTATTGAAGCAATAACATGTTAATATGCCCCAAGTTTTGGAACTCCTACAAGAGGTAAAACTTAAAACATGAATTGAGTTTTATATCTGAGCAGCTGAGCCTGCCCCACTGATAATGGAACTGCTGGAACCCGAGGCTGGGATCCCGAGCAGGGGTTGTTTTTGTTTGTCTCATTTTTTTCAGGGGTTGGGGGCAGTTTAAGACAGGGTCCCTCACTTTACAGACCAGGCTGGCCTCGAATTCACAGCGATCCTCTGCCTCTGTCTCCCGAATGCTAAAGGTGTGTGCTACCACGCCCAGCTTAGGCAGCAATGTTTTATGGGTGGGTTAAAAATATAATCCTTTAAGAAGGTTCTTGAAAATGATTTCAAGTAGTTTAGATCACTCTTAAAGCACATAAGTGCATATAACAATTAAAATGTTCCTGTTACCACATCTTTGCAGAGAGCTCTTGAGGAGACAGTGACTACAGAGAATGCAATATAAGTGGGACTCACCCAGGCCGGTAAGCTTCAGAGCCATCTTTAATGGTTGGCAGTGTAACTTTGATAGGGTGGCCAGAGGTCGACATAGACTTCTGGTGGCGGGGACGTGCTGAGGGGCCAGCAGATGCCACAGTGGAACCTGCAGAGGACATGCTGCTGGCAGACATCTCTGTAAGACTTGACATAAAAGAAGAAAAAGCACAGTTACTAAGCCAGAGAAAGATTCCCTGAATCCCAGTTGACTGACACTGCTTAAAAGACTGGAATTGCTTAAAAGAACCAAGCACATTCTCAGTGATTAACAGAACAGCCTCAGAGTTTAGTTTTGTGAGTCTAAGGAGGAGGAGGAGGAGGGCATATTTGTGCATGTGACATCTACAAACCAAGTGACGACTGCTGGAGGCTCTTGTCACTTGTGCTAGGACTAGTTCTGTGTGACGTGTTGCTGTAACTCTCCCTACACTGTTTCAGCATTAGGAACTCATAATTATATGAAAACGCCATTTCTGCAGACGGCACCTCCCTCAGCTTACATCATCACGCCAGCTCACCCATGAGCAAAAGGCTAGCCACTAGATCAGAGAAATAGTACATTGGAATCAGTTTCCAACTATCAAGCCTGCAGGCTGTCACACCGCAGGAAGCCACACTTGTGGTCGCGTGCGTTCTCACAGCACTCACCTTCTGTGCCTACAACTGAGAAGAACTAACGTGAGAATGGACGGCCAGATCTGAGAACAGGATGTCACCGCAACAGCGCCTTCATCCTTTCGAGGTACCCAACGGGAAGTTTTTCCAACTACAACTCACTAAGAAGTCTGTGGTTCTACATTCAGTTGAGATGGCCACACTTTAGAGGAAGGGGAGGCAGCCGTTAGTAGTGGGGGACAATGCAGTTGGTTGAAGGGTAGGGGCAGAGGGGCGACAGGCAGGGCACACTCGGAGAGAAGACTCAGGCTCAAGGATCAGACTGGGGCTGTCCACACTGCTTTGGTACTGAGGAATATTCGCTTTCATATGTTATTGAGAAACCTAGATGTTAGGAAGTTACTTCTTACCTCCCTAAATACATTTCCACTCTCCCATTCTGGTGCCCAGGGCCACACTCCAGTGACAACCGCCACTGCAGCTTTCTGCCCTAACATCCTTTCCTGTGACCCGCACACCTACAGACACGTCCACAAAGGTAGTCTGCAGCAATGACAGACACTGCTGCTGGGTGGTGACCTTCACCTGCTGTCTCTTCCATTTTGCAGTGCTGTGTACCGGTCCGTAGTCCTTTCACACACGTACGTATTCCTCCTTGCCATGCTACCTCCAGAATATACGTTATTCTTTAAGAAGAAAAAAAAAAGGCAATTTAAAAATCATAACCATATTAGTGTGAAATCAAAGAAATGTATTTAAAACTGTTAACATTAGAAAGCCTTTACAGCATACTTTTAATTGATTAGAATCTCACATAAGCAAGATCTATTTTTTCTTCTTTCTCATATTTAGATTTTAGGAATAAAAAGTAAAACAAAAACAAACAAACAAATGAACCCAAACCACACCCACTACTGTTTTAGTTTAAAATTCCAACCAGCACTGGGAAGCAACAGAAAAGGGGCTCTTATTTACTTTTCCCTAGGGAGTGGTTGATTGAGTAAGCGCAGAGCACAGAGTAGCTCTGCCCTCAGTCTCAGCATGGACAGGGCACTGCAGATGGTGTTCTTTCCAGAAGTCTCTACAGACCACGAACAGGGTGAGGCCTAAAGCACTTGGGTCAGCGCATGCCTAGCTGGGAGTTGATGGAGGGCTGTGCACTGCAAGCTAAGGATATTGCCTGCAGTGCCACATGTGAGTCAGGAGACAGGCCACGTGCCAACAAGGGAGCAGAGCAGGGAGAAGGGTAGCTAAATGGGTTAGTCTCCTTACCACACAGAGACCCTGACCACGTCACCTATGCCAGCATGCATGCCAAACCTTGACTATTTGTTACCAGTAATAAAATGGACAGGGGTGATTTTCTGCTTTCGTGGTTTTCTTTTGTTGCTGTTTACAGTGTTGGGAATCCAACGCCGGGTCTTGCACATGCAAACCCAGCACTTTACTCCTGGGCTGTACCCCAAACTCTGGAGGAATGACTTTCGCAAGGGCCAGAAACACTCTCTTGTTTCATTCTCCAGTGGCAAATAGATTCCTATTGAATCTAGTTTTATAGGTCTTTAAAATACAGCTACTTTAACATTTTGTTTAGAATGAGCACTAGAAAGTTAATAGCTATTTTCTCAAATCAGACGCAGAAGGGGAAAAAATCATAAGCAAGTCTGTGCAAGTGCAGCTTTAAGAACCTTGAACTATGCTGAAGAGCTATCTCAGCACCCTCTGTCAGAGGGCCTGAGTCTCATTCTTAGCGCACATGTCAGGGGTTCACAACTTCTTTTAACTCCAGCTCCTAGAAATCCAATGACCTCTTCTGGCCTGTGAGGGCACCTGCGTGTGTGCACGTGTGCACGCATGTTCACACACACCAATAAAAATAATGAATCTTAAAAAGTGGAGGAATAACAGAATTGTAGGAGGATGCACACCATCTCAAAAGAAAGGCTGAATCAATCACGACACACGTGACATTGATACTGATGAAACCACACAGCTATTACGAAGATCTCCATGCTCCTATCTAGAGGGACCCCACACCACCCTAAAAACAAAATAGATACTGTATCGACCTACCATCAAAAGAATGACCTAGCTATATCATGTTCATTTTTGTTTTCTCCACCTAAGAAATCTACAGAAGGACCCACACCAAGTAATTAGCATGAGTTATTTTACAAGTTCAGAATGGAAAGAAAGACACAGCAAAGAGAAAACTATACATTTTGGCAGAACTTTTTGGCTCATTGTTTTTAAAAATGTTAAATAAGGTAGCATAGTTAATTTGAATTTAAGCTGATATAGTATTAAATAGTCTAAGCACTCTCTATTACAAACACAGTTTAGAGACTCACTGGTCACCTCAGCACTGTGGATTCCGAGGAAGTCTCTGTGTCAATACACAGGCAAGCATGGGGAGACAGTGAGCAAACAGACCCGCAACTGGCTAAGAACTGAGTGAGACACAGCTATGGGCCGGCTGGGGAGATGTGGACGAGCCATCACAGGAGGTTCCACCAGGGACACAGGACGTGCACAATTTGTGGCAATGGGATTAGGATGCAGTAGTGCACAAGGACAGACACGGAGAGGGCAAAGCTGAGTTGACCATGCAAAGAAAGACTGACAGGAGAGCAGCAGAAACACAGCAAGTGTTTATTTTTACTGCTATGTGAGGTGCTGACCTTCGAAACAGTCCTTCAGATGACAAGGAAATAACCAAAAAAATTAAGCCTTTGTACCCTTTCCAAGTAGATCAGGTAGAGGAGGTGAGCAGTTATACCATCATTATGTACTTAATGTGTATGAGAGTTTTGCCTGCACACATATAAGCGTATCACATGGAAGGCCGAGGAGGGCACTGAATCACCTGGAGCTGGAGGTACGGACAGTTGTGATTCACCACATGGGTCCTGGGAACCAAAGCTGGTTCTCTGTAAGAGCAAGTGCTCTTGATGGCGGAGCCATCCCTCTGGACTTAATGCCACTCATTCTTAAAGTGGCATGTCCATCTACTTCTCAGACCAGGAAGTGCTAAGCTAATTGCACATCTGAAAACGTACGGTCTCAACCACCACACAGAATACTGACATCAGAAGGCTGAGCCTACTTGTGATGCAGCTGTGTTGGTTTTGCCTTTGGTATATCACTGCCTATTTTCTATTTAAAGTACTCCCCCTCTCAGCACGCTAGATGAAGGGCTCCTCTTCCTTGCGTTGACTTAGAAGTTATTACTCTATTGCATTTGTATACAGTCCAGTCTTCCTTATGTTCCTGAGTTAATGTCCGCTCCACAATATTGGTTTCTTAGCCTCATTCCCAGTATCTGCCCCAAAAGACAAGCATTTATGTTTAGTCTCTGCCCCATGCTTACTCCCTGGACATTGCTCAGAACTTTCAGTGTGTGCATGCCTGTGTCTATGTCTGCGCACGCATGCACGTGTGTGTGTGTGTGTGTGTGTGTGTGTGTGTGTGTGTGTGTTCCCTCTTCCCACTCTGGGGTTCTGGATGAAGTTGGAGTTATCAGGCATGGTACAAGCACCCTCACCCACTGAGCCATCTCACTGGCTTTTGCTAAGTTTTCTGATTACTTTTAGCTCATATATTTTACAGCAACATGCTATGTTTTCTCTTCCTGTAAGAATACCTTCTTAAGCAGTACAGTGTTTTAAAATAGTCACTGTGCAGCCAAACAGCTGACACATTTTATGCCTAAGAATATGGTTATCGTGTTTTATGTTCAAGTGGCAGTTTGGATAAGATAGAACACTCTAGGCCTAAAGTGTTGTTTTCTCCTTCCTCTCCAATAGTTGAAAAATGCCATTGCGCCTTTTAGTATCCACACTATTGATAAAAAATCTGAAAGCAATTTAACTTTGCTCCTTTTATGGTCATCAGCTCTCCCACTGGAACCACTGAACATTGCTATTTCTCGCCTTGCTTCTTGTATGTCCACATAACCTGTTCCGCAAGTCCAGGCGCACACTTTCCTCTGGCTTCCCTTTGTCGTTCTGGTCTTCTCTTCCCACTGTTGCCATTCTCTCAAACACCTGCTCCTCTCACACCTGTTCTCTAGGTGCTACCCACGCTATCCTCACCCTTCCGTCTTTATTTTCTTTCCGTCTCTATTCTTCCTGCTGTCTTACAGGCAGTACTGTGGCCTCCTTTCTAGCTCCCGATTTAACTTCTCGAGTGTGGCATTTTAAGACTTCACAGGAGGTAAGCTGACAAAGTATTAATGAGGCTGCTCTCAGAGAGCAGTATACCTGTAAACGTAAGATTCAATGCACCAATGTAACATCAAATAAATACTACAAAAGCAGGACAAACAGAGTAGGGGCTTAAGATGCCACTCTGAAGCGAGGCTTTGCATTACTTTAAGAACTTCAACTTGGCATAGAGCCTCTTGACTATAATCCCAACACTCAACATGGGAGGACTTGTGAGTTCTGGGTTAGCCTGGGCTACTGAGTGAAAGTGTCTCAAAGCAACAATGACAGCAACAAAGAATTCTCTGCACTGTTTCTTCTCTTACACTCACAAGAAGCTTGGTTGCTTTTTTCATGGCATTTAAATTATGATTCTTTTTGAAACATTTAAAAAGATAAGATTTTACGAAAAAAACCTGTTACACATAAGTTCAAGTTGTGATACAGGAGAGCACTGACTCACACTTGGGCCAGCCGAAGACTTCTTCCTGTCTGGACCCACCAGGGGGCTGGCTGTTACTTCACTCTTCGAACCCACCATGGTGCTGCCAAGCCTGCGAGCTGTGTCTTTGTCCCACTCCTCTTTCTGCTCACTTTCCACACTGTTGGCCTGAGGCCTTTTGGTGTATGATACAGCAGGGGGAATGGAGGGGCCGGCTGCAACGTGTAGAAACAGCAAGGTTAGCTGGAAAACAACTGATACACTGCCTGCAAACAAACACTTCCTATCTTCAAAATATCCAAATCTGCCTGTTTTACACACTCAGCTAAGATTAAACTGATTACAAACTCAGTTCAGGTCCCCACAAGATAGATCCTATTGATCACCCAATGATGCACAGTTAAGACGGTGCCGGGGATGAAAAGAAACGGAAGTGTGTGCTGGGCAACACACACTGGGGCACAGCCAGCCTTGCTGCCCACCATGGTCACTGAAGCGCCGCTGCTTCTGGTTGGCTGAGATGCTTCGCTGGACCTTCAGGTGCGCAGGGGACTGAATAGTGCTGTTGTTCAGGTCACTGCTTGGCCGCGATCGCTGACACAAGTTTCCGCTTGACACTGACTCACCACCACCTTCGAACTATGAGAAGAGAGGTCACCCAGACTTTAAAACTGGAAGGTTTATAAACAAAATGATTGGAAGCTATATGAGAAGCAATCAGAACTAAAAAACAGGCTTCAAACTGGTAAGAAAGCAGGGAGGGAAATAGATTTTAGGGTGTTCCCACTAACACTTGTAATCTGCTACTGTGCACAATTCCTCAGTTAGTCAAGGCATGAAGTAAGAGCCACAAGCACTCCATGGTGCCCGCACAGCAGACATGGTCCTATAACACATGTTATTTGTTTAATCATTGCTGCAAACCTGTGATGCATTAACCTGCACTTTCCATGTGAAAAAGCAAAACAAGTTCAAGGAATCCCTGGGATTAAAGCAGAATAAAATCTAAAACTTTACATAAACACATACGTATCTACATATACATGTATGTATGTACACACAGACACTAATAAAATTGGTATCACCTTACACTCTGAATTAAAATTAAACTGTTTTGTTGCTTTTCTACATTTATAAAACAAAATTTGTTTAGCTGGTTTTGGTCAGAAAATGGCTTCCCGTAGCCCTGACCATTGTCAACTGCGGGGTTGGCACACAACCTCATTCTGTAATTTGAAAGCTGTGTGTTAACCAGCAGAGCTCTGAGCCAAGCCCTGGCATTGTGTGGAAGCTAAGCAGCAGGGCAGTGGAGCAGGGGCCCTTAGTGGCTACCCTAAGAATGTGTCCAGGGAGGGTTAACTTACTCAGCCTTTCAATGACCCTAAGAGCTAATTATTATTGCCCAACTTTACAGGTAAGAAAACTGAAGCACAGAAAAGCAAGCACATAGGTGGCGGGGCACCTTTAGTGGACGGGCAGTGAACCCGACTCTTTCCACTCACAGCAGCTTTGGTATTTATTTTCAATACAACTTGATTTTAACATATGCCTGACTTTGCATTTGAGCTAATAAGAAAGTTAAAGTGCCCAGAGGTCACTTCAAGTCCAAGTAGAGCCAATCAGAAAAGGCTACAAATACCTACTGTGCATTCCCACGGACCTCTCTTGACTAGGCCTCTGTGATTCTGCACACCACCCCAGCTGTCGGCGCCTCAAGACTCCCTTATCCCGGCTGCTACTGTACCTGCTCTGTAGGTTTGTTGAGAGGGTCAGATGAATTAATACTCGTGACATCCTTAGAAGAGTTCTCACACAGTCCTCTGGCAATACCTCCCAAACCTTAATCAAATCCTCTTCCAAATCCAGATCTTTATATCTAATAACCAACAGAAATCTCCTTCTATTGACTTCTTGTCTGCCCCTGAGGTGCTCACACCCTTCCGACAGGTCACCAGGTGCCATCAGCTTTACGTGCTCATGCCACATGAACCACCATGGTGGACCTCACCCTAGCTTGTTGTAGGTGCCAGCTCTCTCATACACTCCCAAAGGGTCTGCAGCACACCCCATAATGAACAGCACTGCCTGCTGCTCATCTCTGTACCAGGAGCTGCTGGACAGGAAAGACTCCCGGCCGTTCCCTGATGGTGTTAGCATAGTTTCTGAAAGAAGGCAGGCTCAAGGCAGGCTGGGTGTATGATTTTGTTCTTAGTTACTATTTGTTTATGAATAATTATAGCCTGTTTTTCTTTTACAGAAAAGTCTCTCACAGGTGCCTAATTTTCAACTTTCAATACTCTGGCCTCTGCTCCTATTTTAACTTATCCCTCTATAGCTGCTTTCCTAAAGGATAATTTACTTGTACGGTTCAGCACTTGCATACAGTTTTTCCTGCATCTGTCTTCTTACCATGGACCTCTGCTGGCCATGAGAATTCTCAACTGAGTGCACAAAAGCCACTCAACTCAAGGTGATACCAGAAGCATCTTCCTCTTAGGTCTCATAGCTGCTTCCTTTTGTTTCTGTACACTCATGATAATCACACTGCCTCTGGCTGCACAGTGTACACCACACAACTCAGGGACACTGCCCTTAAAGTCCAGATGGTGGGTGGAGCTGCTGGGGACAAGCAGGGCAGTGGGCCTGCTGCCCCTAATGAGATCTATAAACAATGTAGCCCCTTGATTTCTGATCTCTAAGACTGTTAGGACCATTGCCTTATTTTCAGTCACACAAAGAATCAAATACATTTAGTAACATATCTTTATCCATTTAATTCAAAATTAATTTAAAAAGACAAAACCAACTTACTTCAGGTGGTTTTCTACCTAGAAGAATGTAAGTAGCCATCACTTCATCGTATTTCTGACTTACTAAGGCATCATTGATTTCATCTCGTGCAAACCCCATAGTGACCATAATGTCTAGAGAGAGAGAGAGAGAGAGAGAGAGAGAGAGAGAGAGAGAGAGAGAGAGAATGAGAGAATGAGAGAGAATTTTTTTCTTAAAATATATCTATTTGGGAAATGATCATAAAAATATAGGTTTGTCAATATTGTTAAGGAAAACTAGTTTTTAAAACATTCAACGTGAGTTTTAACTATGAAATCCTTTGTATTGTTAACCTCCAGGGAGAGTATATTCAGATACTATACATGTATCACTTTTTAAGATTTATTTATTTTAATTAAGTGTTTAATTAAGTGTATATGCACTACATGCCTGCTTGGTACCTGTGGATGTGAGAACAGGGCATCAGTTCCCTTGTATGGGAGTTACAAATGGTTGTTAGCCACAATCTGAATACTGGGAATTGAACCTGAGTGTTCTACAAGAGCAACAAATGCTCTTAACTGCTGAGCTTTCTCTCCAGTACCCATTTCTAATTTGTTTTTGTGCAGAATTATTTGTTATGAATTTAATATATCCCCACAATTTCTTATATCCTGGGATATTTCTGAGCTGACTTCATTGGCCCAGGCCCGGCGCCACTCAATGCCCCCCCCCCCCCCCCCGCCTCTGTTGTTTCTCTCAGCACATCCTCAGCCACTCATGAAGAGACCAACATCTCAATTCCAGAACCTCTGCTTCCTTTCACCTGGTGTTCAGCTTTTCTTTCAAGGCTTGACTCCCACAGTGCTACCATCAAGTTCTTAGTGAGGAATGGGGAGGGAGAGTGGGCTCTGCTGAGGGGCGGAGAGCAGAAAGGGAGCGACGACGCGCCCAAGCCTAGGACTCAGTGTCCCGAACTTTGCTCTACGTCTCAGTCGGCTCAGGGCCGACAGTTACACTGCTCATTCTTCCACGGGGCAGTGAGAAAGGAAGAATTATGCTCACCTAATTTATTTTAATTTTTGTTACAGTTGCCAACAACTGAACAGGACCACAGATACACACATGAGAACAAACCAAGGAACTTGAGTATTTTAATGTCTAGTGTTGCCATTAAGGTGATAACACACGTGTTAAAATACGGAAGTCCCACATAAACACTAAGCACTAACGGACTCTCACTTGTAGTCTATGGCTGCGCTTCTCACGGAGTTTCAATACTTACCTATTCTTTTTGCATCACTGAGATCGAGCTCAGGCTCAGAATATGGCTTTAGCTCTTCCTCTTCGTGACCAACATTCATCCATCGGTCCTTCATGATTTGCTAGGAGATAAACTCTAAGTCATGTCTGGTAAATTACAACATTCAACCCACTCTTCCAACGTGACGTTTATTGCTTCCCTCAACAGGAATCATGTAACACTTTCAGATAACGTTACGCTATGTACCTTAACTATGGTCCAACAGGAGGCGTGGGTCTCTAGGAACCCAGCCTCTCATCACAGCTGTGCTACCCTCTCCTCCACATTCCTTTAAAAGCAGTAGTTCCTAATTGTAAAGTTTTAACATGAGAACCCGACTTTAACTTTTGCTTCATAATTTTATATATAAGATTAATTAAAAGATTTATTTACCTTGTCTTTTACCAAATGCATGCATTTATTTTAAAAATCTCACTCCTTGGAAAGGAGATGTTGGGGAATGGAAATCTAGGTGATCCAGTCCAGGTAATTGAAAGAATATGGGAATGAATGGTAGTAAACATTAAAGTCCAGAATCAAAAATTAGATAACAATCAAGGTGAAAACAGGTACTAATGTGAATTACCACAACCAAATAACTTGATACTGTGAATGTCAACCCTGGGCTGTTAAAGATAATCTGGAGGGGACTGTCCATAGAGTGGGGAAAATTAGTTATGGCTAGGTAAAGAGCTAGTACTCAGAATATGTAAAGAAGACCTATAAAAAGTATGCAGCAAAACTTTTGTTTTGTTCTCTTCTGTTTTGTTTTCAAGACACAGTTTCTGTTATGCAGAGCCCTGGCTGTCCTATACTCTCTTGGTAGACCAGGCTTGCGCACAGAGATCCGCCTGACTCTGCCTCCCAAGTGCTGGGGTTACAGGTGTGCGCTGCCATGCCCTGCTGCAGCAAATTTTCTACTACTGGATAAAAAACTATGTATATACAAAGAAAACTGTTTTGAAATAGTGGTTTTAAAAAAACAGTTTACAGATCCCCCCACAACATACACACAATGCAAAGCTTACTAACGGTAACTGGTACAAGGGGCTGGAGAGATGCCTCAGTGGTTAAGAGCCCTACCTGTTCTTCTAGAAGAATTAGTTTGATTCCCAGTACCCACAAGTGGCTTACAACCATCTGTAATTACTACAGCTCTAGGGGATCCAATGCTGGCAACCATAGACACGGGGCACGTACATGATGTACAGATACCCATACAGGCAAAACAGTCACACACATAAAAATTTTTTTATGAAGTTATAAAAAATTGAAGTTGCAGCCACATCTGCTGCCATCTGGGCTCAGCCATCAGGGTTCCCGGTCTCCCAGGGCACTTCAGAGGGAGTATGGGTGTGTGCACGGACCGAGGTAGCCTGCTCTCAGCCACTGCCTTGTCTTCTTGGGCTGGTATGAAGAGGAAGGCCTCCAGACACTCACGTGTATGACTGCTTGGCCCACAGAGAGTGGCACGACAAGGTGTGGCCTTGTTGGAAGCAGTGAGTCACTGTGGAGGCGGGCTATGAGGTCATATATGCTCAAGCTACACCTAGTGTGTTACAGTTCCCTTCTGCTGCCTGTGGATCAAGATGTAGAACTCTCAGCTCCTTCTCAGCCTGCACCCTACATGCTCCCCGCCATGACGGTTATGGACTAAACCCCTGACACTGTACGCAATTAAATGTTTTTCTTTATAAGAGTTGTCATGGTCATGGTGTCTCTTCACAGCAATGAAACACCTCCAAAACCCCATTGTCCCCATCTATGACCCTGTGCTACCCCTTGGCCGTGGGCCTCAACAAGGGCCACAAAATGACAAAGTGAGAGAGGAGCTGAGCAATTTGCTTGTGGCCACGAGGAAGGCCAAGAAGAAGGAGGCCCCACCCCTCTTTCCCAATAAATGTTTATGCTGAATAACAGCAGCAGCAGCAACAACAATAATAATAAATGAAGATCATGTAAGACAATTCCTGAGGTCACTGATACTTCAAGGATAATTTGTAAAGGTTTGCTGTAACAAATCATTCCTCTCAAACATGGACAAGACACACTAGTCCAACAGTGGTACAAGTGTTATAGGAGTAACCAACCATTTTTTGACTGAATTTAAGGCCTACTCCATGAGATGATACCCACATCTGACACTTCTAAAGTAGCCAAGAACTTGAGACTAGAAAAGTCATGGGCTTAGGGGAAAGCCTACTATTATTGTTCTGCTAAAGAAATATAGCAATAAAATGCTTCCTAATGACATATTACTATAAATCAGTGTGCCACTCAACCCTCACAGAGAAGTGTCTTCTTGCAGTAGGTAGTAACTAACACAGAGAAATGAGCACAACTGGGCAATGTGCAGAGTGTGAGCCTTTGGACTACTCAGTGCTAAAAGGGACATCTTAATCAGACTCCTGCTCTCAAGGCTCAGGGAGGGATCTGCGCAGAAGAGGAGGTGGAAAGACCGTAAGAGCCAGAGGCAATGAACGACTAAAAGGAAACTGTCTTCTAGATACAACGTGGTTGATGCACATGAATTCACAAAGGCCGGCAGCACGTACAAGACCTGCACTGGTTCAAACCTAACAAAATCCAGCGCGGAGAGGGGCAAGGAGACACAGGGTCCCACCGCCTTCCCCCCAAGAAGCTACCTGCAGGTGATCTTCACGGGCTCGTGCCCGGGGTGGTTGGCCAACACATATTGTACTCCACGGTTTTCTGTGTGCTGTTTATTTTGTTCTGGTCTTACTGTTTTTGTTTGCTTTGACTTTTTTGCTTATTGTTATTTGTGTGTTTGTTTGTGTGTGTGTGTGTGTGTGTGTGTGTGTGTGTGTGTGTGTGACAGAAAGAGAAGGGGAGAGGGAAAGAGGGAGGGAGGGGCAGGGAAGGAGGGGAGGAGGGAGAGAGGGGGAGGAAGAGAGGGGGGAAGGGAGAGAGAGGAGATTAGGAGAGGGAGAGACAAAGAATCTAACACTGAGTGGGTAGGGAGGTGAGGCTCTGGTAGAAGAGTGTATGATCAAACTATATTACATGAAAAAAACTTAAATTAAAAAGTGGTATCCAGTTTCTCTGGACTGTCATTTCAGGGAACTGTGACCAGCCTGTGTGCAGTATTATATTTCTAACATGAGCTCACCATGGCTTTGACACAGACCATGCTCAAGTATGTCACCTGAAACTTCTGAACACCAAGTAGTTTACAAAAGCTGGAGAAATGGCTCAGCAGGGAGAAGCACTGACTATATCTCTAGAGGACCCAGGTTCAATTCCCAACACCCACACGGCAGCTCACAACTGTCTGTAACTCCAGTTCCAGGGGATCCACGGCACCAGGCATGCATATGGCGCGTATTATGTATGTATGTATGTATGTATGTATGTATGTATGTATGTATGTACATATATATATACACACACATATACATGTGTGTGTGTATGTGTACGTACGCGTGCGCGCCCATCAGGCAAAATACTCATACACATAAAATAAAAAAATCTAATCATTAGCAGTAGTATAGATTAAATTATATAAAATAATGGGATTCTTTGTGCTAAGATCACATTTGGAATAATAATTTAGTTTTTAAATTCAACTCCATGCACTCTAGCACTTTAATATTCAGTGCTTCACACTGCTGGGGCTTGTAGCTACGGCCGTGCACGTGCCAGGCAAAGGCTCCACAGCCCATCTACAGGGACTCAGCTGCTGAGGCTGCCCTTGTTCCTCATCCTTTCCTTAGGAGCTGGGTTTATAAGCCTCCAGCGTGAGGTCTGGATAATTTTCAGCCTTTTAATATTAACAACTGAAGAGTAAAACATTTGGCTATCCTGGCTAAAATTTCAATGAGTAAATTAGTCATCTTTGAGGGAAGCACATTTATTTTTATGATTAGGCCACAGAGATTTATAAGCACTGTTTCTCTAGGTGACTTTCTGTGCTCCTTCTCTTCTGCCTGTCTGTGAGCTACTGCTTTACCTCTGGGAATGTTACTGACATGCAGGCCAGGAGGGGGTTCCTGAGTAAAAGTGGGTCCCCTGACCCCTCTGGGCTCCTCCAGCACCGGCACTCATTCACACCCACATGCATATACATGATTTAAGGAAATCTTAAAAAAAAAAAAAAGTGGCCCCCAGAGCTGGAACAGGAGAGGCTGATGTTCTCAGAAGCTGCAGCGCTTTAGAACTAGTAAGTCAGTGGTTTTCTGTTCTGAGCAATAACACACTTTTCTATGAGTGGCTGGAAGTAGGCAGAGAAAAGCAGAAATACAGAAATGGGCCTTTCACTGTAGACGGCAATACTAACTTGTCTTTTCAGCCTCCAAAGGAAAAACACAAAAAACTTGAGCTAGGTGCTAACCACACTTAAACAAATAACACAGTAAAAAAACCAGTTGATACAATACCAGTTGATGGACTCATATAAAGTACTGAGAAAGTGCCCAGGTCTTTAGCTTCCACCAGACACACTATGTCTTTAAGAAAAAGTGTGTGTGGAAATAAAATTATGAAGTGAGCTGAGCTGTGTGCAGGGCTGCGTCCACCTCTTGGTGTGTGTGCCAGAAAGCCCACACTGAAACTGCACTGCACAGGAGCATCACAGAGTTCACTGTCCTTCCAGTGAGGGTAAGAAGGCTTTAAATGACCAAGTGAGGAACGGGTACTAGTCTCAAAATTTTTCTTAGTTCAGGCCAAAATATTCCTGAAGATGTGAAGAGGCTAAAGGGATGGCCTGCAGACTTACAGGGATGGCCTGCAGACTCACAGGGATGGCCTGCAGACTCACAGGGATGGCCTGGAGACTTACAGGGATGGCCTGCAGACTTACAGGGATGGCCTGCAGACTTACAGGGATGGCCTGCAGACTCACAGGGATGGCCTGCAGACTTACAGGGATGGCCTGCAGACTCACAGGGATGGCCTGCAGACTCACAGGGATGGCCTGCAGACTCACAGGGATGGCCTGCAGACTCACAGGGATGGCCTGCAGACTCACAGGGATGGCCTGCAGACTCACAGGGATGGCCTGCAGACTCACAGGGATGGCCTGCAGACTTATAGGGATGGCCTGCAGACTTACAGGGATGGCCTGCAGACTCACAGGGATGGCCTGCAGACTCACAGGGATGGCCTGCAGACTCACAGGGATGGCCTGCAGACTCACAGGGATGGCCTGCAGACTTACAGGGATGGCCTGCAGACTCACAGGGATGGCCTGCAGACTCACAGGGATGGCCTGCAGACTCACAGGGATGGCCTGCAGACTTACAGGGATGGCCTGCAGACTCACAGGGATGGCCTGGAGACTCACAGGGATGGCCTGGAGACTTACAGGGATGGCCTGCAGACTTACAGGGATGGCCTGGAGACTCACAGGGATGGCCTGCAGACTCACAGGGATGGCCTGCAGACTTACAGGGATGGCCTGCAGACTTACAGGGATGGCCTGGAGACTTACAGGGATGGCCTGGAGACTTATAGGGATGGCCTGGAGACTTACAGAGATGGCCTGGAGATTTAAAGCATTCTTCCAAAGTTTGGTTTGCAGACCCACATGGCAGCGCACAACCTTTGTTAACTCCAGTTCTAGCGCTTTACCGCCCTCTTCTGGGCTCTAAGGGCATGGCAGGTATGCAATTCACATACAGACAAACACTCAAACATTTAAAACAATAACAAAAAACCCTAGGAAAATGCAGATGGGAGAATGCTTAAAATCATCAGTTATTTTAATACAACGCAAGAAGGAAGAGGCTGGTCATCTGGGTTACGAGCCCCTCTGCTGGTCCTGATACACAGTTATGACATGTCAAGTGGGGCTGCCCAGAATGTGTGTGGGCAACAGCCGTGTGCTAAGCGAAGGGCGCCTGTCCCATGTGCTCTACTCATGTATCGGCCCACTTTCTGAAGATTCTGGTACAGATTTTGTTTCCCATGATTTCTGATAGTGAAGAATCACCTGCGTTAGAATTTTTAGTCATTTTTCAACCTTCAAATACCTGGTCAATCTTACCTAACACAAAGGCTTTTGTTTTGGACCAGGTAGTTTCTGACAAAGGCTAGGTTTATCCTCTTCAAAAGTCAACTTTGTCCCCACTGTGTCAGCTTTAATAACTCACCAAAGAACCAAGAAGAAGTAAGCCCTTGGAGAGACCTACTGTGGTTTCTGAATAAAGAACCATCACTTTTCCTGATGCTGAAAAGGCCAATTAGATGAGGGGCAAACACAGGGGACGGTGCTCTGCAGCAACACGGGAACCGCGCCCGCAGCGCTCAGGCTGCCTTCTGGAGACACCACGCGCTCACCTCCAAGCTGCCCCTCTTTATGGGATTCAGCACTAGGAGTTTCTTCAAGAGATTCTCACAGTCCGTGGACATGTAGAAGGGAATGCGATACTTCCCCCGAAGGACTCGCTCTCGCAGTTCCTTTGACAAAGAAGGAAATTACTGTAAGTAGCGGTGGACATTACAGCTCCTGGGGATAAGGGCAGCACCAAACAGGCAATACCTTCAGATTCTGGCCGTCAAAAGGCAGGGAGCCACTGACCAGTGTGTAGAGAATGACGCCCAGACTCCACACATCCACTTCCGGCCCATCGTACTTCTTGCCTTGGAAAAGCTCGGGGGCAGCGTAAGGCGGGCTTCCACAGAATGTGTCCAATTTGTTCCCCACTGTGAATTCATTGCTAAAACCAAAGTCAGCAATTTTAATATTCATATCAGCATCAAGGAGAAGGTTTTCAGCCTAAGAGGAAAATAATAAAAAGGACAATGTAAAAAGCGCACATAAAGTAAAAATGTCTGCTCCACTTGTTTCTGATCCTACGCTCCCTAGTGCATGCCTCTCCTTTAAACATGCAGCTGCAAATGCTGCAGTGCATAACCACATCTGTGGCAGACTGATTTTTAACACCTGAAAAGGAAACTCATAGGAACTATAAACCCATTTCCCCCAAAAGTTCATTTTAAACATTTTTAACTTCATGGTAAGCAGCATCTTAGACTTGCACCTTAACAGGACCTTATCTACAGAACACCTACTAAAATCACAGCTTCGCTTCAGACTTATGCCAAGATAAGCCAGCGAGTGCCACTCAACAGGTAGGTGATGCTAGGCTCTAGGACATGTCTAAAGTGACTACCCGCCAGGGCTCTGTGGCTCCCTTACTCAGCTCTCTGTCCTCCTTACAGAATGTGTCCTCAACAAAGTACTGTTTGGCAAAAGGAAGCAAACTGGAACAGTTTGGCTCTCAGACTTTATTTTCAGTAATGCTTGCTGCTAAAAGCAGACACTTGACCAGAGTCATGTTCTATAGGACACAAGGCCTCCCACATTTGAGAGGCTCTTCCTAAAATTCTGAACCAATCACCCACAGATAAAAACAGAAATGTCTCTTATAAACACAAGCAACTTAATTAAGGCTTGCTTTGTGCATACTTTTTTCAAATTCTATTTTCAACGGATGAATAAATAGACCAATAAAGCTACAGGTTAGTTTGTAGTTGTGCTTGGTTGGAGTCCAAAAAAGAGTAAAACTGACCAAGATGAAAATCAGAATACCTTGTGCTTTGCTCAAGGGCCCATCACGTGTCTCTCCCTCCTCCAAGTCCCCTCTCTGCTCTTTGTCCCTTTATGGTGTTACAGCTTACCTCGTATTTGTGAAAGTGTAGCTACAACAGTAATGGCTAGTGTTAACTGTCCACTTGACCAGGTCTAGAGGCACCTAGACTGGGAAAGCCTGTGGGGACACTGACCCAGGCTGTGCACATGCCTATAATCTCAGCCTGGGGAAGCTGAGGAAGGAGATCTGTAGTTCTAGGACAGCCTGGGCTAACTACACGGTGAGATCCTGTCTCAAAAAACTCAAACCCAAGCCATTGCCCCTCAGCCCCCCTCTCCAAACAACCCCAAAGAAACCAAAAGCCCAACCAACTAATAAACAAATAGAAGTGGACACAGATACTATGAAAATGAGCAAATCTGGGAAAGCCACATTAAATCAACATTTATGGGCTGAGCAGCAGCAGCAACAACAAAATGCCTTCCTGCTGTAAGTGCCTAACGCCCTTTGGCCATCTGTAGTCAGGTAGACTTTCCCAGTTTCTCCAGCCCAGTCTATATCAATGGTCCTCAACCTGCGACCCGTTAATACAGTCCATGTTGTAGTGATCCCTAATCATAAAAGCAACCTCATAACTTTAATTTTGCTACCGTTATGAATTGTAACATACATATCTGATATGTAGGGTATCCAACATATGACCCCTATGAAAGGGGTCATGCTGCACAGGTTGAGGCCTGCTCGTCTAGACGGAAATCTAAGTCAGCACATTGCCTCCAAAGAGACAGGCACGCAGTTCCCGGGCCTCTGTGCAGGCATATGTGGGAACTCTCTCTCCACTGGATTGAACCGAACACACAGTTGTTGAATATGATTTTTTAAATGCAAAACGAGGTGTTAAGCTATAAATCAAACAAAGAACTAGGGTAACCACTCTACAAACCATCTTTGTAGAGATGATTTCCTCTTAGCCTACCCCGCCCCAGAAGAGCTGATACAGAAACAGCTGAAGCAGTGGGCAGGTCAGAAGAATGGGACCGAAACACAGGGATGGACTCCTGACAACTGCGTAAGGCAGCGTATTTAAACAGAACCTAAAACTGATGCCAGTAATGGATAAAAGCAATGGCAAAAGGTAAAAAAAAAAAAAAAAAAAAATATATATATATATATATATATATATATATATAAACATAGGATGTTAGAGAATGAAAGATGAGGACAAAAAGGAAGAAAGAAACAAAGAAAGAAGAAAGGAAGAACGACTTAAGCCCAAGCTTTTGCGGCTTGTTCAACCATAACCATTTCTACCATGCACATTATTCCAACGTGTGCTCGGCTATTCTCATCTCAAACATTCATTTTCTGTTGCTGTGATAAACACCACGAACAAAGCAACCTTGGGAGCAAAGGTTTATTTAGCCTCCCTATCCCCAGGCACAGTCGGCTGAGTCAGGGCAGGAACTGAGGCGGAGGGCAGGGAGGGTGCTGCTCGCTGTTGTGCTCCTCACGGCTCACCTAGTTTGCTTGTTTATACAACCTAGGACCACGTGGCCAGGAGTGGCCCTGCCCACAGCAGGCTAGGACCTCCCACATAATCATTCACCCAGAAAATGCCCCACAGGCTTGCCTACAAGCCAGTCTGAGGAAGGCATTTTCTCAGCTGTCGGCCCCTCTTCCCCATAGACTCTAGCTGGTGTCATGTTGACAGGAAACTAACCAACACAGAAACATACTGAGCCCTCTTCTCATGTTGAACTTTGGTGCTGAGCAAGAGCTCCGGTTCTTACATGTATTTGTTGGGCTTTGACATTACTTCTGTCTAGATGGGACCATGAGCATTTTCAGGTGAGGAGAGAGCGCCATACTCATCTATCTGAAACATGCTAGTTAATAGGTAATCAAGACCTCTCACTCTGACGCTAGACAACATCATGTCCACATTTTCACATACTAGGTGAATACAGGGCCTTTCAGAAGCTTTGGTGACAATTCTATAAATAACACCCCATCCTGTGCCTAAAATGCTGGGTAATTGGAGAGGCAGTCCTAATTTTATTATGACAAATTTTGATGTGTGTATGACGATATGGGTGAAGATGTGTGCGTGTGTGCACCTGTGTGGAGCCCAGAGGAGGACACCCAGTGTCCTGCTGTGTCACCCTCTGATTCATCCCCTTAAGACAGAATCACTCACTGAACCTGGCACTGGTTGTTGCAGCTAGGCTGGCTGGCCAGCAGGGTCCCAGGATCCACCAGTTTCTGCTTCCAAATGCTAGCATTATAGGCATGCACAACCCTACCAGGCTTTCATTAGGTGAGTGCTGGGGATTTGAACTCTGGTCTGCATGCTTGCAAAGCAAGTGCTCTTATTCATAGAGCCATTTTACCCACCCCCTTATTATTAAATATTTTCATAATTACAATTTAACTTAAAAAGCAGCAGCTTACCTTAAGATCACGGTGAACAATGCATTTTTGATGACAATATTGGACAGCAGATACTATCTGAAATAAATATTTGGATAAAAAGTAAAAATTATTTTATAGTTAAATACTTAATTTTCATAATTATCATTTTTTCTTTTTTCTTTCTTTTTTTTTTTTTTTTGTTTTTTGAGACAGGATTTCTCTGTGTAACAGAGCCCTGGATATCTGGACTCTCTTTGTAGACTAGGCTGGCCTTGAACTCACAGAGATCTACTTGCTTCAGCCTCCCAAGTGTTAGGATTAAAAGCATGCTCCACCACCGCCTGGCTCATAATTATCATTTTTAATTTAGATAAAGTATTGACTTGGATTTAAAAAATAATAGCAATTTCATGGTTTCTTTAGTTTAGAAAGCTATGCTTATTAAAGAGATGAAACTTTTAAATGTGGGAAATATATTCTTTTGGGAAAATATACTATCTTGGTTTTGGTCAGTATCCATGGAAGTTCTCTAAACAAATTGAATTTCTGTTTTCATGAGTCAAAGTATAAAATCTGTGGTTTAGACCAAGGGTTTACTAGTGTCAAGTGAGTGCTGCACATGTAAACTAGCATTCAAAATAGCTGACTGGAGCTAAAGCTACGTTATTTGGGATTACATCACATTTGCTCAAGGCATATTTCCTTAATTTATCAAGAGCTAATCAATAAAGTAGTTAACAACATCTTATATTTTCTGCTTAAATATAAGGAAATAGGAAAAAAACCTAACCCTCAGAAATAAAACAAATAATCAAGAAATGACCTACAAGTTAATCTCATACTTGCCCCTAATTCAGTAGGACAAATACTGTGCAGTGCGCACACATTCTGCAGCTGTAGCCTGTTGCCAGTGTGTAGGGCTCTGGGGACAAGGGCCAGACAGGGAAGCACCTAGCAGTGTAAAGGCCTCAAATACAACCAAGAAATAGTTCTTTAAAAGAACCTGGTAGCAATCAATAGAGCTACCTTATATGTGTAATTCTATCTGGTGTCTAAAGGGAAGGTCATTTTAATGCAGAGCTGCGGGGCCAGAACTGTAAACCCAGTGTGGATGCTGTGCAACCATTCACAAACGGTGAGAGGAAAAAGCTTCCTGACCATCTGCGGGTGCATGAGGCACGCTGTTAGTAGGAATGGAGGGAGACTGTTCAGACTAGAGAGAAAGTGGCATTTCAGGGGTAGAAGAGTATTCAAATGTATGTTAAAAATGGTTCAAAGACAAGACATGAACTTGAAAAAACAAAACCACAAACACATGCTGAATAAATAATTCAATTAAATGAGTCAAAGTATAAAATCTGTGGTTTAGAACAAGGGTTTACTACCTGCTATGTGCTTGTCCCTGGGGGGGAGTACAAAACTGAACACTACATGAGCCCTGCCCTATGGAACTTCCAGTTTCACTGAGAAGGGAGGGTGAGTAACTGTAACACGAGGTAGACTCACAGAGGCAGAGGTATAAAGAAGGTGCCACTGGCTCAGGGTGTCCTTGACGGTCAGGAACCGTTGAGATTTTTGGCATGGGAGCATAAGGGTGAAGTGATGAGATGTGTTAATGACATTCATAAAGCTGATGGGAGCAAGCTTTGAGAGACAGAGTGGTAAAAGCCTCTGGATTTCACAGCAAGCAAGCACGGCCCAGCCGCTGAACGTTTGGGGCAGGATGGCAGCGCTATGAGCCCCTTCAGGCATGAGTCCCCACACACAGCAGAACAGAACAGCCATCTGTAAGGTTCTGCAGCATCCAGCTTCAAAGTTCTAATTCTTCTCTAAATTGTATGTATTAGTCACAAGATGTATTTGCAGGTATACTTTTTGGATGTACTATATATATAGGTAACTGTTCAGAGGACAAGGCTACTTTCTTATGCTGGGTGGCTGAAACTTGCTGGTAATAGTGCTGTCTTGTACAGGTCACATGCTTGTACAATACAGTGACAATGTTCTACAGTGATCCGGCTACCAAGCATGACCAGAAGCTATGAGTTCACTGACAGGACGGTCTCTATACAGCCAGTTCATAGACATTTCTGGAATAAGACTCTTCCTAAGCTCCAAAGCCTTGACAATGGACACTAACATGAGAGAATGCTGCATGAAGCATGTATTCTTCCCACAGAAAATGACCTCTGAGCCAGTGTTCAACCGGGACATCTAAAGTGTCACCATACTCGCCATACAAGGGGCCATGCTGACATGAAGGACACTTTGGCTTCTGCCTCAGCACACAAACCACCACCCATAAACCCATGTGTCATCACATTGGCCTACAGCAGACGCTGCCACCTGAGAACATCCCACAAGCAAGATGGAGGGCCTTCTCTAAGACCCTTCCATTGTGGACCTTGAGAACAGGGTTTACAAGAGAGCCTGTAGCTGACCTTCCGGCTCCACATGTATTGGGGGAGGGGTGGGGGAAGGTAAGCTCTGCAATGACATATAAGTGGGTCAGGGATTCCTATTCTCTATGTGGTGGCCTTAAACTTGGAACCAATACTATAATTTAAAACATAAGACTTATTTTCACTTATATAAATAAGTGTTCTGGCTCTTTGTGTGTCTGTGTGCCACATGTGTGCAACGCTCTCAGAGGCCAGAAAAGGGCATGGGATCCCCTGGAACTGGAGACTCAGATGGTTGTAAGCTACCATGTGGGCATTGGGAAGTGAATTGGGTCCTCTGGAAGAGCTGGAAGCACACTTAACTGCTGAGCCATCTCTCCAGAGCAAAACTATTATATATATACATATATATATATAATGCTTGCATACTTTCATAGCTTGCAGAAGCATTGTACTGGCAGTGGTTGCTAAGTTGATTTAAACTGTGTGCTGTCTTTAGTGCACCAAATACTAGGGTCAAGGGCATGAATCTATATATCCTTGCTAATGGAGTACATTCTTTAACTGTTTATATAAAATTCATAAATACAAGTAAATATGCGTTTGTGTTTATAGGGGGCTAGAGCTCCAGAAAACCTAAACCCTACTCTGCTTCCAGTCACCACCATGGCTGACTGCACACTTTTACAACACAAAGGCTTATCACCCAGTTCACCTTTCTATACAGGCTAAAAAGAAAAAGGGTAGGTGGAAACCATCTTTAAAATGTACATCAAGATCCAAGAGGGGAACATGCATCAGTAACTGGAATTTTCTTGCTCATCTGCTACTAACAATGATTGACAAGAAGGAAGATAACCGGAGCGCTTGGCCAGAGAGCAAGAAATTCCACCCAGGCTTCTCTCATTACCAGCTGTTTCCACAGGCACTGTTTATTTTGTTTTTTAAAGGGCAAGCAACCAAAGCTTATTGAATAGAGTAACAGCTCCCTGCAGCAGGGAGGTTTTGAAAATTAAATACCCCAGACCTACAATTTTGTGTGTGTGCATTTAGCATACCAGCTCACAGCAAGCGCCTGACTGTGACACGTGTGTCGAGGTCAGAGGACAACTTTCAGGAGTCATTTCTGTCCTTCTTCCATACAGGTCCCGGGATCTGAACTCAGGCTGTCCATCGTGGTAGCAAGTGCCTTTGCTCCCTGAGCCTCGGAAGCCCCCCACCCACTATTATAAGCTACTATAGGAATCTACCTGAATAACAGAGACTTATAAAACAAATCACCACATAATCACTTTGGAAGGTTGGGTTGGTGACGAGGACTGTTTAATGAGCTAGCCTCCATGGAAAGTTATTATTGAGAAAAGCCTTATGGACATATTCATTACCCAAACAAACTGATTATGGAATGTTTTTAATTGCAGAATCCTTGTAATGTTCACAGATGAAGAGCTAAGTTACTTTAAAATAAAAATTCTTACTCTACTAAGGGCAAGTCCAGGAGATAGAACACACTGAAGCCTTGCTTCAGTACATTTTAGGATAATTCACTTGTCATTTCTATAGTAATTTATAAAATTAGCTGAGGTCACACACTCTAAGAAAACCCTGCATGTTCTCCCTGGTATCTGGAATCTGGCCAGTAGTCTATGTATAGATGTAACAAATGTTCATGTGAGAGCAAAGAAAGGAGAACAAGAAAGGCTAACTGTGAGGAAGGAGGAAGGACGGAGTGAGTACAGCTGGGGGACACGGGTCATGAAAGGGGGTACAAAGATAATCGCTCTTCTAGTCCTAACTCTGTTGGGACTTTTCATTTTTGGTGGTCGATACATATTTAAAATATACCCAACAGTGAAGGTGTGAACTCCAGTGTGAAGTGCACAGCTTCAGTTCTGAAGGGCCCCTCTAACTGTACACAGGGTCAATGGGATGCATAAACTTTGGGGCTAGTTAATTTTGGTATGCTATTTTTTATACGCAAGTCTTTTGTAATAAAGTTTGTAAAAATTAAACTACACTTAAGGCAGTTGCAAAAAATAAAATTAAAAGTCTAAATGTGTTTTTTAAAACATCACCTTTCCCCTCTTTGTCCTTTCACGAGTAAGCCATGGTGATGCTGAAATGCGGCACCGTCTCCTGTCCCACTTGCACCTATCTCACAACAATGCACAAATAAAACTGACCATATTCTTTAAGTCTGAAGGGAATTTTGAAACTAGCATATATTTAATTATAGAAGAAAATAATACAGCAGCTTCTTTGACCAGCACACATATGCCACGCACACGCAAAGCTACGTGGACTTGGTAAGTTTCTGGCTGCATCAAAGGTCTGAGTCTCCTTCTCCACCTCAGTCTGGTCTGAGTTTGAGACTCAAAGGAAAATCCGGAGTCTAACTCATAAAATGTCACCGTTCATGACCATCTCAAAACAACCACCTGTAACTACTGTTTTAAAATGAATTCAGAAAAAGTGGGTTTCTGTTCTAGAAATTTTCCGTTCTTAAAAAGCAGAAGAAAGGAGGAATGTTTCCTTTAAAAAGACCCATGTATGTTCAAAGTTATTTGTGACACTACCAGTTGCATCACTGAAAAGATCAGCAAAACAAAGTTGAAAACCACTTTCCATACCTGCCTAAATTTTGCACGGGCCTCTTTCTCTTTCATTCTTCCGTGGGCAACTAAGTAATCAAACACTTCACCTGAAACAGAAAGGCAAAACAGGCAGTGAATACACATTGATTTTGGTTAACAATACACCAATGCCAAGTTTTGGCCTTACTTTTCAAGAACCATTTTCTGCTGTTTATACAAGTCAAGAACTAACACAGAAATAGGAAAAGAATGACATGTGGAATTGAGAAGATGTGGCAGTTTATGATTTATGAAAACTCTTAAATAACCAAAAAATGTGTCTTCTACTTCCACAAGTTATGTGAAGTGCAGTCAAATCTTTTACTACCGACTTTAATGAAGGAAAGCCACAGGGCAGTCCAAAGTCACACTGGGCTTGGGTGTTGCAGTCACAGTGCTTTCTCTTAAATTCCATCACACAGTCTGGTCCAACTCCACCACACTTCCATGTACTATTTGCTGGCTATGCTTACGCTCATATCCTCAATACATCTTGGCAGTTACCCACAAGCGACACGGAAGCCCGTGACCCTCATCTGCACTCATGCCCCAAATGACCTGATGGCTGCCCCAATCTCTTCACAGCTGTACCATATATACACCTTCATCTCCATGACAGAACAGAGAGTAGACAGACAACAAATATGTGCTGAACTCATTAAAAGCGAACAGATAGTGTTGAAATTTTCTAGTGAATCTATGTGTCTATATCTCTATATAAGTTTTAAATTTTTGTCTAGTCTGTAATAGTTAAAAGAGTAATCTGAAATAAAATCTTGAAATACTACCAGAGTAAGGGAGACGTATTTCCTGTGTCCCTGTCAGCTGCACAATACAGATGTACATGTAGATTAACAACTCCCAGCCTCAGCTTCAGGACCCGACCACTGCGTGCGCATCCTGACACAGCCCGTGTTTAGTAGGTACTCTATGCCAGGGCACATTAGCTGGACTCCTTAACCCCACACGGAGTGTTTCTAACCAGAGACTCCTCACTTGCTGTGGGGATTACAGGAAACAGTGCATGTGCTTGGCACAGTGGCAGAGTGAGTACTCAGTAAATGACACTTGTATGTAAGTACTATGCAAATTAACCCTAGGATATGATTAAATATTAAAAATCAAATACGTAATGGATGTATGCTGCAGAACCTAGCAAATCTATGCTGAACATGGCATTTTATGACGTGTAAGTAAGTAACAAGTGTGGTGGTAAGAATAGGAAGTGAATGGGCCGCTGCAGCTGGCTCCTCAGAGCGGGCGCTTCTGGGTACCTGTCCCCAGCTGTTATTTCCAGCTAACCCATCACAGTACTAACTCCAGACACACGAGCGTCCAAACAGCAAACATCTGGGTCTCCTCTTAGACTGCGCACAGGTCCCTTTCAGCCTGATGCTGCATGGCTCAGCCTTTCACTTAACACTGTTTGCCAACATTTCACTTCACCAACTACAGTGCGATCTTGAGGGCCGACTCTATCTTTGCTCAGCTGCATACTGTCAACACTAGAAAACCACCTGTAAGCATTTATAAGTATTGTTGGCATGAACAAGAGGAAGACGACATACTGCGCTAGAGGAGCCTGACATATACTTTAACATCTTTCAATTAACCATGATTCAAAAGGCCATAGAGGAGGCCCTGGCCTTCTGGCCACTGAAGATCCTCACTCTGCCATTACCCAACCAGAGCCCCTGACTGACTGGCAGCGTCTGACTCAGATGTTCACTAGTGTGCAGTCCACAGCCAATCTCAGGGTGTACGGAGATTTCAGAGGGAAGACTCAGTGCTTTGCTTCCCTGGCTTGCCTCGCCAGCATCGATTTTAGAAGTCGAGGGAAAGAAGTCGAGATGCACGGCCAAAGAACCATGGCTATTCTTGTTAACAAAACCACTGCTTGGTGAAACTCAAAGAAAACTCACCATCCTCCACTTTCCTGGAGTCAGAACAGAATCAAGGTCCAACAGGTTTGGGCTGGTTTTTATTCTCTGTCTCTCTCTGCTTCTCTCTCTCAAGACATAAGCCTGGAACCTATCTAGCCACACTGCTCCTCACTGCCCCTGCATATGCTGCAGCCTTCCTCAACATCAACAGAGCTGACCGCACAACATGGAATCAGCTCCACATGCACACTCTTGCGGAGGACCCTGTATAAAAGCAGAAAGGTACCCACTGGCTTTTGGAGACCTATCATTTCTTATCAAAGCATGTCTAACCTCCTTCTCTAAATTTTAGATCACTGCAATGTAGAAAAAAATATATATATAAGTTTACAGACCTAAAAGTAATAGCCAAGGCTCTTATTCTGACAGAATGGATCTGTATGGAGCTATAATTTAAAGACACAAAACCAAGTCATTATGTAGCATCCAGTGCATCAACCCTATACCGATGGGCGAGGATGCAGCTCTGTGGCAGAGCACCTACCCAGCACAGGGCCTTGTGCTCAGTCCCCAGCACCACAAAAGACAAACAAAGGAACAAATCAAGAAACAAATAAGAAAAACCTACACTGAAATATTTTCAGGGCAAAAAAAAGTTTTGGAGAAAGCAAATTTACTAAAACATTTAATATGCAAAAACAACTTAAGAGCAATTACATATGTTCAGTATTGAAAATAAAAAGTTTAAAAATCTGAGAAGCCACACTACATAAATGAATAAAACAATTCTAGTCCCCTCAGTTTTCAAATGCTAGTTCTCTATCCTTTTAAATCATGCCCTTTAACTATTTTGGTTTTACCTTCTCAATGATGTAACTCTATAAAATACAAACACCTTTTTAAGAAGTCCTAATGGAATCATACTTTGAGTCAAGTGTCTCTAATTTAAAGCAAAGTACAGGAGATAAAAGCGACTTTCTATTATTTAATCAACACATCGTGCGCGCGCACACACAGACACACTCCTCTTGTGACCCTGTAGTTGTCAAAGCATATGTTGTATTCTATATTACACATGGACTCTGCCACTCTCCATTAACTCAACCCTAACTTACAGGACATATAGATCAACAGTTACTGAAATACAACTCTCATAAATTGCCTTAGCAACGTATATATGCTGAAGATTTGTCATATATAAGCAGTCAGTTAAATAAATATCTGACCTAGAGGCATGCGTTCACTATAAAGTTTATTAAATACATTATGCATTTGGGATTTCTGCTTATAGTCAAGGGCTATAAATAAAATGTTATTTTAATATTTAAGTAAGCAAATTAAAACACTGAAAATATGACAAACCAAAATTTAAAAGACTTTAAGTAATTTTTAAATAAGCCAAAAGTTCTGTTTATATTGTAGTCTCAGCAGGTTTTGAAAGCAAACATGGAATTTTCATCAAGAGGTAATTAAAGGGTATGTTAGCGAAACTACAGATTTTGATGAAGGCATAGATGTTGCGATGAGCTGTTAAGTACCATTAATTCCATGCTCATCAAACATGACGTGTTTTCTTACCCCCACTTGCGTATTCCATGACTAAGTAAAGTGTCTTCTCCGTTTCAATAACTTCAAACAGTTTCACTGAAAAAAGAAGAAGCATAGCTGTATAACTGACAGCATAACATGGGTACTTTTTCTGTAAACCTTAGGCAACGGTAAGTAGAATATTAGAATGCTCTCTAAACTGAATACTTCTAACTTTACAATAAAAGAGCCACTCAAGAGTCATTCCTCCAGCTGGAGAGACGGCTCGGAGGCTGCCCTTCCAGGGGTCCTAATTCAAGCCCCAGTAACAATATGGTGGCTCCTGGCCATCTGTAATGAGATCTGGTGCCCTCTTCTGGAGTGCAGGCACATGTGTAGGCAGAACACTGTACACATAATAAATAAATAAATCTTTAAAAAAAAAAAAAAGAGTTATGACTCCTCTGCAACGAAACTACTTACACCTTGCCCCTGAACGACCTGAAGCCAACATATGAGTTACACGGGGTTTGGGGTGAAAAGTCATAAGCTTTTCTAGTTAGAATAAGATAATAAAAAGAGAAATATTTTTAGCATATGCCCTTTAATCCCAGCACTTGGGAGGCAGAGGCAGGTGGATTTCTTTGAATTCCAGGCCAGCCAGGATTACAGAGAGACCTTGTTTCAAAAAACAAAAACAAAAACAAAATGGCAGCAGGGGAGATGGGGATGGGAGAGGAAAGACAGGAGGGCAGGGGGAGAGGAGACCCTAAAAACAGGAAGACAGACATTTAATGAAAGCCTAGAGATAGTGCAGCAATAAAATAATCTTAAAGTGTTAGTGTTTGGTATAAAAACAAAACTTACATTTATGTGATACTAAAAAACTTATAGTAAAAATATAAATAGACTCACACAAGAACTGCTCACTAAGAATAATCACATTAATGACTACATACAGAGAAAAATCTTTAAAAATGCAAGATATAATGTAAAAATAAAAAAGTAGATTAAAAACAATCTTTTCTTTTATTACTTAGAATCAAGATGTATTATATAACATATATCTCATCAGTAAATTTATTTGTAAAGGGGAGCAAAATCAAAACCTACTAAAACAATTCAGTAAAATTGAAATTAACATCAAGTTTACCTCAAAATACATTATTTTGCTTTTCAAAACTACATTAAGCTCAAATGTTTATTAGTAAGATATATGTAATTCTTCTCTATTACTAGCTGATGGCGTGCAGTCTCTGATTTAACAAGGAGAGTCTGTGTGCATCAGTTACACTGAAGTGTGGCGAGTGTGGGGTCCAGCAGGAGATGCAGGAGCAGCCGAGGAGAGCTGCCAGACCTCCAGGGCTGTGTCACCGCACCACGCCTCACCTGCCCCAAGCTTTCACTTCTCTTCTCTTTATAGGGAGCAACAGTAAAATCCTACACATTCAAAGGCCTTTCAATGAAAAGGAACATTTGTCATAAATCGTATGTTTAGACTTCATACCTACCTATGTTAGGATGGTTCAGTATCTTCATTATTCGTACTTCTCTAAACAACTGTTAAAAAAGACAAGACATATTCCGTTTAAAGAACAGAAAAACTCAAGCAAAGCCAACTTAACTTCCATTTGAAACCCTCACTCGCTCACAACTGTCCATTCTGGCAGAGAAGTTAAGCAGACATCTGCTTCTTGGTCCCACCCTTGCATAATGAGCAAAGCAACTCAGCTCTCTGCATTGACTGGAGAGGTTCATCTCTGTTTGATACGTGGGAATTCTCCCCTAACAGCAGGAACTCCAGGGCCTGGACATCCTGGTCACAGACATTGACATCCTCACCCATTCCCACCAGGTGGGATGCCCCATCCAGGATGTCCCAGATGTAGCTGCCCATTACAGCTTCCATGGCCTAGGACACCCCCATGCTGGGTCCCCAGGCTCTGGGGGGCAGCCACCACCCTGGCTGCTTTCCAGAATGCCTTATCCTAGGACTCCTCCAATGGACACCTCTGACCCAGAGCCTCTTTTTGGCTCTCCTGTGGGTCACCCAGGTCCCACACCTCCAAATGATGGCCTCTTTTGATGCCCACCCCCCATGGATATACTGGTCCTCCAAGATCCCCTTGCCTATGGCTACCAGCAGGGGCTCCTTCCTTCCCCCAGACCTACTCCACAGCCCTCAGTTCCACCTCATGGTCCACTTGGGGGCCCACTTCCTCAGTAAATTGACCTCCTTTGTCTCCATCTTACAGCCTTGCAGTATCTTCATTTCTTGGACCAATCAGAGTTGCTATAGTTCATCAGGGCTAACGTACTGACCCCTTTCAACAACTCTGTCCCATTTCAATGCCATTTTTCCACAGGGGATTTTTCTTCATTTTCGTTTTAAAGCGTTGGTCCTAATTATTTTACACATGTATAGAGAAAACAAAGCTATTCTTCTTGCTTTAAAAAGACATGCTTTCAGAATAAAATCTAAAATTGCGTAACCACAAGTTATGTTTCTCTAATGATTTACTAACAGACTAAGAGAGAATGAAAAAATACTCAACATAATTAGCCATTAGGGGAATAAAACTCAAACCTAAAGTCAGAGCACCTGACACTCATTAGCACGAGCGCTGTCAGTAAAACAGGACACGATAGAGCAAACCTGCAGGAATGAATGAGAGAACGTAGAAGTCTCTGGAACAGCCGATGGGAATGCCAGGCCAGAGGATACCATGGGAAACAATATTTATAAAGGAATTTAAAAATCACCATATAATCTATAGACCACACACTTGAGAGAATTGAAAGTGAGGGTTCAAACAGGTGAGGGAGCAGGGCGGAGAGCCAGGGAGCTGAGCATCTTTTAACAGAGAGCATCTCACGAGCAAGATATTAATCTTCCCAGCACCTGCCTTCTTGTAGGGACAGGGAGAGGAGCAAAGGCTTTAGGTAGCAGTAAGACTTTACCCTGATGGACAGCTATTGCCAACATCACCCCTTGTGCACACATCAAGAGACAAGTAAGGAAAGCGTGTTCACAAGGATTTCAGTTCTATGCTGGTTTTTACTTCTTTCTTGTATTCAAGCCAGGACACTGATGTTTCCAGCACATGTGAATTAGAGCGAGCACTCAGAGCTAAGTCCATTCAGGCTTCATGTTTCAGGTCAGCTGTGAGCTGGATGCTAAAGTCAATATTTGTTACAACTGTGCTAAGTGAACTAGAGGAAGCCTTGGCTATAAACAGAGCCTTTATTTACTGTGTGGACTCAGACAGCTCCTCTAATTGTTCAGGGCCTTTGTTACTTCCTTCTGGATTCCTGGCTTTGCTCCAGGTAGCTGAAGTCACCAAATGATCCCTCTGGATACTGTTCCATTCATTCCTTCCAGGTCAGGGCCAAGGTCAGGGCCAAGGTCAGGATTAGCGAAGCTCCACAGTGTCAGTCAATACTTTCCTCAGTTAGGAGAATTTTCTCCTCTTTCTTCTCAACTAATTTCTGTTCCTTCCAATCCCTTCTATTTCTTCTTGCTATTATTCTTTTGTGTGGTGCGGGAAATCTGCTATACGGAAACTATGGACTGGACATGGCCTCATCACTTATCATCCTAATTCCACTGAAACGCCTGTAGCTGAGGGTCAGCCAGAACGTGTCTTATTCTGCAGTGCTGCCTGTGACCTCCTCGTGTCATTGCACTTCTCTGTGGCTCCCTTATCTTAAAGACAGAGGACGATTCTGTGGTCACAGGTAATTTGCTTTTTCTAGGCTGACTTGAGTTATAGTAAGCAGGGCTTGGCGAGGAGGGCCATGGGCTGGTGTCTTTCAGCATAGCCTTCTTAGCTTTTCAAGTACTTCATTTGGACACGAGTTTAGGAGGGACAGGAAGCTTTCTCTGCTACCACTGCAATTTGTAATAATCATGTCTGCATCCTTGGAGAATTTTTGGCCCATTAATGAGTTGAAGTGTTGGCTCCCTTACTCTGCAGCAGACATTCAGTCCCTGGACTTACTCAGAAGCCTCATTCACTGAGAAATTATACATACACTGTGCCTACATTAACAGAATGCTGTTGATTAAATGCTCGGCACCATAATTTATGGATTGATTATATCACTCCGTATTTTAGCATTCAGATATCTTACTGGGACATCAATCAGATATTTTATGAAACTACTACTCTAAGATTTAAGTTACCTTCTTTCTGTTTGTTTATTTTCTGTTTTACCTTGGTTTTTAGAGAAGGGTTACACGTAGTCCAGGGTGGTGTACAACTCACTAGATAGCTCAGGCTAGTCTAGAACATCTATGCAGAGCAATGGCCTATCAGCAGCTCAGAGAAGCCAGCTACAACTGCCAAAAGGGTAGAAGAAGCAGAGCCCATGTTATGAGCAGGAGAGAGGACCTGGAGGAAGGCGGAACTCTATCCAAGGCACTGGGCAGGCCTATGGCAAGGAAAGAGGGAGCCTCGCTAGAGGCATGGGGAAGGTGAGTATAAACCCAGCAGGCCTCTCAGGTGGGAAGGAAGAAGCAGATTTAGCTGGCTGGATGTGGGAAGGTGAAAGACTCTTAAAGTAACTAAATGGGCTATAACTTTTAAAACAGCCAAACTAAAGTTTATAGGTAATGTCAAGATTCCTACCCTCTTCTACTTCCCTCAAGACAAAACTCCTTGCAGTAGAAATGGATATATATTTCATAGTTAATAAAGGCTAGCAACTACAGGTTTTACAGTTCACAGAATATTGGCACACAAACAAAGAATGTACTGCCAAAGAACCACGTGATTCCTTAGTTACCAATGCTCGATCCTCATACAGTGAGGGGACTGGAAACTGTCATGGTGGACCAGAAAGATTTCTCTAAGGAAGTGACTCAGACTGAACAAAGTGAAAAGAGGAGTTAGTGTCACACAATGGGAGCAAAGAAGAGCTATAAATGCCAGGCAGCTAAAAGAAACAGCACGGACAGGATCGGATGGCAACTGAAGAGGAGGAATGGGGCATTAGCAGGAAAGGAAGATTTGTGGAATCTGGTGGTCCCTGAGGTGGTACAGAGGAAGGTAGGGCCATGGGTAACATGCTAATGAGTCTGATTTTTAGGCTACCAAAAACAGAACTCCTCAAAGCCAGCATGTTAAATACGTGTCTACAAGAAGATAATCAGGACAGAAAAGGTCACATGGAAGAGGGCATCGTCAGGTGAGCATGAAGACCAAGGAGCAGTTGGTGCTGCAGAGGTTGGCTGCTTACAAGTTTTGCCCCATGCTCCTGTTCACAGAGAGGTCGCAGGATGATGGGGTGAGTGCGGCATGAGGTAGGTAGGGAGAAGTCATGAGTTCAACTCTGTATTTGGGGTGTCTTGCAGAGAAGATTACAAGGAGATTTAAGGGTAGCCCAAGGTAAAGGGATAAACTCAGAGTTCACCGATAGGTAAAGACTGATACCCAGTTAACTTTGATTAGCCTAAGAAGAGAGTGCAGAAGGAGAAGTCCTATAGGTAAGCTCTGCAGAGCTTCACAAGTAACAGCCAGCAACAGGACAGTGACTTCATTAAGAAACAAAACAAACAAACAAAAACAGGAAGGGAGAAGCCTAAAAGAACAGAAGAAAGCATATGGACAAACAAAATCTTTGAATAATTATTTGTTAAATCAAGAAATAATTACAGAGCATGTTTCTGGCTCAGTGACATTTAGTTTGAACTATAGGACAGTTTCACTTCTAATTACTGCCTTTCTTATTCATTTTATTCTACTATTTCTATCAAATGAGAAATTCATAATCATAGATCACCAGAGGACAGAACAAGCATCAGGTTATGTGCCGGATAACCCTGGAGATATGTAGGCTAAATCTTTTGTTTTGTTTTGTTTTTTTCTAGACAAGGTTTCTCAGTAGCTTTGGATGTCCTGGACTCACTTTGTAGACCAGGCTGGCCTTGAACTCACAGAGATCCACCTGCCTCTGCCTCCCAGAGTGCTAGGATTACACGCATGTGCCACCATGCCCAGCCGGCTAAATGAAATCTTATAGAACAACTTCTCCCTGAGGACTTCTGACAGCTGCCAGGCACACCCTAGCACACTGAGCTTATCACACTCAGACATTCAGATATAGAATGCTAGAGACCTTAAAAACAGTTTTTGGTGTTTTGAGACAAGGTTTCTTTACATAGTTCTGTCTGTCCTAGAGCTCTTCTTCTTCTTCTTCTTCTTCTTGTCTTTCTTCTTCTTGTTGTTGTTCTTCTTCCACCTCCTCCTTATTCTTCAGATTTTGACAATCAGGAAATCACTCTGACACAAAGAGCCATTTTTGTGATGTGTAATATAATAAAAAAAAATGGAAATAGGGGGCTAAAGAGACAGCTCAGTGGTTAAAAGCACTAGTTGCTCTCCTAGATGATCTGGGTTTGACTCCTGGCATCCACATGGCAGGTCCCAACCATCTGTAACTCCAGCTCCAGGGGATCCATTGCCCTCTTCTGGACTCTGTGAACTGTATCCACATGGTATACAGGCATATATGCAGGCAAACACACCCATACACATAAAATAATCAATTAAAAAATAAAAGTTCACAAGCAATATGTAGGAGATATAAGGATGCCAGCAGAGATGAACGTTTGCTGGTGACTAAAGGTGGAGAATCCTTCATGTTCTGAAAACCTACTGTGCCCACTTTCAGAAAAGATGACATTCCTAGGAAATGACAATTCTGCAGTTAAAGCCTATCAGTTATGAACAAAATCATCTCTTTGGTTTGCTCTTCACTCAGCACTACAGAATGCGTAAAAGAGCCCCAGAGAACACGAATGTGGTCACAGAACATACTCCAAGCCCATGTGCATATGCAGTGATTCCTGGCCGCACAGAGGAAGGGAGTCACTTTTTAAACTATGAATTGCATCAGACTGGACTCCAGAGAGTTAAAACAACTGACTAGGGCAGAGTGGAAACACTGAAAACACATTTCCAAAGACCCAACTATTTTTAAGAACTTCATATTTGAGAGGATTTAAACAGTCAGTGCCTTGGATGCAGATTTGTTTATCTATGGGAATGCTGAAAAAGGAAGGAACTATTTCCTACAGACATAGGACAGGATGAACGGGGAGAAATCGGCTTACAGTTAGATGAAACCAGAGTAAGATTTGGTCAGATACTTCTAACAATGAGGCCGGGATGAGTCTGCATCCTGTCTCTACTTTCTGTTCAACAGATTGTCCACCCCATGGAGTCACATTGGGTATTCTTGCTGGCAGGACTGAGGACACGCAGGGGAAGCAGAGAACTTGTCCTCTACACTCTGATTCTGGGCTATGACCGACTGAGAGGCGCTGCTGATGTGATGGGCAAGGACAAGTCTAAGTGTTCTATAAACAGAGCCTTACAAACCACGGACTTTTCATAGAGAGAGGCTTAGCAGATACAACCTGCATCATCTGTGTGCGTTTGGGAAAGCAACCAGGCTCTGCAGACATTTCCATCAGCAGCCAGATCAAATGAGCAACGATCACCTTCATGGTCACATGTTCTCATGTTCTAACCAGCAAAATCAATGTTATTTGACGTCTTCTGGAAAGACCAGGGAGGGAGCCACATTCTTGGGTATCTTGGCAGGAATTCCAAATGTCACTTGAAATCACTGCATCTATCAGAGTAATTCATGGGGTGACTCAGAAGAAGTATAAAACATGTAGTGGGAGGTGGGCAAGGCCCAGAGTGCAGTTTGACAATTGCTGTTCTTAAGAGGCCCTGGCCCAAAGCATCTTCAGGTAATTCATCAGCCCTGAGAGGGAATCTTTTGTCCTTCACACAGTTGATCCAGGTTGGATGAAAGCTGGTGCTGTGAGAAGACAGGTTCCTGAGAGACTACCACATGTCAGTTCTGTACTAGCTACATTCCCAGAAAAAGAGCCCAATGAAGCCAAGTCCTCACAGAGACTATAACATGTCAGTACTGGGCCACCTCACATCTCAGCTAAGAGCCCAGCAAACCCAAGTGCTCACTAAGCAGACGCATCTGTGCTTTGCAGTTTCACTGGTTTCAAATGTAAAAGGAATCCATGAAGCCCAGAGACAGATCTCTACAGAGAAATGCATCAGAGTGCAGAGCTACCTGGCACTGGCCAATGGAAAGAAGGTTCTGACTGACAAATGCAAAGTTCCAGTCTTATCTGAGAGTCATGGAAATTGCGGGTAAACATAGCAAACTAAGGATTGCTTTTGGGATTCTCTCTTGGGAATCCAAGTCACTTATATGACACGTCTATACTCTGATGCTACTCTATGCTACTGAAATCACAACGAATATAATTTCACCATACAGCATACATAGTTCCTACACTACAACAGTTGCTTTGCTCCTAAAACACTAAGTGCATATCTGAGAAGGTTTCCCGCTGAAGTACAAATGAAGTCAACAGCTCTGGCTACTGAAACAAAGCCTGTCCTAACTACTTTCTCGTCCTCCCTTCCTTCTTGCTTTGCTTTCTTCCTTTGCCGGAGCACCGTCTACTGTGATTTACCATCTAAGATGAATCTGCATAAAAGAAGAGTCAAACGAAGCGATGAAAAAGATGTGCCTACAGGAAATATTACTCTGAAGTAGGTTTTTACCTAAGAAGAATTCTACATACATCAAAACTTGGGGCTGGAGATGGCTCAGAGGCTAGCAGCAGCTGCTGTTCACAGAGTGGTCATAGCTCAGAGTCTGGAGCCAGCACCCACACAGCATCCTGTAAACAGCTCTGACCCCAGCACAAGGGATCTGGCATCTCAGAAGGGCTCCATACCCACACTCAGGCATGTACAACCCATATACACTGACACACACATAAAAGTAAAATACTACACAATGTTTGATACAAAATAGAATCTTACATATCAACGGCAATTCATATGGCACACACATCTTGCTAAAGTCTATGCAAATATTCCCAAATCTGAAGCTCAGCGAATCCCAAACACTTCTCTCTAAGTATTTGGAGTATATGATTCTCAGCCTGCATTAGACACATTTCAAACAACTTTATAACCAGCCATAATTACTGCATCTTAGATCCTGTCTTTTCTTCATATACTGACAAAATATGCTGTACCTAACAAAAAATTGTATAGACTTTATAGACAATTATATATTAACAAACTTTCACATTAATTATTAAATTAATTAAATACCTTTTGTAGACTGGTAGGGTTCAGCTGAGTTTTGTCTATTATTTTCACAGCTACCTAAAAGAGAGAATCATTAAACCACATTTGAAATATGTAATTCAGTGCATAAACCCTGCAAAGAAAATAGTTTTGTTTCCTCTTAACTACACACCATTTACTTCTACGTGGATGCTCACACAATTGGAAGGCGTGGTCCTAATAACTTGGCAGCCTTACAGCATAATTTATCAACTTGTCATCAAACTCCCAATTCCACATCAATGGAATTAAGCTTTTGCTATTTCTTCTATGTTTCCCCTTTTAAAATTGTAAAAATCATCCTCTATCTTAATATTTTTCTTAAAATCTTGATAGGCAACATTATAGGAAGAGTGGCTTTTAAATTTATATTTTTGGCAAATGAAACTATTGTGCAGGCAAAGAAACTGGATACACAGACTTTCTTTCCTTTTTTTTTCTTTTTTCTTTTTTTGGTTTTTTCAGACTGGCTGTCCTGGACTTGCTTTGCAGACCAGGCTGGCTTTGAACTCTGCTTTCTGAATGCTGGGATTAAAAAAGGCGCGTGCCAGACTTTCTAATAGCAAACTAAAACCGCCAAGTACAGCCAGTGTCCGAACAGCTCCTAGGGTAGAACGGACAAGAAGGAAGGTACTCAATGGGATCAGCATGGCATTATGTGCACAGCAACGGAAAGCTTACTAACACTCTGTGGAAGAAAGTAATCCAATCCTAATTCAAAACTTTGAATATTTATTGAAATAGTCTGTACTAAATAGTGTAGTTTACTGTACACACTATAAATTTAGAGTACATGTAAATATATACATTTTTACTGTTCCACAATAATGTCAAATGCATGGGATTAGTGGGATGGGTTTCTGCAAGCCAATATTCTTAGCACTTAGAAAGTGGAAGCAGAAAGATCCAGATTTCAAGGTCAGTCTCAGCTGGGCAGCAAGTTCAAAGCCAGCCTGGGCTACAAGAGACCCTGTCTAACCCCTCACCAAACAAACAAGCAAGCACATTTTAGAAGTGCGTTCTCTTGTCATCTGAAAAAAATTATCTGTATGGTAGTAATATTAGCTCGATGTTATCTCCAAACAGATAAAAGTTAGTGTGTGACTTTTCTACACATTTATACCAATCTTAGCCTAAGTAGTAATTCATAAAAACTTATCCCAGCCTTACTTCAAAGGCAGAGTAGCAACAGTACCCAGGGGTGTTCACATGATAGATAAGCTGAGGACAGCTAATCTGTAGCACACCTGTCCTATCAGCGATGCTACAAGGTAGGGGAGCCTTTCCTTAGTGTTAAAAGGTCAGCAGTCCTGCCACAAAATAGACCTGTCTGCAAACGCTCTGCGCACATATACCCCAGTATGTCTTAGGCCACAGGTACCATTTATTCCCCAACATCAACCATGAGAAAGCTTTTTAACAAGACCCAGGCAAATATCAAAAGGCATTATGCAAGCTTACCTCTCTACCTGTTAGAACATGTCTTGCCAATTTCACTTTGGCAAAATTTCCCTTCCCTATTGTCTTCTGTAAGCGGTAATTTCCGATGTGAGGCTGTTCATCTGTTGCTGACGTAATGGAGTTTCTACACCGGGGAATGTTCTGTCTGCTACTTGATTTGGTCGGCGGGATGTGTGCTTCCGTATATCCATCCACAGATGTGTGCTAGGAAAAAGCATGAGAGCGCACGGTCACGGAGACAATTATAAAAGGATAATCAAAAGACTACAAATAGCCAGGTGGTGGTGCATGCCTTTAATTCCAGCACTTAGGAGTCAGAGGCAGATCTCTGTGAGTTTGAGGTCAGCCTGGTCTAGAGTGAGTCTAGGACACTAGGGATACACAGAGAAACCTTGTCTTGAAAACAAAGATTACAAATAATTTTCATTAACAGTTCAACTTCAATGAAATTACATCATACTACACAATTTTAAAATGTGAACACACTGTTCATTATATTTTCCTGACCAGTAGATACAAATAAAAATTTCCACACATCTTTAAGTCTGTATTTTGGTTTTCAAAATAGTTAGATGGATTGCTGGGTACCTCATAGACCACTGTTTCTGTAAAGGCGTTTGCCATTTTAGGTTGAGTGACACTGCCCACGCCCATCTCATTTGAAGGGCACCATTTTTCCTACCATGACAAACACCCTCACAAATGTGGTTAGCTCTCCAATCCAGGCTTCTTAATCGTGTCTACTTGTTGACTATAATCTTTCTTCTTCTTCTTCTTCTTCTTCTTCTTCTTCTTCTTCTTCTTCTTCTTCTTCTTCTTCTTCTTCTCCTTCTCCTTCTCCTTCTCCTTCTCCTTCTCCTTCTCCTTCTTTTTGAGACAAGGCTTCATGTATACTGGCCTGACATCAAACTATGTAGGGTCAAAATAAGCGTGAACTTCTGATCCTCTAGTCTCCACCTCCTAACTGCTGAGGCTGCAGGAGTGTCTCCCCATACATGATGTACGCAGTGCACACCTTTGAGGAATTACCTAAATGAGATTAATAAAGGTGGGAAAATCCACCTTAACATGGGTGCCATCACCCTAAGGGCTGAGTTCTGGCCTGAATAAAAAGGAGGAAGTGGGCTGCACTCTGACTTTCATCTTTCTCTGCCTCCTGACTCTGGATACAGTGTGCCCAGCTGCCTCATGCTCCTACTAACACACCTTCCTTGCCTTGATGGGCAGTACTCCTTGAGCCGTGGGCCAAAATAAAACACATCATTCTTCTCCTGGGTGACTTCCTGCCAGGAGTCCTGTCATAGCAACAAGAAGAGTAACTAGTTTACTCTCTAACCCAGGAAAGTCCAAATATTTATCTACATACAGTCATGCTGAGACATGATGCCAGGCAAACTCTTGAAGTGCTTGTTTTTGAGACAGGATTTCTCTGTGTAGCCTTGGCTGTCCTGGAACACTCTCTGTAACCCAGGCTGCCCCCAAACTCACAGAGATCTGCCTGCCTCTGCCTCCTAAGTGCTTGGATTAGAGGCATGAACCAAGTCTTTATTTTCCATAATTAAAACCATATTTCTATAAGAGAAGAAACCCTTGTGTATACAGTAAAACACTGTAACCTGTAACATACAAAAGTGAACTCTGAGCCAGTGTTTCAGGCACATTTGTTGGCACTGTGTGATGTGGTGGTGCACAATATAACCAGTGGGTGTTGTGTGTTCAAAACCCAAGGCTGCAGTGAAGCTACACATTGTGAAATATGCCAGAGACACCTTAGATTCATTGTGTGTTTGATTTTAAGCCAATACTTAGTCACTGAGCTACAATATAAATTCTATTGATAAATAATCATGTGCTGTTTGTACTTGATGACGGTGGACTCTGGGACCCAGGTGGGCTCCTTTGTCTCAGATGCAAGCATATCTATCAAGAGTCCTCTGAGACTCCTTGTTCTGGGGCAGGCTGGCTCCCTGCCCCTGTACATAGGGAAGGAGGAAAATAGTAAACAAATAACTTAGTATAGACACTGTGTGCAGGCTGGAGAGAATGGCTCAGTGCTTAAGAATGTGTACTGCTTTTGGTGAAGACCCAAGTTTGGTTTCCAGGACCCTTATCCAGTGGCTTACAACTGCCTGTACCTCTAGCTCCAGGGGATCTGATGCTATCTTCAGACTTCCAAAGGCCCTGCACTAACACGTACATACCCACATACAGACACAGAATTAATAAGTAATTTAAAACAATGCTGTGTCCTTGAGAACCGCTAGAAGGCAAACCATTTCCAAAAGGAGTTAGTACTTTTTTGTTTGTTGTTTTGCTATCTGCTACTTGCTATTTGTTCTTCAGTTATGGTGCGGATAACATAAGAAGCAGGTAAATACAACCTTGCTGATGGACTCTCCAAGGCACGGCCACACATGTGAGGCACACATATGCACGCAGGCAAAACATACATATAAAATAAAGTAAATTAAATCTAAAAAATTAAGGTGGGATTGATTACCCTGTGAATACAAGAAAAAGGAAAACTGTGTTGGATGTTTCACTGGGTAAGAGATGTTTCATTGCCTGAACTATTTCTGACTTGGTACTGAAATCAGAAGGCAGCCTGGCAAGTTCTGGACAACTATGTGCCATTTGTAAACACCAGGGAAACGTCAGAGACCTTCCAGGCAATAGAGGATTACGTTTTCACAATTTTTCTCAGTGTAGTTACACCATACATAAATATATCTCAAGATTAGACTCCAATTTCAATGGCTAAATTCAAATCCTCCCACAAGGGTGTGTCATGTTTGTTTTCTGTTCTAGGCAAGGAATATTTTCTTGTACGTGGCACCTCCCTTCACTAGCTTGCCTATGGTTTCTTTTCATTATTTTCTTTGCCCAACTGTGTCGAGCCTGATATTACAGGAGCAAGCGCCCCATCTTCCCACTTGCATAAAAGCAAACAGCTGAGTGGGGAGAGCGCTTCCATTCAGTTCTCACGATGGAGGCAAAGACCCAAGTCAACAGCACGTCACTTCCGAGTCGCTCCCACCCCACTAGTCAATGATTCATTTATTCCATCAGCAAAACTTTATTTTGACCTATTATGTACACAGTACTGTCCTAAATGAGAGGTAAGAGGAAACGAAACAGACAAAATATCTGTCCTCAAGCAATTTCTGCCTCAGCAGAGGGAAACAGAGAGAAAGGGATAAGTATGTGAGCCAAGAAAGCACTGGTGCGAGACACAGTGAGGCAGAGCAGGGACTGCAAAGCAAGGGCTGCCACGCAAGGGCTGCCACACAAGAGGCTAGAGTGAAGTGGAGGGCTAGGGTTAGAGAGGAGAGATGGGGAGACATCACCTTGTAAAGAATTCCTTGATAAAACAAGTACTTCATTATTTCCTCCTGAAACACTGAAGTAAAACTCTCCCTTCTCACCCCATCTGCTCATGTGTGTTCACACATGCCCAAACCGGCATGCTTTGCTCCTTCTCATGACATGTCAAGTTGACGGTGCTCCATGTCTAATCAAGAAGGAAACAAACACCTATCCGGGGACAAGGAGCCTGTTTACTCTTCCAGGAGACTTCTCCTTTGTGTGATGCTGGCAGTAGCTGAGGAAATGAGACTGCTATGAGATACTACAGTGAAAAAGAGCACACGCTCCAAATTACCCCAGAGTGAGCAGAAGGCCCAGGACTCTCTACAGAGCTGCAGTGATACCAACGACCAAAGCTGTGTCAGTGGTTAAAACGCAGTCTCATATCTAGTGAGTACCGTGGTGTTTTCTCACAGATACAAGCCTTGCTTAGTGACTGGATATTCACACTTCCTGAGAAGTGAGACCCACAGTATCAGAATGCAAGGTAGGGCTACCACAGCTCTGCCCCAGACTCCACAATATGCTACTTTTAAAGTAACTTACATCAGCCCAAATACAGGTCCTAGCTACTTACAACTGATAACATCGAATGCATTTTACCAAGTCATGGTAGTAAAAGAGTCTGGAAATTATGCTTTCAATAACAGAGTAAAAGCTTCTATTGAGCAAGCCTGCCAGCAGATTAGAATATACAGGTTTCTGGACAAAACATTAAAGGCAATCCTTAGACAGCTTAGAAAAGCTAGATGCAGAAAGCATGCAAAATTGAGAAAGAAGCTGAGGATGTAAGAAAAGACTCTTCACTAATTGAAACTGTCCCCCACCCCCACCCCTAAAGAGGGTCTCTCAGGACCAGGTGTGGTAGTGCATACCCTCAATGCCAGCACTCAGGATACAGAGGTGGTTGGATTGCTGTGAGTTTGAAGCCAGCCTGGTCTATATAGTGAGTTCCAGGACAGCCAGAGCTACGGTATAGAGGCCATCATGATAAACCAAGAAGAAGAAAAGGGAGAAGGTCTACACTGTATCTAACTGACACTAGCACTATTTCATGATCTTCTGCCTCGGCTTCCTGAGTGCTGGGATGACAGGTGTATCACCAGGCCAGGGGAAATGACCCCACCCCACACACACACCCACATGCAGTTTCTATCTGGAAACAAACCCTAGTTCATTAAGTTCCAAGCAAACGTAAATTCAAGTGGGAAACAAGTTCTACTAGCTACAAGAATCTGTGGATGCAGCTGGTGCTAACAAAAATGGCTAGAAAGTAAGAGAAAATCTTAAGAAAAACAAAGTCATGGAGGACTAAGGGATTTTTCTATCAGTTATAAGAACTTTTCTAAATATGAGCAAGAGAATCTTCAAGAAGCATGGTAGAGGTTGCGGGCAGAAGCCAAGGGGAAGTAGTGAGGATCTGGTCTGCTGCATGCTGCCAGGAATTTGCACTTTGAGAAAAAAGTTTGAAAAAACAAATGCACTCCAAAGTCTTTATCCAATGAAAATGTTCTTTCCAGGCAAGACAGAGATGTTTCAGAGTGAGGAATAAAAGCTGAAGGCATGTGTTAATTCAGGCACACTAATGCTCTGTATGGGCTGTTAAAGTAGTGGTCTCAGAGAGCAAGTGCATCTACACAGTGGAATAAAGAACACGTGTGTGTTGATATGACTAAGTACACACTTCCTACTTCTTAATGTCTTTAACGAACACAGGGCCACCTAAGGCAAACTATTATAATGTTATCATTGACCATAAGACATGGAAGTAAGCGTGTATCAGTGTCCAAGCCTGTATAGGCTGCAATAAACTATGATGCACACTTTATTGTTCTGTTCAGAAGTGCATCTGAAATTACAACACAGCAGTAAGAAGCCAAGAGAGAAATTAAAATGGGATACTAGGAAAGATTTTATTAGCTTAGAAGTAGATGAAAAAGGGAGAATACAAGTAACACCAGAAAATGATATGCAAAGTAAGCCAAAAAAGCAGTATCTCAACTTACAACCAAACCAATTGTAAATCACAGTTAATGTGAACCCCATCAGAAGCTCTCCCTCATTGGGTGTGCTTCCTTTGTTACACACTACAGGATCGCACAGAATGTGCCCACTATCCTCCACGGTACTGTTTCAGATGGAAACCGTACAATGGTGTGTGGTGCCTCTGAAAACAGCAGCGTCATGAACATAACTGTATTTAATCCACTGAAGAGAGGTCTGTTCATTGAGAAGGGAAGACCTATGACTCCCCTCCGTGCTGCTCCAGCACTCAGCACGTCTTTTAAACGGCACCTAAAGCTTTCCAATGTGAGTGCCATCTACTAATGTATGTTCTTAAGGGGCTGAGAACTGTCTCTGTCATTCAATATCGCAGTGTCACTGAATAGACCCAGTCAGCACGGTATGCTTTATTTTAAGTACCCCACGTAAGCCCTTTTGGAAGTAACCAATAATTATTTTATCTATCTTTAAAGTCAGAAACATTGAGCGAGTCCTGTAGCACAGTGGTCTAGTGCTTGCCTAGTATGAGAAGAGCTTAAGGGTCACTCCTCAGCACCACAGAACAAAACAACACAACCAGAAAAAAAAAAATCAACAAAACTAAACTTATTCAACCCAATATAACAAACAGAAGAATGATTTTATTTTATACTTCACAGATGTGATGGTATTCAGATGCCCATTTCCAGAAGCATAAGATATAAAAACTTAAGTTTAGCTATTTTAAAAAGCTGGCTCTTAAACTGCCACAAAAACTTGACAGCTCCAATGTTAAGCACTGCAGGACCTAAGAAGCCCTACAGGTGGCGATGTGCTGTCTTCCAGAGGAGATGCACGATTTTCCAAACCTTTTGTGTTAAAGGTAATCTTTTCCAAGATCTATTCTGAGGAACCAGAAACAGCTTGTTAAAAACAACCTAAACAGTATATTGAGTTTTTAAAAAGTGGCTAATGTGGCTTATTAACAGACCCAATGCACCTAAAGGAAAATCTTAGCCGATATTAGCTAACAGCATATTAATGACTTGTCATTATAATTGGGTAAATGTTCAGGAGGTGAAGTTAACTCTACTTGAGAAAAAAATCACAATTTACTACCTCTGTTTGGAGACCAGGAAGTAAAAATGAGCGACAACCCCTAAGCATGTCCCATCAACTGTCCCATACAACATAGCAGGAGCGCTGATGATCTGCAATACATTTAATAAAGAAGGATATGTATGGGGAAAATCTTTTTTCATCTAGGATAACTATAAAACCAGAAAATATAAGTAAATCAGTAAAATATTTTTATGGAAATGCTACTTGAGTTCAATAAAGTTGCTAGAGAGAGGAAACAGTCTCAATTACATTCTGAGAAAAATCACTAAGTCAACTCTTAAGAATACCTCATGTTCGGCTTAGACATAAGCCCCAGGAGGAGCCTGTCATCTGGCCAGAGCACCTGCCCCTCCTTTAATAAGACCAGGCTCAATGAACAGTTCTTGTCATCCTATTGCTATTTTTAACAAAGCACTGCCCCAGTCCTTAAACTCTACATTGTAGCAACTGTGTATACATATAGTTAAAATTGTAAATTGACTTTTACAGACTTAACAAACAGAATCAGCCCTTCCAATTTCCATGCTAAGTCAGGCGGTGGTGGTGCACCTGGGAGGCAGAGGCAGGCAGATTACAGTGAGTTTGAGGCCAGCCTGGTCTACAAAGCGAGTCCAGGAATAGTCAAGGCCACACAGAGAAACCCTGTCTTGAAAAACAAAACAAAACAAAACAACCCCCCCCAAAACAAAAAAATCTATCCCAGACCACAGAAACTTTCCTTATGTTTTCCTTGCAACATTTGCTTAGCTACTTCTAAACAGGATGCTTCCATGCCCAGCTAACCAGCCTCACACTTTCTCTGAATACTCTACTATGTCTGGAGACCTGGAGCAGCTACAGCAGATGAGCAGTTGGCTTTGAGGATGCAATGACAAGGTATCCAGGAAAAACAGGTCCACAGGTGAAGGAGGTGACTGCTCCTTTGCTTTTTTTTTTTTTAAGGTGAGAACTGACTGTATTTAATGCCAATGAAAGGATGACGTAGGGATGTAGGGAAAAAGTTTGAAGCAAGAAGGAAGGTGAGTTCCTAGGAGGGTGGAAGGCAAGAGGAACCAGAGCCTTGATGGAGAGACTGTCTGGCAGCTAGGAGAGAAAATCTCTTCTCCTGTAGCAAGCAGAAAGGAAGAGAGAGCAGGTCTAGATGTAGAAGATGTGTCTGCTGGACAGTGGGAGGCTGGACGAGTTCTGATCTGATGGTTCTTGGTTTCCCTGGATGTTGGCTAAAGTATTTTCTAAGAGTGAAGATGGGACAGAGAGGATTTCAGACAGCAAAAAATTCTTAAAATAACCTCTGTTATTCACAGGAAAGACAAGTTCACCAAAGGCATTGAGGAAGGTGCTGGGTAGTGCTGCCAGTCCAGCTGAGTTTGGAGTTACAGATTTAGTGTGGCTGGGACAGGTCAGGCGGTGTTAATATTGGCAGCAATGTTCAGATCTCCAGAGGCAAGTTATTAGGAAAACAGATACTGATTTTAACATGGAGCTTGTCAAACAGGTACCAACAAAATAGCAAGGTAAAATTATTGGAATGACTAGTAGAAAAGTCAACTGGTTAGGGGACTATCTGCCAACAAGCCTGACAACGTGACAGCCTGAGTTTGATCCTCAGGACCCACATGGTGAAGGAGAGAACCAGCTGCTAGACGCTGTTCTCTGGTCTCCACATGTACACCATTGTGCAAGCATGTGCACACACAAACACATAAATAAAATCCATTGACCAGGAGAGGAAGATTTAAAAAGACAAAGACTGAAGTATCTAGTAAGATCCAAGAATGCTTTTTAACAAGACTAGCTGAGAAAACAGCTGAAAGAACAAGTGACTGGGGCTGAGCGGGTCAGTGAGTGGATTTGGTGACAATGGAGGTACAGCAAGTAAGAGTTCTACCAGTACAGAGGAGAAAATGTTCTAGTAAAGTCACCAAGAATGGCTTGGGACTTCTGAAGATTTTTAAAACATATGTCCATTCATTTCACAAATATCTTAACTCACAGTAATTTTATGTGAACTGCTCTTAAGTCTGCTTCTCTTCTTAGATTCAAGTTTTCATTCATCCCTGATAGCTCAGTGGATAGATCATGTATTTCCTGAATCTTAGCAGCTACTTGTTTTCTTCTCTTTAATGCCAAACACACACAACTCAACTGGATACAGACCACATGCAGTCTCCTGGATTCATTCTAGAGGGCTGAACTTTGATTTCCTAAATATATATGTATATTGTGTGTGGGTGTGGTTATGTGTACATGTATGTAAGTGCTTACAGAGGCCAGAATGGCACCAGATGCCCTGGCGCTGGACCTAGAGGTGGTTGTCAGCTGCCTGACATGGGTGCTGGGAATCAAAATCAGGTCCTCGGCAAGAGTAGTAAATACTCAAACACTGAGTTCTCTCTCCAGCGCCAGTGACTTTTCCAAAAACCAGAAAACCACCACAGTTAAATGTGTCTAGCCATGACAAAGCAATGAGAGAAGCAACTTCACAGAGTTTCAAATAACGAGAACTACAGAAGTTTGAGTAGCAGACTCAAACACAAAGGAAAATCCCAGAAACAAAAGTCAAAATGTATAATTCACATTAATAGAAAAATAATATTATAACTAGAAAAGATAAATTTAGGTCTCTCAGTGTAGAGTACCACTCTATACCCCAAGATAAATTTTCAGTAGGCTAAAGACAAATGGACAGACAGACAGGCAGGCAGGCAGGCAACAGACATGTGCACTAAGAAGCCTTAAAAGAACTTGAGGACACAATAAGCAAGCATATAACTGGTTTTTCCTGTTTCTGTGTTTGTGTGATTTTCCCTCATTTGAAATATCTAAGTATGACAGAAAGCAGAATCCATTTTTAAAAATATAAAATTTAATACCACTAACTTTAAAACACTGAGTGGGTGGTGTTTTTGTGTCTGAGACAAAGTCTTGCTGTATGCAGCTCTGTGTCCCTCTTCCACTATGTTGGAAGTAAAGGCAGCACAGTGCCCAGCGCTGATTTATGAAACACACACAAACTCTATAGAAACAATACAAATTAATAAGCTGAGAAAAGCAATTTTAAGATACTGGGCAGATGGTGGATTTTCTAATACTAAAGCTTCATTGAATCTATCAAAACACTCAGTGGCAAGAGCAGATATGCAGAGGACATGCGTAGACAGCTTTAAAAAGTATGCACTTGACTTTTAGACTTACGAGGACAGCCAGGTACAACGAGGATAACTATACACTACAAGTGCAGTGACTAACGTTCCATTGTTAGGTTAGTGATGACTAAGTTTAGAGAGTGCTAGCTGGTAGAGGTACTTTACAATTAGGGACACTCTTAATTATTGGCCAACAGGAAGACTGATATAAATTTTATATGAAAGAAGTGGTAAACCCTTATCAATCTATGAAAAAGCACACTCAGTAAGAACAAGCCACTGGGTTCAGTCCCCAGCGCCTCCTCTCCCAACTAATCCCTTTGATCTTTAGGTTACCAATCTTACTTCTAATTATTTAATCACAGGCACACCCAAAGAAGAACGCTACAAAGATGCATACTGCAGCACTGTCCCAGCAAAAGGCAGAAGCAGCATAAATGTCCATCAGCAGGAACTGGTTCTGTGTGGGTGGCGTGTCCTTGTATGTGTGCGGGTGCCTGTGCGGGTGCCTGAGCGTCCATCAGTGCATACGCTTCAGTAAGCACAGGTCCCTCCAGACCGTTCCACAGAGACGGAATGTGAGTCATAACCTCTAGGGAGAGAAGCTAGGAGTCACAGAAACACTGGGGTGCACAAACACTTTATTTTTCTATTATATATTTCAAATATATACAATGTTATTCTAACTGAACTTATATTAATGAGTATAACTAAAAGGTGATTATAAAATTGTGTGTAAGCCGGGGTGGCCAGAAGACAGCCGCCTAGATGCCCACACTGGCTTGCCACTGGCCCTACTACAATGAGTGAATTTGTGATGGAGAGACAGGAAAGATGGAGTACTCAGTGGGGAGGTAGGAGAGAAAGTGAAGGCAAGGGGTTCAAACACTGTAAAGAAAGGTGAAAATGAAGACTGGACAGTGGTGAGGAAAAGGCGCGTCTGAGCAGCCTGTCTGAGGCCGTGGTGATGGCCTGGCCTGGGCTACTGCAAAGGGCCGTGTCTGGGTTCATGGTCCTGATGCAGCTGGTTGTGTGTCGACATCTGTGTCCCAAGTTACCACTAAAGGCCATGCGGTGTCCATGGGCAGACTGCCACCTGAACCCATGTGGGTATCTGAGGGAGGTGCTACCACAGGGGAACACGCTGATCTGAGCGGCCTGGGTTGCCACCTGAGGCCATGGTGACATTCAGGCCCATGCTGTTGCTGGAGGCCATGTCTGGGTCTGTTGTGCTATTGCTTTAAGTTCCATCTCTAACTATCTCTCTTGAATTTCACTTATGTCCACCTGTCACCATGACCTGTCCACTCGTATGCTTGTCAGCAACTGATCTTCAACCACCCTAACCTCAGCAACTCCCAACTTGATCTCTATTCCAAGCCCTTCCATTCTTTCACCTCATATTCAATCTGTCAGGAAATCTAGTTTTTAACCTTGTAAATAAATAACAGCTCTAGTCTGAGTTGTTACCAGGCATAAACTTCTAACCCTCCACTTCACCACTTCCCTCTTCTGTTTAGTCTAAATACAGCGAATACAGTATTTCCTTTAAAACAAGTCATTAGCATCCACCTGCACTCTCGCTTCACAGCCTCATGCACACAGGCTAGTGCAGCTCTCGGCCCTCATTAGAGAAGTTCCTTTACACAGTGGGCGCAGCTTATGCTGAAACTCACAACTGCTCACAGTGCAGAGTGCATGCGGAGGGCTCAGCCACAAAGGGGACATCTGCGTCCTACTCCTTATCCCCCAGTGATTAGGTGCACTGAGGAAGAGAGGACAGAAAGACGATCAGGGCCAGCGGTCTGGGAGGACCATCTTCCTGGCGGGACAGGACACTGCACTCAGGAGCTCCCAAGGAGCCGTGGTTGCCGGGACAAGATCAAGTCAGGCAAGACTCCAGCATGGTTGTGTGTGTGTGTGTGTGGGGGGGGGGTTCAGGAATGCCCCTCCTAACTGAGAATTTACTGACAATTGAGGGCTGCTGCAGGAGGAACAGTCAGTTTTCTTTAAGGGCGTGGACCCTGGTAGGTCAACCTCACGCTAGTGGAACCCATACTCATAAGGACATGGGCAGCACGTATGAGACTTAGTAGGTTTAAAAAAAAATGTAAAAGTACATGAAGCTGGGAGGGAGGAGGTGGGGTGGAAGTAGATGTGGGAGAAGTTAAGAGGTGAGAAGTGGGGCTGAATAAATCAAAATACACTACAAAATTCTCAAAGAACTAACAAAATATTTTATTAAAACAAGAAAAGACATATCATGATTTTCTTCTGTTAAAAGTCCTGCAATTATTTTTTTAAAAAGGGGGGATATCGTGCATCAGAGGTTTTAGGTCAGGGGATACTGTAAATAAAAGAAACAATGAAATGAAAACAAGCTATAAACCAAGCAACCCTAGAAACAAACTGTTCATGCTGCTGAGGTCTGGGACATTTGAGATGCCCCCTCTCCAAATTTCCCCTCCCTTACTCATCTTTAAATGACAGCAATTACCTACATCTCCAAGGCCTTGAACTCAATGAGAATTGCATGAAAGAAAGTACTTAGTGGGGCGGTGGTGATGCACACCTTTAATCCCAGCACTCGGGAGGCAGAGGCAGGTGGTTGTCTGTGAGTTCAAGGCCAGCCTGGTCTACAGAGCAAGTCCAGAACAGCCAGGGCTACACAGAGAAACCCTGTCTTAGAATTTAAAAAAAAGGAAGGAAGGAAGGAAGGAAGGAAGGAAGGAAGGAAGGAAGGAGAAAGAAGACACACACACACACACAAAGAGAGGGGGTGGAAATAGTAACTGGCTGTAGTCCCAATATCAGAATCTGTGGTGACTGTCCTTGTTATATGCCAAAATGGAGCAAGTATCATTTACTATTTCTGATATCAGAAAGACAGTGTAATCACAGTTGTTTGAAAGTAAAGCAGAAGTTCTAGCTTTCAGAAGTTACCCAGACATCTTATCTTTTCTTTTCTTTCTTTTTAAAAATTTACTTATCTATTTTATGTATACAGTGCTCTGCCTGCATGTACACCTGCAGGCCAGAAGAGGGCACCAGATCTCATTATAGATGGTTGTGCACCACCATGTGGTTGCTGGGAATTGAACTCAGGACCTCTGGAAGAGCAGACAGTGCTCTTAACCACTGAGCACCTTATTTCTTTCTTTCCTTCCTTCCTTCCTTCCTTCCTTGGTTTGTAGAAACAACGTTTCTCTGTGTAATCCTGGATGTCCTGGAAATCATTCTGTGGATCAGACTATCCTGGAATTTAAGAGATTTGCCTGCCTCTACTTCTCAAGTGCTGGAATTAAAGGCATGCACAGCCGCCACTACCACTAAGACATCTAAGGGCACCAACAGCTTTTTTTTTCTACTGTAAAACTTTTTTTAATGGCAGATCAAATATCCTGAAACATACATATATTCTGATAATCTTCTAATCCCAGTTGAATTCAATTTTTAAAGTAACACACACAAGCTAAGAGCATTCAATATTGTTCCAAGGTGCTTACTGAATCTCCGTGACTAGATGAAAATAAGAACCATTAGGATGACCAATTAGACAATATATAATTATAAAAAATATTCACTTACAATTTACAAAATGTACTATTATTATAATCTTTGATCTCTGATAACCTGTAATGCTGGCTGCAGGAATCTAGCAATTTTAAAATTCAGAAACTGTTTTCTATCACTTCAAAGCAAATAATTTCTAAGTAAGGTACACAAAGATTTAGACCATGTAGAAATTCTTACATCTTCTGTTAATATTATTTTATGACTTCAACTTTATCAAATTATATACCTACTTGCCCCATACATATACAAAATAATGCATACATGATAAAACAGCAGAAGAGTAGTCTTTTAACTCTATGTATCATAGAAGTATTACTATATTAACAGGTCTACAACCAGAGTTCAGTATCAAACTCTACAATAAAAGAGAAAAGCTGTGACCTTGCTCCCCTCTGAGAGTGCCACTTAGCTTTCCCAATCCTCTTCACTCAGACTCAGATGACAGGAACCCTGATGGTGCTGTGACCAAGAACAAAACCAGCATTTCAACAGCAAGTGCCACTGTTCCTGCTGGCAGTATACTGAAAGTGCCACGGTTCCTGCTGGCAGTAGTACTGAAAGCGCCACGGTTCCTGCTGGCAGTATACTGAAAGTGCCACGGTTCCTGCTGGCAGTATACTGAAAGTGCCACTGTTTCTGCTGGCAGTAGTACTGAAAGCGCCACAGTTTCTGCTGGCAGTATACTGAAAGTGCCACTGTTCCTGCTGGCAGTAGTACTGAAAGTGCCACGGTTTCTGCTGGCAGTAGTACTGAAAGTGCCACGGTTCCTGCTGGCAGTAGTACTGAAAGCGCCACGGTTCCTGCTGGCAGTAGTACTGAAAGCGCCACGGTTCCTGCTGGCAGTAGTACTGAAAGCGCCACGGTTTCTGCTGGCAGTAGTACTGAAAGTGCCACGGTTTCTGCTGGCAGTATACTGAAAGTGCCACTGTTTCTGCTGGCAGTATACTGAAAGTGCCACTGTTCCTGTTGGCAGTAGTACTGAAAGTGCCATGGTTTCTGCTGGCAGTATACTGAAAGTGCCACTGTTCCTGTTGGCAGTAGTACTGAAAGCGCCACAGTTTCTGCTGGGAGTAGTACTGAAAGTGCCACGGTTCCTGCTGGCAGTAGTACTGAAAGTGCCATGGTTTCTGCTGGCAGTAGTACTGAAAGTGCCATGGTTTCTGCTGGCAGTAGTACTGAAAGTGCCACTGTTCCTGCTGGCAGTATACTGAAAGTGCCACTGTTCCTGCTGGCAGTAGTACTGAAAGTGCCACTGTTCCTGCTGGCAGTAGTACTGAAAGTGCCATGGTTTCTGCTGGCAGTATACTGAAAGCGCCTCCACCAGCAGCTTTTGATGCTCAGGCTTACCACAAAGCTGACAGGGGCCAAATATGGTTTTCCTTTCCTCGGAGGCAAAACAAAAACTATGTCCCATCAGAGCCTTCCTGGGTGTTTGCTCTATGAACCTCATCTAAAAATGTTGTCTTTAACAAAACTCCCACATCTACAAGTGTGAAGTGACCTATATATAAGCCAAACTTGCTCACTTCAACACAATATTTAATATTACAGAGATGAGGCTGAGGAGATGGCTCAGTGGTTAAGAGTACTGGTTGTTCTTGTAGAGGATTTGAGTTCACTTTCCAGCACCCCGATGGTGGCTCACAACCATCTGTAACTTTGGTTCTTCTTCTGACTTCCATGGTCATGTGGCACATGTGCATACACACAGGCAAAGCATTTATACACGTAAGATAAAATAAGTAAATCTTGCTGGGTGGTGGTGGTGCACACCTTTAACCCCAGCACTAGGGAGGCAAAGGCAGGCAGATCTTTGAGTTTGGAGCCATCCTAGTCTACAGAATAAGTTGTAGGATAGCCAAGGCTACAAAGAGAAACCCTGTTTCAAAAAACCAAAGTAAAATAAATATTTTTTAAAAATTAAATAAAATTATGAATGGTGAGAATGACCTAAAGAGTTATCAGGAAGAAGCTTAGTTAAATACACCCATAAAGTAGAGTACTAAGCAATTTAAAAAATAAGATATTCGCATATGTAGTGATATGGCATAATCTCTAAGATGTACTCAAAAAATGAAAAACAGAATATGAAGAATCATATGCTACCCTTTGTCTCAGGAGGCTCTGTATCAGTTTATACCATCACCCGTTGGTTTCTACAGGGAAAGATTCCAGGACTACCTCACTCATCATCAAAGACACAAAAAGCTCCAGATTCCCAAGTTCCTTACACGGTATCATGTTTGCACATAACTTACCCCCATGTCCCTACATCCTTCCAATCACCTCTAGGTTGTTTACAGTACCTAACAATGTAAGTGCTCTGCAAACAGTTCCTACACTACCCTGGCCAGGGAGCAGTAAGAAGGGAAAGTCTGCAGGCATTCAGTACAGATGCAATGACTGCTTTGGGGTTTGTTTGTTTGCTTTTGAGACAGGGTTTCTCTGTGTGGTCTTGGCTATCCTAGAGCTCACTCTGTGGACCAGGTTGGCCTCGAACTCATAGAGATTTGCCTGCTTCTGCCTTCCTGAGAGCTGGGATTTAAGGCATGCACCACCATGCCTGGTGCAATTACTGTTTTTAAAGATTATTTTTAGAACATTCTTGGTTATATCCAAGGAGACATGACCACAGATGCAGATGGCCAACTGTTCATGTACAGAATCTTTCCTCACCCAGTCTAGATTGGAGAGAAGAGTTTATTGTTGGGAACCCTTGGACATTAAAACTTCTCCTCTGTTTGATTCTATCACCTGTCATCAAAAATACTTAAACTATCACAGGCTTCTTTCTATCTACTAAGAACTGAATTCTGGCAAATGAGCAGATTGTGCCTGAATTCACTCACCAAATGCTAGCGGAGCACTTCTATGTGCTGAACCCATCATCTTCGGTTTCATGATTTGTTAAGGAACTACAAACCCATTCAAATCACATTTACTGGGCCTGGTATCTTTCATGTTCCTTCCTTAAAAACAAACAAACAAACAAACAAACAAACAACAAACCCTTCCCTGGCAATGGTTTCTTTCACCTACTTGACCACTAACAGTGGTTTGGAACACAACTGTCTTCCAGTCTGTAGATGGAGAAAATCTGTGGTTGGAGGTACAGTGAAGCTGTATGACTCAGTACCAGCCACTGCTGGACCACTAGAGAGAGAGAGAACTGACTTATGTCTTCAACAGTGGTTCCTTCGTCTGGCTGCTTCTCCAGTCTGTGTGAACTCCCACCAGGAACAGAGCATGCTCACAACTAGGCATAATCCCTCAGAACAGGAATGCCACTGCTAGTCCAAGAATAACAACAAGAACGATGGCTTGGGAAAACTGACAGTGTCTTCTGTGTTGAGTGCCTGTGTAAACATACTTTTATTTAATCCTCCTAAACTTGAGAAGCTGATAACATTATCCAATTCAAATAGGAGATAGCAAAAGCTTAGCAAGTAAAAACAAGCTAGCAGAGGGCAGATCTGCAGCGACACTCAGATGAGTCTTACCACAAAGACCTTCACTAACTGACTTCGCTGCTCCTCAAACCTTGCTCCTGCCTCAGCATTAGCAGTCTCTACACATGCAAAAGGGAGTCTTAGGGCTCCTTCAGAGCTGAGCATCTACAGAGAGCCTGCCTTACCAGCCCTCAGTCATGTTTATCTTCACAGAGGCCTTGCCAATAACCAACAATGACATGGTAAGAGGAAGAGACCAAAGACCTGAGCAGAGTTCTTCAGAATGTATAGTCTGATCTAGAACGTCCTCTACAGGCTGGGTGTTGCGGGGTCTGTCCCCAGCAGATGGCACTACTGGGAGGTGAGAGAAACCAGGAGGTAGAATCTAATTGTAAGAGAAAGGCCAACAGGGCAAGCCTGTGGGCCAGACTGTGGCCCACACCTTTACTCCCAGCACTGGGCAGAGGAAGATGGATCTCTGTGAGTTCAAGGTCATCCTGGTCTACAGAGTGAGTTCTAGGACAGCCAGAGCTACACAGAGAAACCCTGTCTTGAAAAACAACAACAAAAGTGTATTGAGACACTGGCACCTTCCATTTTCCATATCTTTTTTTTTTTTAACCAGCTATACTAGGTGAGGAACTCTGCTCCACCATATCCTCTCTACTGTGGTGTTCTGCCTCACCAAAGGTCTGCAGACAATGAAGCCAAATGACTACAGAGACTGAAACTGAGCCAAAGCATAACTTTTTTCTTTCAAGTTGACTTCCTTAGGTATTTTGTCACATTGACAAAGGGCTAACTAACAGAATACAAGGGAAAAAAAATAGCATATCACACATAGCCTCCATACATAGTCAGTTTCTTCTGGCTGCATCTACAGCCAGACATTGGGCTGGAGGACTTTGCCTCCTCTCCATCCCCCGTTACTGCATGTTGTCCTAAGCATCTCCCTTTGAGATGTACTAGATCTCAATATACCAAGTATCAAAATTCAGTGTGACAGGGCCACTCAGCCGGCTCGGTGGATGAAGGGGCTCACCAGCAAGCCTGATGAGTTGAGTTCAATTCCCAGGAACCACATGGCAGAAAGAGAGAGCCAACTCCTACAGCTTGGCCTCTGATCTCCACACATGTGCCATGATGTGTGTACACATGTGTGTACACTCAAACTGTACATAGTGTGTACACTCTAAATGTAATGTTAATATTTTAATAGTCATTAAGAGTTTATGCACACAGCCATATTTAAGCATTTTGTTGCTCCTTGTAAACTTATAAACAAATGGAAGCTGTGACTCAGGCTGCCAAACAGCTAAAGGAGTTCTGTGAAAATGACCGTAGAGATGCCATGGACCTCATGAAGACTTGATACTATAGTTTGTTCTAAAGCAGGCTGTTGACTGACCAAGTGACAGTCAACGCTGAGAAACCTGGAGCACCCATGCTACAGCTTACATTTAAGCTGTGAGAAAGGAATGGACAAACGTCAAGGTATCATTAAAATGGAATTACTTTCCTCTTAAGATCTACTCATTTTTCACATGTGACATTCTATTTTTAATGGAAAGGCCGTGGCCAACAGTGCTTCACTGAAGCAAAAACAGGGAGTGCTGCACGGGTTTTAAACCCTTCCATATAAAAGACGTAGCTTTGTGCTGTCTGCAGTGACAAGCAGGACATTGCTCTTCTCAGACAAACAGAATGGGGGGAACTAGAAAGACAATTTCTAAAGAAAAGAATGAGAATAAAAGAAATAAGGCTAGAGATATACTGGAGGTTTTCCCCTTTAGCATTTGAATACATGTTCTTAAGGAGAAAAGTAGTGCTATAAGGAATTATTTCAAGAATAAGATAAAGCTTATAAACTTCAAAACCACACTAACTTAAGAAATACTCACCAAAGCTGCTAAAGAGATACACATGGTTATATGCAATGGTTTGAAACAATGGAGGACAATGGAAAAAAACTAGTATGTCTCTCCATGGCCTGGTAACAATCTGTGTGTGTATACACGGTACTGTGGTCTCTGCAGCCAGCATTGCTTCCTGATATTAAACAACCATGCTCAGGCCAACTGGACTGCAGGACAAAAGGCCTTACCCCTACACAATGATAGACTTGTTCAGATGGCATACTTAAAACACAATGTAATTTCTCAACATTTAGAAACTGGACCACAAATGCTATTCCTAGCTTGTTTAACCATTTTCCCTCATTTTATTTGGGCCCCTACAAAGGTATTATTCATCCCAAATTAGCCAGAAGAAACCTTAAGAGAACAACATCCTATTTCCCTTAAGAGGGGTTGGGTAGGTTTTTGGTTGTTTTCTTGGGCTATAGATGTTTATTTTCATTGGGAGTTGGTTGTAAGTTATTATTAGTCTTATTCAGACACAAAACAAGGTTAGACTCAGGGATGTCTCTCTTTTCTTTTATCTTTGTTTCTTAGGTTTAGAGATAGGGGTTGAAAAGAAAGAAGGGGGGATATAGAAATATATAAGGATGATAGGAAAAAAGTAGATCATGTCAATTACTAGTTATTTTTATCACAAGAATATGCATCTTAGGTTTAACAGATATGATTCTATAGATAGATAAGGTTAAATAGCTAGATAAGGTCTTCAAAAACCTCAGAGACCTAAAGAATATGGCATTTAAAGAGGTTTTTATTATTTTAAAGATTCACTGACAGTAAGACAGGTTAACTCCTGGTAACACCAGCCTACCTCAAAGAAGATGATGAGCATCAAAGAATCTCCTTATGGAGACAGCTTCAAATGTGGCAAACCAGCTACTGGGCAAAATAACCTCATTTGGGCCACAGACAGAATTCTGCCTAAAAATGGACAAGCGTGGATGCAGGCAAAGTCGATGGCCAAACTCTGCCTCACAAGCATGTCTGTCAGATATATATGGGCCAGAAGACTGACGATGATGCTCCAACATTATAGAGGGTTTTGGGTGACTGTTCAGGCAGCAAACTGTCTCTGTCATTTTTTTTTTTACTTTAGAAGCTGCTAACCTGCACTTCCTGTTTACTCAGGTAATTAATTTTATTCCTTCTCAAGTCTCTGATGGGATAGTTTAGTTTTATGGGCTAAGCTAAGTTGTTTTTAGGTCTTGATAGATGTTTTAAGTTGATAGAGATGAGATATGATAGATATTGATTTTCATTCAGAATTTTAGACTCACCAAGATAGTAAAAATGTTTTCGTCAAGGTTGTCAAATACAAACAGCCAAAACACTATTAACGTAACATTTATATAATTCCTTATTGTTTCATGGCTCTTCTTGCTGTATGTAGTTTATTATATACATGTGTGATAATATAAATGTATATGTAAAAAAATAAATAGAAATAATATAAATGTATATGTAAAAAATAAAAAAAAATAGACAATGTGTATACACATCTGGATTGACAGCTGTTTTGAGTATCATTATAGCTAAAATATTAGTCATGTATGACTAGTGCTGACAAGCTTATCCCACATCAAAAAATGCTTTGACATAAAACTGTCAGCCACAGGGTGTCTTTATTTTCTGTAGATTTATTTTTATTCTCTTTCAAATTGTATACATGTATGTGTGTGTACATGCACAGATGCCCTGGAGCTGGAGTTACAGACGGTTGTAAGCTGCCTGTATGAGTTCTGGGAATTGAATTAAGATCCCTTGGAGGAGTAGCAGGCGCGTGCACACACACACACACACACACACACACACACACACACAGAGTCTTTTTTCCTCCCTCTTTACTATGTATCCCTTGTATCCCTGGCTATCTTGGAATTAAGTGCGTCAGGTTGGCCTTAAACTCACAGAGACTTGCCTATCAACTGCTGGGATTAAAGACACGCCACCACAGCCAGCCAGGATGCATTTTATATCACTGGGCCATCCTGTAACCGCTACCACAGGTTCTTAGGGAAAGAATAACAGAATACCCAAAAGTCAGCTCTTGTCACCATTAACACTCACACAGCAAGTAAACATAAAACAGTCTCAATTATTTGTATTAAATGAAAGTACAAAGAACAGAGAAAAATTAAATCTGTGGGCTATTTAAAAGCCATTTAATGCAGTGGGTTTTTGTTCCAACTCTTACCAACTAACGTTTCACTGAATAAGCATGCACACTTCAGCTTGGCAAGCATCTGCTTTTCTACTGCCCTCCTCTAATAGAAGTGCTGACTTACAATCAAATGCATCAAGTGAAGATGACGTGCGGACAGGAGGACAGGAGGTTTTTGAGGAAAACATGGGGAGTAAAATGTTCCTATTAAAATATGTTTTGACTGTTCATTTCCATACACAACTATACTGTAGTTAAAGAACAGGATCTGAAATTTGGCTACATGGCTTGGATTTTCTTCAGCAGTCCAGCATATGTCCTTTAAGGTAGGTACTCCTAGGTGACTACAGTGGGGAAATGAACATTAAGTAATACCAACTTCACTTGCAAGCAAGAAGCAGGGGGACTGCAGTAATTCAAGGCCAACCTAATTCACACAGAAAATGCCAAGAAAGCCAAGGTTAGCTATTGCCTGTGCATGTGTGCCTTCTCTCTCTCTCTCTCTCTCTCTCTCTCTCTCTCTCTCTCTCTCTCTCTCTCTCTCTCTCTCTCTCCCCTCCCCTCCCCCAGATTTCAGAGTTTATGTTAAACTCTCGCCCAGCTGCAAACGTCCTCTCTGACCATCCTTTCTGAGCTTCCCCACCAGCTTCTGTGCATCGTTTGACTAGTCTCATAACTTACCACACCCACCATGCCTACTTATCTATGTGTGCTGCTAGATATCCTTGCATTTATCAGACTTCTCCTATAAGAATAGGAAACTTGACTGATTTATTATGTATTCTTGATGCCTAGGAACAATGTCCAATATGCGCAAGTAGGAACTCAAACGTTTATTAAGAACACAGGTAATACAGTAATGGGTACTTTTAAACATTTGGTAGTTGTTAGATGCCATTATTCAGGCATTCATTTCTAATAGTTTTCTTCATTATCTTTGTAGGTTTTTTTTTTCACATCATTCAAGGAATGCACTGACTTTTGTTTCAGTGTTAGGCATTGCCACTGGTATAGATGAGTTCACTAAAAAGTTCATCACAGACATTTCATTTGTTGCATTTTGGTTTTCCTTTTTTGAGACAGGATCTCATGTTTTCCATGCTGACCTGACCTCCCCATGTAGACCAAGCTGGCCTCAAGCTCACAGAAATCTGCCTCAGCTTCCCAAGTGTTAGGATTGCAGGAGTGTGCCACCCGCACAGCTGTTTATTGAAGAGTATGTTAGGAACTGCAGTCTGCTGATACAGCAATGAGAGCCAGGCTTCACCAGCCAGGAACCATCTGATCAGTGTGTGTGTGGCCAAGTCACCTCTCCAATACAGTATGAGAAGGTGGACTAGGTGCATAATGTTACAGGGTTGGGGAGAAAGGGGTTTGCAAAGGGTATTGGGTACTTACTGGAAACTTCAGTAATTATATATTTCATTGTGGACCTTTAAATTTCTTAATTAATTATGGTTAAAGTTCTACAGTAACTTTTTTTTTTTGCTGGTAATAATAATATCCACACAGACAAACTAGATTACTATGAAGCTCTCACAAAGGCAAGTCAGATGTTTCCAAAACAGTCCTAGGCAATGGAGGTTTACATAGATCCTCAGCAAAAAAAAGGGAAAACAGATACATGTGCATGTAAGCACACACATACACAATGCTAGTTAAAGATGGCAGCGTGTTCTCTTCTAAAAGGATCGTTCTTTATTTTTAGACCATGTCCTCCTATCAGATTGCTATTTGGTAAACACACCGATGGTTCATAGTGAGTTCCCCCTACTCGTTAACATTTGGGGAACCATTGGCAATGCTGTTCCATAGGCAAAGGCTTTTGTTTTTATTTTTTGCAAGTCATATCTGTCCATGAGATTTTGAAATCCAGGACACTCAGACTAGAAAAATACAGTGGCCACCTGGCCAGACTCCACATGCAAAGGAAGGAGTTATTCTTTCCTCATTAACAATTGTCTGTCTCTTCATTTAATGAAGCCAAATTTTCTTTAAACTACTGGACCAACAGTTGTAGTGCAAACAGCATTAATAAAAGTTTTCTGTGTGTTTGAAAATGGTATAGGCCTTAACTCAAGAAGTACTTAAATCTTGTCACATCCACTGTTATGAAACTGTACTTGACTGTGTTGGGATATTTTTTTCTTCATTTGTCATAGATAAACTGAAAGCATTCAGATCACGTATCTGATGTGTTTAACTCTCACAGTACCTTACACTAGGATATTCAAAGCTGTCTTCAATTCCCAAATCTCTAATCCACTGAGTCTTCCCCATCTCACCAGCATTCACCCGCCACGGCTTGCCTACCTATCTCCTTACCAAAGTTAGATGGATACTAGGATCCTACACTATCAAACCATCCCTGCAGGAACACCTCTCCAGCTCTTGTGCCATACTTTCTCTCCAGGACTTATTTTGCCATCACCATCTTCCTGCTACTGTTCTACACAGATGCAAATAGACTATGCACCTCTGCTTCGCATTTTTACTGTAAATTACAAATGAGGCCCTACTATCACCTGATAATCCTCTGTATTTGAAATGTACTTGCTTCAACCATCTCTAAGACCTCCATCCGTGCTCTCTTGTACATCCCCACTTGCCAGGTAACGACTTTGCTTCACACCGTTCATTAATAATACAGAAAACACTAGAGGACCAATCAATCACTCATCTACATCACAGCATCAGCACCTCACTCCTAACGCCCAGAGTCTCTGCACCATGAAATGACTGCTAGTGTCAGCATCCACAGATTGTGACGGATGCTGCAGAAGACAAAAGAATAAAGAAAAGGTCACTCACGTCGCACAGAACTGCTGAACTTGTTGGCATTTTTAGCTGGTGACGTTGACAAGCCTAACCCCAGTGTAATAGTGCAGATGGCCTGGTTGGAATAAGTTGAATCAGAGTCTGAGGAGTAACAACAGGAGCTTGCTAACAGCTGCAGGAACTTCTTTTAAGACCGTTGTAGACACAGGCAAGCTGAGAACCAGGACTGTGGCTGGAAGGGAACAGGTAGTCTAACACTAGATACAGTGGGAAGTTCTTGTGATTCTTGAATGAGAAATGTTCTCTACATGTTCATGTATGTGAATTCTTGGTCCCCAGCTGTGGGCTGTTTGGAAAGGTTGTGGAATCTTGAGAAAGTAAAACCCTGCCAGAGAAAGTGGGTCACCAAAAGTGAGCCTGGGGCTTCTTGTCCATTCTGCTTCCTGACTGTGGCTGCAATGTGACAGCCAGCCTCCCTTCCTTTGCCAGCACTCTTTCTTCACCTGTTGCCATGTTTCCCCTGCACTGGATCCCTCTGCAACCATATGGCAAAACAAACACTGAGACTGGGAGGGCTCAGCAGACGGGACCTAACAACAAAGCAGACACTGAAAAAACATGCCAGTGATCCTTAATATGTGTGGAATATTCTATATTCCATGGAATTAAGATCCATAGAGATAGTCTGGATTTATTTAGTTTGCTTTTAAATTCTTATGTGTCTGGGAATTTTTCCTGTATGCATGTCTGCTCATCACATGTGTGCCTCCCTGGTCCCTACAAAGGCCAGAAGAAGGTGTCAGAAACCCTGGACTGGAGTTGCAGATGGCTGTTATCAACCATGTGGATGCTGAGAACCTCAACTGAGTCCTCTGGAAAAGCAGCCAGGGTTGTTCACTGCTGAGCCATCTCTCCAGCCCTGTATGACCTGTTTTTAAGAGGAAGAGTAATGCATATCCAGATGCATTTCATTTGAACAAATTATTTTAATAGTGTCTATTTACAGAGAATAAATCCCTTCCTTCATTCTTCCTTCCCCTCCCCTTTGACTTGGTTTTTCAAGATATGGTGTCTTTGTGTAAGAAAGCCCTGACTCTTCTGGAACTCACTTTGTAGACCAGACTGGCCTCAAAACTCACAGAGATCCACCTGTCTCTGCCTCCCGAGTGCTAGGATTAAAGAAAGGGATGCGCCACCATGCCTAGCCTCCGTGTGCTTTCAATAACGCTTGTTCAGTATGATTTTCAGTGTGAGTAGCCAGATTAGAAACACAGCCTCAAACAACTCTCAGACTTGAATTACTTCAAAGATTGGAGTCCTTCAAAGAAGGGGAGTCAAAGAAAGATTCTGATATACACCACAAAATATAAACTGTAAATCTTCTCCCTAGCTTTCCCCAGAGAGAAGTGTGACAACTTCCTGGGGAAATTATGCATGGGGATGTAGTGGGAAATCCTAGTTGTGTCTGCATTAACAATTCCCGAGATCCTAAATTCCACTGCCTTCTCCCAGGTGGATCAGAAGCTTTTGGAAGTAAGGTGGCTGTAGGGTTTGCAGCCCAGGTCTAGGTCACAGTGAAATGAACTGGTCCCCAAGCCCAGCCTGTGGTTACTTGTCCAGTTCTGAACTACATAGACTCAGAGCCTGCCAGACTCAGCATTCTCTGGACTATGGGGTAAGGGTTATTATGCTAGGAGAGAGCAGGTAGAAGTGATCAGAACAAGTGTGGCTTACTCAAACAGGAAGCTATAAGCAATACTGCTCTCTGGGCAGGGCTGCAGATTACTGTCACTGAAAGAATTTGGAGTTTAGCTCAGTGGAAAAATAATTCTCTCGCAAGCTCAAGATCCTGGATTTAGTCCCCAGTGCCAGAGAGGGGAAAGATATGGAAGGATGGAAATCCATCCCATCTCCATGCAATCTCCTATTTGGCCTGTGTAGGACACAGATAAATCTGAGATAATACGTTTTCAAAGCGTAAGCTGTTTATAATTCCACTTGCAGCTGCTTTTCTGCATGTGGTTTTCTTCATGCATCAAATCACATACCACGGCACTCTTCGTGTAGCTGTTGCCCTGTGGGGGCTTTCCTTCTGTGCATATTAGTAAGGGCACGTGACACTGTGGTTTTGTTCATCAGCTCCCTCATGACCACTTCACACCTCCTGCCTATGTCACCACCATCTCCAGCGGGGTTATTCGACCTTGGCACTGCAGAGGTGTCAAAACAGATGATTCTTATAGGACACTCTCCCCTTCCTTTTAGGACAGCCTTTACAGGACATTTGGCCACTCCACTAGATGCCAGTAGTTCCCCACTCCTACTTGTAATAACCAAAAAATGTCTCCAAACATTAGCAAACATCCCTTAGGAGACAAAATTTCCCCCAACTGAGCACCACTAATCCCTTTTCATAAGATATCACACTGGTCCATTTGGCCCTGCTGACTGGATCTGGTAAACAAACACATTGGTAAGAAGCACACTGGAGGGTGAAGCACACCCACAGCAACCCTGGGGCCCTGCCTGCCCTAAGCAGGCATCATCTGTGCTGTGCTAAGATGAGGTGCGCTTGCGGTGTAGGCACCCCTAAGCCTGCCTGCCAGTCTTAACAGGAGGCCAGAACAGTGGCGCTCTGTGACAGGCCTGGGCTGTCACGGAGGAGCTGCTGAACTTGAAGGCTGGGTGAGGCTTTCAGCAAAAGTCAGGTTCCTTCAGTGAGTGAAAGCACAGCCTGCAGGCTTTTGGAGTAAGGGTCCACTACCTTTTGTTCTTGTTAGCAGATAGCACTGAGGTGTGCGTCTCCCAAACACAATCCTGCATGCCACAACACAGAATGCTGAAATCCTGAAAGATCAAAATTGCTAAAGTCTAAATTCTCAAAATATCAAAATGTAGTAATATGATTCTGGGGAAAAGTTTTTTTTTTCCTTAAAAAAACAAGACCAAACACTTCTTTACAATGAAAGGTGATTAATGTGAGAAATATTCTTAAAAGACTACAGTGGGCTGAAGACAGAACTTAGTGTGTAAAGTGTTAAGAGTCAAGTACAGAGGCCCTGAGGTCAGAGCCCCACGTGCAACTGCAATGCCAGCACTGGGACCTGCAGACAAGCAGACCCTAGTGGCTCACTGGTCGGCCAGCCTAACCCATCAGCAAGTGCTAGTTTCAGTGAGAAGCTGTCTCAGAAGATACAGTAGGAAACAAGCGAGGAGGATGTTCAAAGTCTGGCCTCTACATGCATACTCATACTAGGGCATGGAAGCACACACACACACAACACACATACACTCAGAGTTTCATAGACCACGCTGTACAAGCAAGAGGCAGTATCAGCATGCAGTTTAGTGCATAAATACTCAAGTATACTGGTTAGTCGCATAAGCACAATGGTTTTGACGAGCTGAATCTTATCCCTAAAGCAGTGTATAAAACAAACACACCACTACCACTGGTAACTGTGTACACCAGTTTTATAACTAGATCTACTTGAAACATTGTGACTGATTTTTTATGGGATCCAACAAAACCCACAAAACATCCAGATCTCAATTTATTTCTTTCACAAAAGCAGCTATACAAAAAAGACGCCTTTCATTTGCTGAGGAGGTTTCTGTGTTTTTAATACAAACACCACTTACCCATAAAGTAACATGAAAATGTACTTTCAAGACATCAAATTTGCAAAACAAAAGTATTAGGGAAAAATACAAATTAGAATTCTACAAATAACTTCACATAATTTGTATCACAAGCAGTGGAAATGATGTGAAGATGAAATACACAGTACTGCAAGTTTTAAAAACACCACACCAACAACTTAAGACAACAGAGCAGAAACTACAGTGGGAAAGTCCAAGCTAAAGAAGGCCTGGCATGCAAAGCGTGTGACAGCTGAGCACACACCACCACTGCATCGATGGCAGCAATGGCTGATGCTCACTGTCGTTCACGTCACCTAGAGGTGCCACTCCTGATGGACAGACAGCAGCTCTTCTAGGAGCATGGTGGTCCCTCAGAACCTACACTTTCATTCCTTTCCTATGTGTATCCCACTCAGTCAGGTACAGACCACACATTTGAGGGACACAATGCTGGTAACACACAGGAATGCTGTGTGTCTTCCTATCTCACCAGCCTGAAAGTATTTTCTAACCAGTCTGTAACTATGCTAGCCTGGTCAAGCTGTATGCAGCTTTAGTTCACTAAGATTTCCTGGAGACACGCCACCTGGGCCAGTCTCAAAACTCATGCCTAGATTTGTTATTTCTACTCCTTTTGTTGACAAGATTCCCCAATGGAAAATGCAGTTTTGGGATTTCAAGCTTTTAGGATTTCAACCTTCAGCATTCTAACCTTTGAGGAGTGTACTTTGGGGGGTTTAAACTTTAGGGATGTCATTATCTAGGGTGATGGCATTCCTGGGGTGTCTTTCATGATTATGACTGGCAGTGCTCCTGGTTTGCTACTAGAGAGCAGTGGAGCCTGACCTGCTGACCACAGGTCACCTCTGTATATTGACTGTAGGCTTCCCATTGAGCCCTGGGGTGCATCTGACGATCCAGACAATGTTTCATGTCAAATGGACAGGGTGTGTATTGGGGCTTCAGAAGGTTCTGAAGGCACAAGATGCCCAGACCTGCTACTCTGTCTTGTTCCTTATTGGGTCAAAATCCACATCTCCAGCTTCATGGAGAAGTTCTCTATGACCAAGTGATAACATAAGAAGAAAATTAAGCCTTGTTTATAGCTGGTTTCACACACTATACTGATACCTCCCTGACCCCAGATGTACACAGTTGGGGCATTGCAGCCACATGCTAAGGAGCCATTGTAGGAGAAACCATGGAGGCAAAATTGCCCAGTGAGCAGAAGAACTTAGAACATCACACTTGCTTGGTTGTTTTTCCTACAAACAAATAGAATGCTTAGTTTAGTATGACTCTCTAGAGAGTCAAAGACTGGTACTAATGGCTTTGTTTAACACCCACAGGTCTTGAAGGTAAAAATTATTTTAAAATTAACAAAAAGTAATTACATGAATAAATGTCCATGAAGGAGCAGAGCATGCGGACATAACAGTGTCCCACTGGTCTTCAAAAACACTTCACACACATCAGTCATGCTCTTTCTCTAGCCACCCATTCCTGACCAGAAGCAGAGATGAAGACTGTGTGGGCCTAGCGATACATACAGACTAACGGTCACCAAAGCCGAGCTGTCAATAGCACAGATCAACAGTGGGCTCCCCAGGCAGCACCACACCCGTGGGGGTGGGGAAACAGTGTCTGACCTGCAGGCACGCCATCATTATTGGGCCATGACAGACCTTCATCTATTCTCACCATTCTTACAGGAATAGATGAGGGCTTCCTTCCTTCCACAGCATTACTACAAATCCTCTGCCAGAAGACAGACAGAGTAACATTTCCTGTCGTGGTATGACTTCACTACTGCGGCGCTGCTTTTAAAAAGAAGTGTGCTTTGCAGCGAGGAAGCATGGACAGGAACTCATGCTTAGACAATCACCAGTCTCACCACATCCCCCAACCTGTAGCTCTGATGCCGCTGGCTTGATAGACACTGAGGTGGCCTCCTGAAGACTGTTGTAGTGCCAGCTCAGGGGCAAGCCTAGCGGAGCTGGAATAGCATCTCCAGGATGCAAGATGTACTCCAAGTCTGTAACCAACCCATGGGGCCATGTGTCCTGTAGCAGCATCCTCAGGCTCACAGTATTAGGGGTAACTCCTATATGCTTCCCTCACAGATCACTACCACTGTATAATGACAGCTGGAGCAGGGAGGATGCTTCTATCAGATGCCAGAGCAACTGTCCATGGAACTACAGTTGAGATTTCTCTGTGACAGGGAGTCAACAGGCAAAGCAGGTTACTGCGCTAGCTCAAGGGGAAACTGAATTGCTGTCACAGCACAGCTCACAGTGGAGCACATCATACATGAAGGGCTCCACCGGCCCCTCTTCCTGCTCAGTCATGAACTGAGTGGATGGGCAATTATATCAAGCCAGAATAAGAAAGGCTTCTGACGGTGCAGACCCCTGAGGAATCAGTTTGCTCACTTCCACAGATGAGAAACCATAACCAGTTGACTACCTGCTGAGTCAGTTGAAGGAAATCTGGTCTTAGTGATAGAAGAAGGTTTACGAATCTTTCTATGACCTCATGACTGACAGGAGTACAAGGACTCTACGATTTAGAGTATTTCTTCCTTATTATGCTATGAATATATCTGGATACATATGAGCAAATTGTTTTCTCTCCTTTTTAAAAATTCTCCTTCCTGTTTGTCTATCATCCAAATTAAAGTGTTACCATTAGCACAAAAAGGACAAGGTGATCGAAGAGTAAACTGAATATTACCCAAAGATGGACGAAGGACTTCTCAGCTTCTTTTTAGGGAAGAATTAGGATGTCTTTTGTTATTGAGGACTGCTGCATCACGGCAGGCAAAAGAACAGTATTGCTACGGTCTTTGTTTGCAAGTTAAATCTGACTTAGAGAAATGCAGAGACATTCCGCACTTTCAAAGATGGCCACATTGACAAGGATGGGCTGTTATGGTTTCTAGAGAGTTACTTCCTAGAATTCCCTCCTCCTTGTGGCCCTGGGTTAGAATTGGCCACAGGAGAAATCTGCACAAGATCTAGGAGACAGAAATAAAAACAGTAGCATTCCTATGTGCTAATGGTCGGTGCAGAGCAGGCACAGCTGCAGTGGCCAGCACAGCTATGTGCAGGCTTGTCACACAGGCGCCACAGTGCCCAGCTCCCTCCATCACCCGCTCAGCGCACAGGTAACTCAGTCACCCCACACAGGCGTATCTTAGGATACAGAGAGCAATGGGCAGAGCTGTGTTCTGTGTGCCCCTGCACAACCCACGTGTACTTACTCCCTCACATCATTCATCTTCCCTTTCTGACTTCTGGCGCTGAGTTTTAGTCATCTAATTCCTGAGTGTGAAGCAGCGATTATACACAGAATGCTTAACCACCTCCAACAACCATTTTTGTGAAATCCCACAGTGAAGACCTTACTTTATATCACTCATAGGATCCCACTTCCCTCAATTCTGAATTCCAATGTATTAATATATGATAAACTCCCACATGTCCACTTTGAGATGTTAGTTGAACATGTGTGTATGTGTGTGTCTCCCTGGCTGTCCTGGAACTCATTATGTCAACCAGGTGAGATTATATTTCTAATTTAAGTCACTATTATGCTATTATATAAGCTTGACTAAAATGAAATTAATCCTTCCTAATTAAAAAATTCATCAAACATTATTTTTAGAAAATAGAGGAGATAATCCCAGCACTTGGGAGGCAGAGGCAGGCGAATCACTGTGAGTTCGAGGCCAGCCTGGTCTACACAGTGAGTCCAGGACAGCCAAGGCTACACAGAGAAACTCTGTCTCGAAAAACCAAAAAAAAAAAAAAAAAAAAAAAAAAAAAAAAAAAAAAGAAAAGAAAATAGAGGAGAAATATCTTGCTTTAAGATGAAGCAAGAAACATATGGAATACGAATAAACATTTTTTCACAACAGGCCCAAAATCTTGCTCATCAAGATATTACCAATAATTCTTAAGGGGTAAAAATATAAACATGATGATTCAAAAAGCCTAACAGGAGAAAAACATAGATTCTAGTACACATGTGACACTATCAAAATTAGCTTTAGTAGTTCCCTGTTTTTTACATCAGGGTCCAGTGAAATCAATGAAGTCTGAGGAGGGATCTTGCAAGGGTGTTTAATGCAGTAATCCAAAAACATTTGTACTCAGCCCCAAGAACAGGATCTACATGAAGAGAATGGAAGTGTGGAAAAAACAGGGATTGGGGCAGAGGGAGGTATGCTCAGCAGCAAGTGTCATTTTCTTCACCTTGGTTCTGGTTTGTGTTGAGTACTTTGGAAAGTGTGTTAAATGAGCCCAGCGACAGCCACCTGGTCAGATGTGCCTTACCCTCAGAAAAGGAAATATGCCCAAAGTCACACCCCTTATAGATGGATTGGATGGCGATAAACGCAGAGGTGTTGGTTCTACTGACTGTGGGCTCTCAAACATCACCGCAGGCAAACCCATTCCCACCAAGGGCGTCCTTGTCACTTGACAAGTCTCCTCCTCTGCAGAGTGCTTGAGGTCCCTGCCCAGCCACTTGCAGATAACTGAACTCCAACTCTGGCTCTCTTACATTCAATGGAAGCATCAGCAAACCAGAAAGCTACCGTTCACATTATAAAGTTAATGCTTTTGGTATAAAAAGTAATATAAATTCAAGATGCAAAACAGAGTTTTTAAAAAAAATGAAGATCATGTATAATCTAGTAGCCCAGAGAGATACAGTGAAATGCTGACATATTTACATTTTCTAACCTTTATCTTGGTGTAGAAACTTAATGCAATCGGCAGCAGCTAGCAGCTTACACTGTCCAAAGAACAGCACATGTGATCAATCAGTCACAGTCTACAATACCTCGGGAGGTAGGCTCTGATTCCCCTTACGCCTGTGGCATAAAGAAGCGGCTTCCCCAGGCTGCCGCTCACAAAAGGCAGAGCCGGGATCTGAACCAGTCTGGTTTTTACAGACCAAGCAATCACAAAAAGTCATTCACTCTCATCCTCCTCACACACCACCCTACAGGCGAACGGACACAGGAGACACAGGGAGTAACTAAGGTGTGTTTTCGTTTTAGAGGCTCTCCTCTCTCAGCTACTCCCCTACTTGCCAATCGTTCCTCTGGGAGGCCTCCACTCACCACAGCCTGCCAGGAGACAGTGAAGTTTATACAACTGCGTCTCCAGAGATTAAATGAACACATCTGCCTAAATTAATTCTAAAAATATGGTGTTAAATTCCTTTGTAAACTTCCTCGTGGTTTTATTCCCACAGTACCAAAGTGTTACAGCAGACTCATGCCAGAAATTGTAATGTGTTTTTTCTTTAAATCATTACATTTGGTTAACACTATAGCAGTCAAACCTTTATTCTAGGATCTTCAATACAGTTACACTAAGCAAGTCTACAAAAGCCAGTAGTTATTCAATGTGAACATGATTTTTGTTGTTGTTGTTGTTGTTATTGCTTTGGTTTTGGAGACCAGGTTTCTCTGTGTACCCTTGACTGTCCTGAACTCACTTTGTAGACCAGGCTGGCCTCGAACTCACAGAGAGAACGCCTGCCTCTGCCTCGAGTGGTGGCTGGGATTACAGGTGTGTGCCGCTGCACTCAGCATGAACATCATTTTTTAATGACCTGGAATTTTAGTTGGTGACTTTAACTATGTACATGAGCACAGTAAGAGGGGTCTTTATCCAGCACGCCTTGGAAGTTCACATACACACATACACACACACACACACACACACACACACACACACACACACACATACACACTCACACACACGCGTGCACATAGAACTTTAAAAGTAAGTACTGTGTCTCAGGCTGTTGAGATAGCAGGCAAAAGCACCGCTGCCAAGCCTGATGACCTGAGTTTGGCCCCCAGGACCCAAATGGTGGAAGGAGAGAATCAACAGCCCCAAGTTGAGTTCTCTGACCTCCATTTGTGTGCTATAATACATGCAGTACTGCAGTAGTGCCCCCCATATTAAATTTTAAAATCCTTCATTACTTCCAGAAAATGAGCAGATATTAACTGCATGCATTTACTAAGCATTTCCAGCATAGCTATTCTGTACACAGCACACACGCATGCATGAAAAGGTGCAGGTATCTTCCTGATGGACTCCGGTCATTTCTAAAGCAGCAGGAGCTGTTCTGTAAACTGTGGTCACCACTGCTTGGTTGACGTGGCAATCCTAAGGTCTTGATCTCAAAGAGGACATCATCATGTGTAGAGCAGGCGCACAAACATTACAGCTGGGTTCAAAGCTTCTCACAGATTACATCCACAGTGCAAGCAGCCAGCGGGGCTGCATTCTGAGAGGAGAATAACCTCCTTGACATGCTCTCTCACCATCTGGAATTTTCTCCTCTCCTGGAGAAGAGGGTAAGTGGAAAACTGAGCCAGTTTTCTGTACTCAGACATTCCTTCTTAGGAAGTCTTTTGGGTACTGGTAGTTCAGAATTTCTTAGAAGGCTATGGTGTAGCTCACTGACATAGCATGTCTGAGGCTCTGGGTTCCATTGCCAACACTAATTCACCAGTTTAAATACGTAGCCATTGGAACATATATTTCTTTCTCATTTGTGATAGCCAAACATATGTTATACATACAAATCTAGATGGACCAATGACATGAATCAGTACTGTTTTCAGTTATATATCATTTCTGTGAAGTGTACAAGATAGTTTATAAGTACAAACCAAAATAAGAGGCACTAGTAAAAGCCTAAAGAGAAAAGGTTAAGAGACTTATTGGAGATAATTCATTTGCATCACAGCTTCCTGATTCTATTGCTAGGCTCCATTACAAAAGACTAGGAAACTGTCCTTGAAAAGCAATGATGCCACTCTTACAAAGACCAAAGGCAAGAGTTAGAATTATAAACACAAATTCAACTCGGAAAAAAACATCAGGTAAATAATCTTCCTCCTTAGGTTGACTGTATGTAACATTGGCTGAAACCAGGGAGACCTCAATATGCCATCGATGTCAGCACCTATTAACCCATTGTCCAGCCCTGTGGTTCTCAGCCTTTGGGGGTCAAACGACCTTTTCACAGGGGTTACCTAAGACCATCAGAAAACACAGATACTGCAATTCATAACAGTAGCAAAACTACATTTATAATGTAGCAAAAGCACAAGGCTGTTATTAGCTGGCAGTCCCATGTCCCATGCTTGGAATTAAAACAAAAAACAATTTCTACATAACTGAATTTTTAAAGAAACCAAAACTTCCAGTACAAGTGTTCCCCAAGGAAGAGCACAGCAATTGCTTATCCAATACCAAATGGTCATCCCCGAAAACATACACTGGAGTGCCATTATGCAGGTTATATTTAAGAACGTATATACATATATGCACATAACATCAATTAACAAAAAAGAGTCCATTGAAGTGAAAGAGAGCAGGAAGGGCTTGAAGGGAGGATAGGGAAGGGAAATGTATTACAATCTTAAAAATAAGAGAAATAAAGTTTAAGAAGGAAACCACAGTGAGAAAGACTTTGTTCAAAGACAACAGTAATGCTACAATAGGGAAGAGAGGCCATGCTTAACAGGAGCATGACGGGCTGAGGGATGGAAGATCACTCAGAGGAGACAGCAAGGAGAGGATGCACTTCCCCATCAGGTACCAAGCGGTGTCTCACCAAGGTCCTAGTGAGATCCTTTCCAAAGCTGACCAGCAAGTAGAGGGCAGGCACAGAAGCCTAACTGAAGTGGCTTCCAGAAGCCTAACTACAGTGGCTGAAGCTCTGCCACGGACACTGACTCTTCCCGGTGTGTCAAAAGGGTATCTGTGAAAAAAGTTGACAGCAAAAGCTCTCCACGCATGGCAACAAAGCAGCATTCTTGATTTCAAGTCTGGAGTGTTCATAAGGCGCAGAGGCTCCAAGTCTGCAAGTCTAATCAAGCTGACCTTCGACTTAACCCCTCCCAGGGATGGGGTTGCCCCTGGGGCCCAGCCTCTCCTCTCTGTAAATACACAAGGTTCTGCTCTTGCCGACAGGCCTTCCCACCAGTGTGACTTCCACAGAACAGCTCAGCAAGGGAGTGCCCCTCCATCTTCTCCAGCAGCCTTTGTTTCCTGACCTCCTCTGTCAGATGACAGGGAGCTGTAACTTTCTACTGCACTTGTTTGCCGACGTGTCCCTCCCGCTCCCTTTGGGACCTGAGTGCTCCAGAGCAGGGATCAGGTTTCATCGCTTTTGTCTCCCCACCGTTTCCAATTATGATGAAGCAAATAGAGAAGGAAATAGAAGAAAACCTCTTTCAGGCAGTGAAAGCTGCACATCTAACCCCAGGAGGAAGGCAGCCATGCTAACCCTGTCACCACAGCCTCGACCAGCAGGTCGTGAAGCCATTGGACAGTGCCCACGCTGATAAGAAAGATGGCCAGAACTCTCACCACGGCCACTGTGGGGCTCTCCTACTGTTGTCTTTCTCTGTCATCCTCATGGCTAACCACTCAAAACTGGAGAAGGGAGGGGAAACGTGGTCTTTCTTCCTCAATCTCTTCAGTCTCAGAGCTCAGGTGCCTTATGTGTCTCTGGTGTCATCTCCAAACCAGACAGAACATCCCTGGTATTTCCTGTTGCTGTCACTGCTTACGTAAGGACAGTCATCGCTGCTCGACTCTCTGAAGCGCTAACTACAATCCTCTGAGAGACAGTACATGTGCAGTCTCCACTGGCACACACACTGGCGCTCTTCGACTGGATGCCTGCAGCAGAGGTCTGGGGCAAATATCCCCGGGCCTTAGCCTAGAAAACCTCTACAGAGGGATGAGAATTAGATATAATCTCCCCCTTATAAATTCATTATAGTGATAATAATAAAAATGGAGCCAGGCGTGACCTTTATTCCCAGCACTCAGGAGGCAGAGGCAGACAGATCACTGTGAGTTTGAGTCCAAGACAGCCAAGGCTACACAAAGAAACCCTGTCTTGAAAAACAAAACAAAACAAACAAACAAAAATGAGCTTTATTAAATCACTAATATAAAAATATAGAAAATACTAATGTAGGAAATACACAGCAGCAACACTGGTGTGCAGTCCTACTTTAATTGGGAAGAAAGAGTTTAACCACAGGCTAGTCATAGAGCAAGGATAAACTATGACAGCATAACCTCTAAACTTCAGCCCAAGGACATTTAAACTAAACGGATTGATTGATTATTTTATGAACCTAAAATGTGTCATTTCTGAGACTCTTCTACCTACATACTTAAAATGTATGCAGCTTTTGTTTCTAAGCCTTTTATTTCAGAATTTAAAATGAGATGTGTTCTTTGGCAATCTCATACGTGTATATAGTGCATTCTGATTACTCTCACTTCCTGCCTTCTCTAATCTCCCTCCTACGCCCCCTCCTGCCCCCCCCACGTCAACTCCCCTTCTCCCAACAAAACCTTTTCATAAGAACATAGACTTACAAACTACATATGAAATACCTTACAGATCATACACAATAAAAAACAGTACAACAAAAGGAGGAGTAAAAACATCTGAATGTACTGACTTCTAATAGTGCAAGCTTTTCTGTGATTAGCAAGCAACAGAGACCATACATGATGAAAATGACTCTTGATGTGGCCCAGGGTTAGCAACATCATACAGAAAGTGGAGGGCAGAAAGCTGTAAGCTCAGTTTACTGTAGTACCTCATTTCAGCGAGAAAGCACCTCACAAAAGTGGGTTTAGTAGGCCACCTTACTCAATTACACTTGTTCCATTATTATTCAGATTTTAATCCATCTATCAATTATAATTGTCAGTGAAAATTCTGCTAGCAAACTTCTACCCTCCTGATGATAAGCAGCAACTTTTCAAAGCCAATCATTTAGGAACTACAACAAATGTTTTCCAAAAATCAATTTTGATTTTAGAAATGACATACCACCTGCACCTCTAAGGTTCAGGAAAGACAGAGGAAGAAGATTCAGAAACAATTTAAGAACCAAAAGATAGAGAGAAGGGCTGTGAAAGGCCACGTTCTAGACACAGCCACTGCAATCACTGCCGCTGTGGCTAGCTGTGCTGAGCCACACAAGGCCAGCCCTGCCATCACTCAGTTGTGGGTAGGGAATGTAAACCCACGGTCACAAGCGCATTGGCCCTTGTTAAAAGTCAGTGAGTTGCCACACAGAGTGACAGGAATGTGGGAAAGGGTTGTGTAGGGAGAAGGGGAGTTGACGTGGGGGGGGGCAGCAGGGGGCATAGGAGGGAGATTAGAGAAGGCAGGAAGTGAGAGTAATCAGAATGCACTATATACACGTATGAGATTGCCAAAGAACAAATGTAATTTTAAATTCTGAAATAAAAGGCCTAGAAACAAAAGCTGCATACATTTTAAGTATGTAGGTAGAAGAGTCTCAGAAATGACACATTTTAGGTTCATAAAATTACATGAACCTTTTCCAAACCCCACTTCAGGCTTCCTTCTTTGTAGAAGAGGGAAGATACAGTGAAGGCTCCTGAGGGAACAGGAAACACATACTTTTAAAGCATTGTAAAACTGGAAGAAAAACATCCAAAGGCAAAACAAAAACAAGCAAACATTTAAAAAAGAAACCAAACCAAACCAAACCAAACCAAAAAAAGACAGACTGGTAGAAAGTAACCAGAGAAGACAGAATAGCTTTAAGGTCAAATTCTAAGCCTTGTGCCCACCACAAGGTTAAGAGCTATTCCCTGACTGAACAAGAGCGTCCCTGGCCAACAGGTTCCCACAGGAGCAGATACATCTAGGCCTCTCTGTAGGAAGTCATGCTCCAGCCCCCAAGTTTCACACAGATAATGTTAGGAAAACAGGAATTTGTCATTAAAAAAAAAAAAAAAAAGGAGATGGAAAACAACAACAAAAAAACCACTGAGCAAAAAGAAAGCAGAAACAAAAACACCACAGTGACGGACATTCATGAGTACAAACAACAAATTAAATGTCCAGGAGCTTCAGACGACAAGAATTTCCAGAAATAGAATGTAAAACCCTATATATTAAGTGTTTAAGAAAATTAAATCATAAAAGGTAAGCAAGGACTAAGAGACTATTCTAAGACAGAGTACTTTAAGGAAAATATGAGATCTCTCAGAAATTACAAATAGAAGTGATGAGATTCAAACTAAGCAGATGAGGAAAGAGACGACTGGGTGAGTCAATGCTCTGTCGGGGACGCTGGAGCACGGGGCTCAGATGCTCACAGGATGTGCTATACTGTAGATGCCACTGTGACTGTTGATGAAACATACAGGAGGAGAACAACAGGAAGAGGACAAACAGGTCTGACGAGACAATTTAAGATAGCATCTGTCTTTATTACATCCTGTGAAGGATCAGATGCTTTATTAGAAGACAAAGATCCCACTAAGTGCTGTTGATGGGCCTGCTTTACATTGAAGGACACTTGTCGGATGAAAGTCGGAAGATAGAAGATGATATTCCATTTAAGCAGTAACTGAAAGAGAGCAGGAATGGCCATATTTACATCAGATGAAAATAGATTTTAAATTAAAAAATACTGCCATAAAAGACAGAAAAGGACATCACACAATGACAGAATGATCAAATAAAGACGACATAACAACTGCAAATATATATGTACTCAACACAGAAGGCCTAAATGAATAATGCAAACACTGACCGAGCCAGAGGCAAAAAGAGGCAGCAGCACCACAGTAACGGACTTCAATGATCTACATGCAGGAACGGATACAACATCCAGACAGAAGATCAATAAGGAAAGAGGGACTTGGGCAGCATCACAGACCAAATGGACAAATTGAAAGCATTCCACACTGGTATGGTGGGACATACCCCTACCCTAACTCTTAGAGGTTAAGACTGGAGGCTGGCAACTTTAAGACTAGGCTGGGTACATGGTGAGACACTGCCTCAAAAGGCCAACAAGGAAAAAAAAAAAAAAAGGAAAACATCCCACACACCCAACAGCAGCACACTATACATTCTGAGGTACACATAGAACATTCTCCATGAGAGGTAACATTTTAACACACACACACACTAAAGCACATATTTAGGACTGATATCATACCATATATTTTTTTTCCAACTCTAACGGCATGAAATCAGAAATAAAGGACAGAAGGAGAATTGGAAAATAAATGAATGTGTTGAAATTAAACACATTCCTCAGGAGAATTCTAATAAACCTACAAATACTCTATTATGAAGATACAGAAATCTAAACAGAGCTACAACTCTGTTGTAAGAAGAGTGAATCAGCAATCAGAAACCTTCTAGCAGAGAAAGGCCAAGAGCAGACGGCTCCACTGCTGAAGGTGGCAAATGTTTAAACAAGAATTAGCACCTGCCTTTCCAAGCTCTCCCAAAACTGAAGGCGAGGAAGTTCTTCCTAACTCATTCATGAATCTGACATTACACTGGTACCAGACTGAAAAAGCCATTATCAGGCCAATGAGCCCCGTGAATATGAACAGAAGACACAAACATTTTCAAAACAAGAAAATCCAAATCAATAGCACGTGGAAAGGACCATCTACCATAGCTCACACATGAGACACATAATCAGTGAGTGTAATACACACCCTATCAACACAGGAGATATGAAAATTCCACAGCAATATCCATAGATACGGAGTTTATATGTAGGCATTGCGCCAGGCAAGATGCTGTGCAACACTCAACACGTGAGGACAAGGAATTACCTCAGTGTAATAAAAGACTACTTAAGAAAAGCCCACAGCTCACATCATGGTTAGCAGAAAAACAGAACAAATGAAAATTTTCTTCCAGGATCAGAAACAACGGCAAATAACCATACTCATCATTTCTTGGCCAAAACAATCCAACAAGAAAATGAAAAGGTGTCCAAATTAAGAAGGAAAAAGTAAAATATGCTTATAGATAAGATGATTTTATAGGCAACCCCACATATGTCCCAAAATAACATGTTAGACTTAATATGCAAATCCAAAAGCCTTCCAGAATCCAAGATCAATGCACATGCACATGCTCATGCACACACATATTCATGCACACACTAACAAGGAACTATCTGAAGACAATTCAGAAAAGTAGACAATTTTTATAATACCAAGAAGAATAAAATATTTTGGAATAAATTTAACCAAAGAAACAACATATTGCTGAAAGAAATTAAATTGAAAGAAAGAAAGAAAGGAAGGAAGGAAGAAAGAAAGAAAGAAAGGACAGTACATGTTCATAGATTAGAAAATTAATACTGTTGGCTGGGCACGGCGGCGCACACCTTTAATCCCAGCACTCGGGAGGCAGAGGCTGGTGAATCACTGTGAGTTTGAGGTTAGCTTGGTCTACAGGGTGAGTCCAGGACAGCCAAGGCTACACAGAGAGACCCTGTCTCAAAAAAAAAAAACCAGAAAAAAATTAATAGTGTCAAAATGTCCATACTACCCAAACCAATCTATAAATCACCATAATATTTATCAAAATTCAACTGCATGTTTTTATAGAAACAGAAAAAGATCCTAGGATTCATAAAGAACCATGAAAGACTCTGAATATCCCAAACAATCAACAACAAAAGGAGGAGACTGGACCGTCATCCCACAAAACACAGAAAAATAGGCTCAAAATAGATCAAGGTTTTAACTATAACATTCAAGCTATAGAACTCCTGAAAGAAAATGCCAGGAAAATGCTTGGGAATTATTGACTGGGTGTGACTCCCGCTCATCCAAAGTAAAAGGAGATGAGGAAGACGAGAACAAGGACTGCAAGGAAAACAGAGGAAAGAGGACCTAGAACTGGGAAAGTATCTGCAAGCCATGCATCTCATGCGGAGTTAATATCCAGACTCTACTGCGATTTCCCTACATTTCAATAGCAAATATATAAATAACCTGATTTTCAAATATGCACAGGTCTTGAATAAACATTTTCTCAGAGACTACAAAGGGCCAACAGGTGGAATATAAGAAGACAGGCTCAACATTGCTAATCATGAAGAAAACACCAGAGCCACAACAAAGTACCACGTGTGAGGGAGGCTATTATTGAGCAGTGTTTTGTTTGTTTGTTTGTTTGTGGTTCTGAGAACTGAACCCAGGGACCTGCACGTGCTAAGCAAGTGCCATTGAACCACATCCCTACTCAGGATTGTTACCGTCAAAACCAAAGTAATCAGAGTTGCCAGAGTTGAGTTGGAGTAGAGAAATCAGAGCCTGTATAGTCTTGTTGAAGACATAAAAGTTGGAGTGTCTATGAAAAACAATATGGAGGTTCCTGTGCAGATTAAGAACATAACAACATGTAGCCAATCAACTCCACTTCTGGTAATTATGTAAGAGAACTGAAATTAGGATCTCCAAGAGATATTCTCAATCCAATGTTTCTTGAAACATTTACCCTAGAAGTAGAAACATACTAAATAATCATCAACAGAGGACTGGGTAAATGGAATATGCTATATACTCACAACAGAATATTATTCATTTGTTAAAAAAAAAGAAAGATACTTTTTCATATATTGAAACACAAATGAACCTTATGGACACTATGGAAAGTGAAATATAACAACCACAAAATGATAAATACTACTGACTCCTGTCTCCATTTTTATGAGTAAAATAGTTAAAAACCATCAAAGCAACAATGGTATTTGCAGGGCCTAAAGGAAAATGGGGAGAAGAGAGTCACTGTTCAGGAGGTGCAGAGTTTCAGTCATGCAACACAAAAGTTCTAGGCATCTGCTCGCACACACTGTTTACAGGTAGCAATGCTATACTACATACCCAAAGAGGCACAAAAGCAGATCACTCCCATGAAAGGTGTTTTTAAACACAATTTTTAAAAAAATCAACAGATGGGTTGGGAGACATTTAAATATAATTGAAAGCAGACATATCTAAACATTACACAGAGTAATTGCATTGATTGTACTACAGATTGTACCACAAAGAAACAGTGAGGTAGGAAAAAACACGAACCAGGGTTAAGGCACATGGAGGGCAGAATGAAAGCTTAGCATAGCTAACCTAGGATCAGAGACACCAGAGAGAAAAGAGCCAAGCCATGGTGCAAAGAAACTACGGTGAACACGTTTCTAAACTCATGAAAGTTGGGAATCTACAGAGGGCAGGGCCGGACAATTAACTACAGGGCTCATCACGAAGAACAGTGAGCTAGTAAGAAAATGAAGATGTGGAAGCATCCAGGGGTGCCAAGGTCTAACATAAGCCAAGCTGAGTGTGAAAAGAAGGACATGAGGGTAGCAGAAGGAAGACAGTGACAGAAAATATAACAGTTGAAAGGCACCCGGAAGTTATGAAAACATGAATTCATAAGATACAAAGAACAAACACCTAAACACACTACAGTAAAACTCCAAAAAGGGAGCTTTAAAGAGACAGGTAGCAGGAGAAATGCTGATATGGAAGGGGGACTCTCACAAGGCTGCGACCCTAGGCAAAGAACGGCAGGCAACTAAGGAATGCCCAGAGAGGAAGGAGTAGTCTGCCCCAGGGAAGAGCCTCCCCTACCCCCGGGTGGTATCCAATACCAAGAGGCCAGCCCTGAAGGCATATAGATACAAGTAACGCAAACAGACTGAGCATATTGTACTTACATATTTGGGCACACACATACACACACACACATGCACAGACAGAGAAAACACACAACACACACATGCCTGTAACAATAGGCATGTGTCTATATACACATAACAACAATCAAAAAGAGGCCTTGACTTTGAGGAGGGTATGTGCACGGGAGGGGTTGAAGGCAGGAAAAGGAACACAAGGGAAAAATTGTCTAATTATATTTTAATAAAAAATAGTTTGCCAGTTATCAGATGATTTCTACTAGAAACAGTGTGATTGGTATACAATGGGGTGCTTTTTTATGACCTCTTTAAGAAATTAAACCAACAATTTAGAGTTATAGACTGAGAAAAGCTGTCTTTCAATAATAAAGGCAAACTATTTTCAGATTAAAAAAATTACAAGCCAGGTGTGGTGGCACGTGCCTTTTAATCCCAGCACTCATGAGACAAGAGGCAGGTGGATCTCTGTGAGTTGGAGGCCAGCCTGGTCTACATAGTAAGTTTCAGGACAGTGGGGCTATATAGTGAATCCCTGTCTTGATAAAACAAAACTACAAGTGGCTGTCGTAAACCAAAAGAACTTATTTTCTCCTTCTGAGGCAGGGTCTTAATCTACAGCTAAAGCTAGGCTCAAATTTGGGATCTTCCTGCCTCAGCCTCCTGAGTGTTCAGATTACAAGCACAGGCCACCATGCACAGTATCACCAAAAGAACTTCCACGGATGCTCCTCAGGAAAAAAGGAAGTGAGCACCAAAGGAAAGCCTCAGATAGATACATGTAACACAGATTGTTATTTGAAAAGTAGGGTGAACAAGTAGTTCTGAACATTGTAGGCTTTCAAAAAACACAACAAGGCTAACGAGATGGCTCAGGGGCCATTACAGACAGCACTTGCCACCAAGACTGACAAGCTAATCCCTGGAACTCACACAGTGGAAGGAAAGAATCAATTCCTGAAAGTTGTCCTCTGACCTCTACACACATGCATGACACTCACCCACAAATACTCGAATAAATGCAAAAACAGAAACAAAAACAAAAAACAAACAAACAAACAAAAACCCCAAAACACACAAAACCCAAGAAGACTGAATGAAAGCATCAACATCGGAGAAATGATCATGTTAAAGGCATTTCCTTCCCCAGTGGATTGTCTGGACACCCACTCTGGACAGCAGGAGCCTGGACTTCACCAGGCGTCAGCTACAAAGAGCAAGGATGGCTACAGGCATCTAGGGAGTCTTGTCAAGTGCTGCAAGCAAAGCCACAAAGGATTTGTAAGGGTTTGATAAGGGGAAAGGGCAGGGCAGTCTCGGCGACTAAGCAGGAAAGGACCAGAAGTAGTTGAGAAAAGCATATCCTGTCCTTCCCCTGTTAAGATGCCTATGTGTGTTCTCCTTAAATCTCTAAGCCCAATCCAAATAAGCCACGCCTAGAGGCCATAGCAGAGTAGAGCAACAGTCACAGAGGTCAGAAATCCAGTGTGACCTTGGGCAGGCCACTTGACTCTCTGAAGCCTTCAGCCTTGGGTGGTGTATGGGATGGCTAGCTGCCCTTACATGGATCACACGTGCTCTGATAAGTGATCTGACTCAAAAGAGAATGTTAGAGCGCTGATCTCTTACATACATCAGTCGCTGACAAAACCAGGACAGGTCCTGGGACTCCAGCAGGGAGCAGAGCTGAGGGCAGTGTGAACAGCGCAACCCGCTTGTCTTTCCATCCGGCACCTAATGACAATGGTCACTGGCCGACCTGCCTCGGCCACCTCAGAGACTGGAACAGCTTGTTAGAGTTGCCAGATGATTTGAGAATATCAAAAGACACACCAGGAAGAGGTCTGTTGAAAGCTCTGACTCTACTCACGTTTCTAACCCTAAGACATCCCAAGAAACAGTCACATTGACTTTCTTCATGCTGATCGCTAATAAGGAACGCAGTATTGCTTCCAGCACAGAAAATCAGCCAGGGCACTGCCGACCCACCAACAGGAGTGTCAGCAACGGTTTTCCAGAACACTTAAACAATTGTTTCATTGAAGAAAGAAACACATTTAGTAATATATTTTAGCATAGTTCCTATAACCATACTGGAATTATCCAAGACTAACCTGACAATAAAAAAAAAGAAGAAAATAAAGACAAGCTTTTCAAACATGTTTTTATTTTTCTAGACCTACTCTTTACAACCTCAAGTCAAACATGTGTTACGGAGATTCTGTGGTTTGCAAGGTGCCTCCTCTACTGCACTGTAAAGTGTTTACTGCCTTAAGAGCCATTCACCCCTCCTGTCACATTCCGTCAGGTGAGGCCTGTCAACAAGGCACACACAAACCTTCCTCTAAGAAGACTCCTGGAGATCACACCAAACACTCCCAAAGAACAATTCTTTCTCTACTGTGGTGGCTGAGACAGCAGGGTCACAGCATTCCTTCTTGGAATTTTAAATCTTAAACATGCAACCATGACATTGGAAAAAAATTAGATACTGTATGTTGACAGGGACACATAATCCAAATATGTCATAAGCATGATACATATGTGTGTGTATGATTAAAAAATGTTTATATTATCTGCAAGTAACAATATAATACTGATTTTTAAAAATACTATATTTATTTTAATTTCTAAGGGTAATAGTGGGTTTTGTTTTTTGTTTTTGCTACTGTCTTTACCAAAAAGCCTAGAAGTCATATGAAAGAGACATCTTTTCATAGATATTTTAAAAAATATGTCATGTGTGAGTACAAGCGAATGCACGTTTTGGCCACCATGCTGGCATGGATACATGTACTGACAAGCAACTTGTTTACCTCTCTGACGGGAGCTAAGGAACATGGACAATGCCATTCATGAGTCCAGTGGTCATTCAGCAGCCTCCAGGGTGGCCTCTTCCATAAACCCCTGGAGCACTTACAAGCCAGTTTAGCCCAAGCCCCAGTCTTCTACTGTACACTATTTGGGACTGCATTTCTCTCTTCTGTCAGCTCTTAGTGGGGAGGGGCCTTGCCTTTCAGCCCTTCTGCCTTGCCTTTCAGTTCACAAACAGAGTTAAGAGCATATTCATTGATTAGTTAACAGCATCGTGGAGTAGATATTTTCCAGGCAATGAGGAGGTAATTAGGGTGCAGATAAAGACAGCCACACGGAGAGACGGTTGTATAGCAGGGTAGAAGCAAGCCGCGCAGGAGCCCTGAAAGAGCATGCTCAGAAACAAAGCAGCCGAGTTGCACAGCACAACCCTTCCCAGAAGGTACAACACAGTTCATAACGCTGCTATTGCTTTAAAACGCCCTTGCTGCTCTTTTGTTCTTACGTGTGAAGCCGCATGTGGTCCAATCCCTTGCTGCACATTTCTTTAATGCCATCTCATGTTTGTATAAAAGAGCCCTATCCACACAAGCCTAAAAAGAAGCGTAGTAGTCAAAACGCGAGACAAAACTAAACAACGTGCTCTTCCTAGGTTAACACACGCAGAATTCTGTTAATAAAAACAAAGGTCAATGTCTGTTTGACTTTTCATTCTCACTCTTGAATGACAATTTTTTTAAAATAATTTTTTGGCTTTAAAAATCTATTGCCACCAAATTCTTTATCTTTTCCTCCAACCTCCTTTAACCTCTCAATGAAAATTATGCAGCAATTCCATTTCTAAAACAGCAGTTATGATGCAAATTAAGCTACAAGGTATGGTGGTGACAGCCTTGGTGTCTTTATCATTTTAAATGTATGACACAGAAGAAGACAAAGCACATTTTCCGAGTTCTTCTAACAATGGTCTTGGTGGAATTAATTTATTTTCCCTTCAAATAGATATATTAAAATTCTGGGAGCTCCTACTCTCTAGATAAAACACCATGTTTATGCCTCATTCAGCGCTTCAAAAAGTGAGCTTGCCTGTCTCCCCTTCCGTCTCTTTTGTCTCTCAACACCAAAGCACTTCAGTATTTTTACTTTACCACCCCTATGAAGTCACTGGTACATTAAGCACTGGAGGGCTGGTGAAATAAGAAGCCGAGCAGAGAGCGCTGGCCAGCCAACCAAAACCTAGTGCCCGCTAGCTCCTCAAAACTTGTCAGAAATCAGACCAGACCCTTTGGAGCCTCCAGGCACCTTTACAGGTCATGAGGATTTAAAAACTACAGGGACAGAAAGCCACCGTTGCTGTAAAGGAACAACTTGCACACACATGAACATAACTGCACTTTTCAGAAGGTGAAATTACAACTGGCCTTGCTCTCTTAGTTTTTAAGAGTTCAAATACCCCGAGCATCTCAACAACAACAACAAAACAACGAAACTCCTGAGGGCACAGAAAGATCCTCCCTTCAAAGAAATGCACCTTGTGACACACCAATGAGGCGAGGTCCTTAAAACCTGTCCCTGAGTCACAAACACTGAATGGAGGTAGAGAAGCCAGTTGGCTTCCTGGGGCTTTAAAACATTTTCCTCTCTCACCCTGGGGCTACAGAGGCTGTAAGTGAAATTCTTCCACTCTTCACTATTAAAGAGTACTACAGTGACATAAAGTCAAACACACACATACACACACACACACACACACACACACACACACACACACACACACACACACTACTTCATTGCCCTCTTTATCCCTAAGGTGCCCATTCCTCCCCCCGCCCCCACCCCCCAAGGTGGACCTGATGTTACAAAAAGCAAAGTCATGGGGCAATGCGGGGGACAGGGTGGGGTGGGGTGTTTGCAAAGGACTTGAAGATCCAGAAAATCAAAGGGACGAAAGATCCCAGGACAGCCACGGTGTAAGAGGTTCAGCTGGGCTCGTGGGCTGTCGCCAAGCATCCGTTCACCCGGGTGTGGAGGGGGTCCAGAACGCTGGGGTCGTCACGAAGCCACCCAGGCTGCCCACCCTCTGCCCTCCATCATCTCCCCATCCCCTAGGCAGGACCGCCTCTGAGCAGAGGGCAGCCCCGGCCTCCCCGCGTGGGGGATGAGGAGAGGGACGAGGTGGGGGGTCAGGCCGGGCTCGTCCAGGTGGCCGCGCCGGAGGAGGCTGGAAGGGTGTGTGTATCGGGGACCGGAGGGGAGGCGGGCGACTCACGTTCTCCGTGTCCCGCTCGTTCACCGTGGGCAATGGCGTCCGCGCCGACATCTTGAGCGGGCGGCGGGGTCGGGCCGGGGGGTCCGGCGGGTCGCGGGCGGCGGAGGGCTTCGGCGAGGGCGGGCGGGCGCGCGCGCCAGCAGGCCGCGCCGGGGGAGCGCGCGGCTCCCGCAGGCCGATGGGGCGGGAAGGCGGGCGAGGACGCGGGGGGCCGGGCTGCGGAGACGCGGGGTCGTGCGCGGAGGGCCGCGGCGGCGGGCTGACTGGAGAGCGGGCGCCCGGGGAGCTAGCTGCCTCAGCGCGGCGCCCGGCGGCGGCGAGCGCGGCCCTGACAGCGCCTCCCGCGCGCCGCCTCAGGTGAGCGCCGCCGCTGCGGCTGCCGCAACCGCCGGGCCCCGCGGCCCCGAGCCCGCGCGCCGCTCCGCGCCGTCCCCGCCGCGCTCAGCCGGAGCCCTCCGCGGCCCGAGCCGGTGCGCGCGGAGCGGCGGGCGGGCGCGGCACGCAGCGCCCCGAGGCTCTTGGCGGCCGCCGCCGGGTGGGCGGGCGCCAGCCGAGGGGCCTCTCCATTCATTCCCTCATTAGGGATGCGGGGCCGCCTCCGCCCGCCGGGCCGGATTTCATTAGTGGCTCAACCCCACCCGCGGATCTGGCTGTCCCCTCAGAACCTCCGCTGTCCTGCGATTTGATTTTTGATTCTCGAATGGCTTTTAAACCAGCACTGGAGGCACAGGGGGTTCGTGCGAAAAAGTAGCAATCCCCTCCTTCCCCCGTTTTTATGTATTTTATTTGTTTCGCTGGACCAACCATTGGGTACCACCCGACTCTGCACTTTGCCCACCTTTAAATTCTTTCCTCTCGTTTAATTCCTAGTTTCCCTTGAGCTTTCTTTCAGCCCCCTTCTGCCCTGAGGTGTTGTTCAGTGTCAAGGTTGGACAAAAGGCACAAAAGCCTCACGTAAGGAGCTGGCCCAGAAAGCGTGTGGAGGAGGGCTCCCCGCACCCCACAGCATCCCTGGAGTGGGTGAGACTTGGGAATCACGATGTCTACATTGGCTGATCGTCACTTCCTGGGATACAAGGAAGCGTCACTTAGGCCCAGCTTATTCAGGGAGAGTAGAAGGTTGTCTCTGTGCCCTTCCATCCACCTGCTACTCTTTTAGGCCCTGTGCACACCCCTGTGTGTTATACTTTGTCCCAACGCAATGCTTCTGTCCTTACTCTGGTGTTTTGCACACTTGGCCTGTAGGATAAAAACTTTACCATCTCTCCATTCCTTTTCTTCCTAGAATTTTTATCACACCCTACGTGGATGGGCAGGGGATACAAGGAGGGACAGATAGGGCAAGATTGATGGATTTTTCTTGAGCAGCTTTCTTCAGCCTCCAATGGGAATCTTGGGATGATGGGAAATTCCTCCTCTTTCCTGAATGTGTCTACTTGAAGGAAGAATTCCTGCGCCAGATGGTTTTTGTCCTGACTCATTAAACGTTGTTTCTGAAAACTTAACACTTGACCCTTAAAACATGGGCCAGAAGGGCCTAAAAATAGCAAACACATATCTTGAGGGAATATATATATATATTCTCACTCTGTGTGTACTCACTTCTAACCAGCTGTGTATTTATTTCTCTAGCATCCTATGTTGTAAACATTTCTCAGTTCCACAAAGCAAATGAAAATCGCAAGTCCCCTTTGGTGGCCATCTCTACTGCTCAACTAGCACTCACACTTTGGAACTAATTGCAAGGCCGAAGCCTGAATTATAGTGTGCATTTTTAAGGTCCTTCAGAAATCAAGGTTCACGAAGATACACTCAAGTGTGGTTTTTTTTTCTCATCAGATGAAGGTCACCCACACAGCAGTCCCACTAATATAGAAGTCCCTCGCCTTAAAGCTGTATCTGCATTGAGGTAGGAATAGGCAAGCTTCGCTGAGAAGATGCCCCATTCCACTGGGCTATGCATCATTTCTTCCATCAGTACTCAGATCTATTCACCTTGTGGTGACCCCGACAGGCATATTTGTTTCCATTTTACAAACTTCCGCTGAACTGACTTATTCCTTAGCTACATCAGGCTAATGAGACACAGAAGAAGATAACTGAAATTATGGGAGTGTTCAATCTTGCACCAGTCACAAGACCTGTGAGCTCAGCTGTGTAAGGGATGAGGCTGATTAGAGACAGAACTCAAAGGAGAGCCCAGGATCCCGGCCCGGTAGCTTCTACACACACAATGCTTTCAGCTATACCTGCTACACTTGGCTCAAATGTTGAAATTGACTGACTGTTATTTAACAATACTAAAGGATATTTACCTTTTTTGTTTTTTTTTCAAGACAGGATCTCTCTGTGTAGCCTTCTCTGTCCTGGACTCACTTTGTACACCAGGCTGGCCTCAAACTCACAGAGATCCACCTGCCTCTGCCTCCTGGAGTGCTGGAATTAAAAGTGTGTGCCACCACACCTGCTTCAGGACACTTACTTTTATTTTTTTGGCATTGGGACTATATTCAAAGAGAATCTGTTTTTTCTATCTAATAAGAAATAACTGTATTTTTAAAGACCAACATTTAATTCATTGTAATACCTGCAGTCCTGAGCTTGGCTTATAGTGAACGTGCACTTTTCATAGGTTAGAAAAAACCCTCCATTAAAAAGAAAGAGAGAAATTGCATGTTCGTCTGCTCTAAAAGGGCGTAAGGGGATATTGGGACGGCATCAAAATGGTTTAACCTTAGTATTTCATAATGAAAATGCCTACAAGCAAAGTTTTCCTACATGGCTTTTTGCTGCGGACTACATGGAAATGGCAAAGGGAATTTTTAAGGCTTCTAGCAACTCTCTTTGAGACTATGAACAAAATGTGGCATGTGCAGTTTAGAAGCTTCTGAGGTTGAGTGGTTTAAAAGTTTCAGAAGAAAGCTGAAGTTCTGACAAAACAAGAGAAATAAATGAGGCTCTACAAGTGCCAAGCGCACATGGGTAGTGGCTAAAGAGTGCCCTTGCCCATCAGCCCCATGGAAGAAACTTTTCAACAACTCTACTGGCCAGTTCTAAGGGCACTGGCTATGCTTGGCTGCAGAGCACTTGAGAAGTCATTTGCATTTTTATTGATTTCCTTATGATTTAAATTCAGAAACCAGTTTGATTCAGGGTTTGGGTGTTCTTTATGTTATGTAGAAAGAACATCACTGTTGGAATCGACTTTTTCAACTCCAAACTTTCTGAAACCTACGCATGATCAAGCATTCTCATGAAGATGTATCACCTGAGGGCTGGAGAGGTGGCTCAGCACGGGTAAGAGCCCTTGCTAGGCAAACACAAAGACCTGAGTTTGCATCCCCAGCATCATGTAAAACTCAGGTATGGCCACTCAGACTGTAACCCCTACTGTGGGGATTTAAGCTAAGCTAAACTTAGCTGGCTTAGCTCCAGGTTCATTGAGAGACACTGCCTCAATGGTATAAGACACACACATCACACACATGCACCACACACGTGTTCTCTCTCTTACACATTACACACGCACACTAACGCCTGATTTAGGCTCGACTATAAGTACCAAGTATATATGTTTTAAAGAGTAGAAGAAAATGGATTAAAGATTAAAATGTAACTATTTTGATATGTTAAGCTAACTAAAATATATTATTAAAATTAATTTCAGCACGACTTTGCATTCCCAGGTATAGATACTGAGGGATGTTCCCTTACATAAGGCACTTACATTACACATCTGCTACATAGACCTCCTCCATGAGTTCAAAATTGAAAATTAAGAGGTTCAAATGCTGAAGACCTTGGTGAGAAACTAATGATTTCTTCTGTGGGAGAGGGGCACCTAGCACACATTTACACACACACACACACACACACACACACACACACACACACACACACGTAAGCATACACATACAGACAACACAAGCATGCACACACACATATAAATTAACATTAAAAACCTCTAAGGCTGCGACTGGGAAGATGGTTCAGACAGCAAAATGCTGGCCATGCAAAATTGAAGACCAGAGCGCTCCCATATTTCCAGTGTTGGAGAGGTAATGACAGGATCTCCAGAGCTGGCCAGCTAGTCTAATCAATTGCTGAGCTGCAGGTTCAGTCAGACTCTGTCTCAAAAAAAAAAGCTGAAGAAGCAATTATAGACGATATTCCAACACACATATATGTGCACACACATGCAAGTGTACCCATAGGCCTGTGCACATAGACACAGAATTAAACTAAAAACTCAGCAGGAGAGGGCTCAGTAGTCAAGAGCACTGGCTGCTCTTCTAAAGGACCTGGGTTTGATTTCACAGCACCCACGTGGCAGCTCACAACCATCTGTAGGGATCCAACACTCTTCTGAGCACGTTGGGCACTATACACACAGTATACATACATGCAGGCAAAACATCATACACATAAAATTAAAAATAGAACCCTGGTGGACTGCCTCTTGTGGTGTGTACACGGTCATAGAAAGACTGCAGAGTCCTTTGACTATTTAAACAGCCCTTGCCCTCACAGTCATCAGGGCCATCACTGCCAGCCTCCACATTCAAAAGCAGAAGCCACATCTAAGTGACTGAGTTCGCCTTCCGTTCCCCACAAACTCTCTCTGATCAGCAAAGTTGGACTGTTTGGAATTCCCCAGTGATACTTTACTGCTTGACTCCTCCTTGCCTTGTGTCACCTAGTCTCCCTTCCTGGAATGTCCTCTCCATCTTTCTACCTGGCAGCCTTCAGTTGACCTTTCAAATCCTTTTGGAAACCGTCCCTGACACCCTACTCCTGTCTGCACCCACAGCTGACCAGCCACCGCACCCATGTTAGCTTTGTAAATTGGACATTCTTTCACTGTTGTTTCCCTGTGCTGTGTCTCTCGCTGATGCCTACCCAGCTGTGTGTTAAGTTAACACTGCCTTTTAAATTCTTTTTCCCTCCCCCAAAGCCTAGTATGGTGCCTGGAAATTGGCGTATGCCCAGTTTCCTAAATGCTCCATGTTTGCACAGTTTCCTCCATTTGCAGTTCTCTTGAGTTTTGAAGAAGCATCATAAAGGAATTGAAAACATGTTATAAAACAGTAACTAAAGATTATATTCAGGAGATAGGAGTAGAAAAGACTTCACACGCTCTACAGAATATCTCCCCAATAAATGTGATTGACTGGGTAAAACACTGGCCCTGTCCTGTCTCCCATGGACAGGCAGCTTTAACATAATGCTGGAGGCTTTTCTGTTGCCTTCCTTTGCTCATTCTATCCATCCTGAGGAATTGTTGTCACTGACACTTTGGACAGAACACTCTGTCAAGCAAGCTCGTACATAAACCACACTATACCGATACCAAGCAGCTGGTCAGGAAATAGCCCTTCCCAGTTGTGCCAGTTAAACTGAAAATACACGACAAGGGTATGTTAAAAGCCAAGAAGATGGCAGACTAAGCCTAGAGAACGGTCTTCAAAGCCTGAAGGGCTCAGTGGGAAGTGCTTGTCTACATTTACACGGCCCTGGGTTTTATACTCAGCGCTGCGGATAAGATCGATTCAATAAGAGTGTGTGGCCTCTCCTTAAAACTCACTCAACAGCCTGAGCACCACATAGCAGTGAACGCTTGGGACAGAGGAAACAGGACACGGCCTGTGGATGTGGCATTTGGCAGCGTTGGGAAACGCAGGCGAACACTCAGCATGCGCAGCATGACCTTCAAATGAAAGGACAGCTGTTGCTTATAGATCATAACTGTACAGATGTGGAAGCACCCTCCGCGTGACAGCTTCCAAACTGTGACTTTGTAGTAGTATCACAGAGGAAGGGGAAAAAGTCTCTGGCATGTCTCGTGGCTGCCACTCTAACGTAAGAAACTGGTTAAAACTGGTTACCTTTCACTTGGCATCCGTGACTACAAATGGAATGTAATGGAACATCATTTTCTTTTTAATAGCCTTGAAATTTCAATACTTGATTTCACAGACAACATACTAAATGAACTATTCCCTTGTGCTTTATACTAATTTTGTTACTTAGCTTTGGGGGTTGCAGAGATGGCTAAGTGGATAAGAACACTTGCTTAGCTGGCATGAGCACCAGAGTTCAGTAACTACACAACACACACACACACACACACACACACACACACACACACATACACACACCCATGCCTGCAACCTCAGTGCTATGTGAGCTGAAGACAGGAGGATTGCTGGAGCTTCATGGTTGCTAGCCTGGCTTTTAGTTCATGGAAAGCCCCTGTCTCAGGAGAATAAGGAAGTGACAGAGGACACATACCTCGTTCTCTGGCATTTGCACACACACAGACGTCTGTACCCTCATACCCACGTGCACACACACTACACATATCCAAACATACCCACAAGCTTTGTAGCTTCTTTTCATTAACTTAATTCAAAATTATTATTATTATTATTATTATTATTATTATTATTATTATTATATGTATTTTTAATGTTTCATCCTTACACTTACATTTTGGTGTTTTCTTACTTTCCCATATATGAATATTGGCACCACTTGTTATTTTGTGTTTCATTCATTCACTTAAAAATCTTAGGCCCTGTTAAGGCTTGGTGCTATTCTAAGCACCCCTGAAAAAGCAATAGTGGACAGACAAAAATTCTCACCCCTATACAATGTTACATTTTGATTGGCTTTTTCTGCATCCAGGCAGTTCAAATTCTAAGGCTCCCATAATGTCATTACCTGGTATGCCATGCTCATACCCAGGTGATAGTTCTAAAAAATATATGTGACTTGTATCAGCTAGATCTTTACCCCAATCTTGACGCACTTGTGATTGCTTTGTCTCTTATTATTCTGGCCTTTCTCCAATAAGCTTTTTATATAAACAGCTTTAACTGGTTCCTCCAGTAGCCTGGGCACTTTAAAACCATAATAAAGGCGGCTTGCTGGACGGGTGGCTCGCACTTGATCTGCATTCTGTAATCTTACCCAGGCTTTATTACACCGACAGCAGTACACGCCCCACGTTTCGTTTCTTCCTTGTAAACTGTTTTATCATCAATCACAGGTGTTCTCCACATTTCTCTTCCTTCCAGATAAACTATTAAGATTCTACTAGTTTAGCAGGAACCGTATGCCAAATAAGAAACTATGCTTTTGACCGTTTCAGCAGCACCTTCCCCCACCCCCACCCCACCCTCCACCCCCACCCCACAGCTTAGAAAAAGGGACAGTTTTAGAGAGGTCTCTCCAGCGGAAGTTGTCCCCTGTTATTGCATATAGCATATTGTAGCCCTACGTCATGAAATGATACACTCTTTGTCTGCAAAGCTACTGTGGTGATAGCCATTCTGCAGGCGCAGTAAACACCTGGCCAGCGTTTAGCACAGTGTCCAGCACACGGGCGACCCTTGCTTTCTCGGCCAGAGAAAAGAATAGTAGAAGTCGCTTATCTGAAGTTGAACACATGTTTTCAGGGCCTATGTTTCCAGCCAGTGGCCTTAGGATGTGGCCACTTATATGTGAAGAACCCGTAAGCTTTACAGGCTAGCGCTCCACAGTCACTCCCGGGGTATCCATTGCTTAAGAGCTCACTGGCCAAGGTAGTCAGATGAACTTTTCCCACTATTTGCCAATGCCTTTCTTTTCTGTTCTAAAATGTGTGTCTGAAATGCTGAACGATAAAAGTCTCCTTTGTTTTTGGAAGGCACTAGAATAGCAGAACATGCATTCAGAAGATTGCCGTGGCTAGACTCCAAGGTCACATGTGTGTGGGGTGTCTCCTACATACTATTTTAACTACTCTTTTTCCACATAACCCATAAACATCTTAACACTAGGTAACAATTGCCTCCCATTGAGCACCTACTATGTTGACTGGTCCATGCTAGGAGGAGCTAGACACAATGTGTGATGCTAACAAGCTGTAATTAATCTTTTTATAAATATCTTCAGGCAACAAAAGTTGGGGTGGGTCTTTAAGGTGGTCCCTCTGAGCAGATATGTACTCAGTCCAGTGAAGATGCACCTTTAAGAACCTTCCTTTTTTAAGTATCTCGTGGCTTGTACCACAATCTGCTGTATATTCTAAGTGGCAGAAAAAGATCAACCTTTGATTTTTTGTTTGTTTGGTTTGGTTTGGTTTTTTTTGGGGGGGGGGTTGGTTTGTTTTTTGGAATAGCATGTCATTCAGACACATCTGCGATGGGTAGCATGGATGCTTAAATTAGATAATTCCGCATTTCTTCAAACAGAATCAGAAGGGTACAAACCATATTTTCTTATGTTCCTGAAGCTGGGTGGTTTCCTCAAAGACGAATTTAAAGCACTGCAAGAAGGCTGGGCATAGTGGCTTACACCATGCTGAGGCAGGAGAATTCCTATCAATTCCAGGTCAGCTCGGGCTATAGAGTGGAACATCGTCTCAATTAATTAAAATAAAATAGTGAAAGACACCCTCCTTTCAAATAGAACACCGTCAAAGGTGATTATTTGGAGAAATGAACTAACTGTTCTGTCACCACTTCTGCGTGCTGTCTTATGGTTCATCCAGCTTAGGGGTACTAAAATGAAAGGACAAATGTCAGTGTCAACTGCTGTGGGTGGACACATGGGAGCACCAAAGCACATTGCCAGTTCTTTCGTTGAGAGTTAATGTTTATGTAGGTTTTGTAAAAAACGTTTCAGAATGGTATGTTCTCTAATCCAGAAAAAAAAATCTTACAAAGAAATATTCTTCCAATTCAGAGATCCACCTGCCTCTGCCTCCTGAGTGTTGGAATTAAAGACATGTGCCACTATGCCCAGTTCAAAGGAATATTCTTAGTTCATTCCTCAGAGAAAAAAAGAAAGGTTCAAAGGCGGAATGATTTGCCTAGTACCACAGATAGCATGCCAAATTGACCTAGAAAGCTGAGGCCTCTTCCCCTTCACCTCATGTGTACAGGCAGGTGCCTGCATGACGATGGCTGACTCCCAAATTTGCATCCCACCCCTCTCTCTGGTCTTCCTTCTTCATATAAAAACACAAGTACAGCAGAAAGCACTAAGGCCTAAAAAAAAAAATCACGAATGACTGAACTTATCCTGCTGTAAATGAAATAAAACCAACTCTGGCCCTAGAGGCAGGATCTAAGCCAAACTACATTATGTAGCTTGCTTGATATTTTTATGTGGATAAAATCAGATTAGAATCAAAACCACTAGCAAACAAGAATTAAGAGGGAAATAGCAAAACATGTAGTTTACAGCTTAGAGAGTTTATGTCAAAAGGAGAGTAAGAGGGGCGGGTATTACATGGAGAAATGGAAATGGCTTTCCTGATCTATGTCTAGGATACAGCTTGTGGGTCCATCATGCCGCTAAAAGCATCAGGTCTTTTGGTGGAGAGAGGTCCAGTTGCTTAAGCAACTGTCATCCTAGAAATGATGCTAAAGTATACACAATTAGTGGACACTTAAGAATGGCCGGCTGTCACAGCAAAGGCACTGGGTCTGAACTCCCACCTGGATTTGCGTTGAAATTCAAGTGGGTGGTAGTTTCAGAAAATGGGAAAGCCAGTGCATGGGGAAAGAACGGCGGGTAGGCTGGGCTGACCCCCAGAAGATTTAGGAGCCAGTTCTCTACTTCCTGTCACCACTGGAAGCAGAAAGAAACTGCCAAAGGAGTAGCCCTCATCTCTTCACTGTGCGCTGAGCCTGGCTCCACAGGCTTGTGGCCTCGGGTCAGGTAGCACCTGTACGCAGATCCAGTTTAACAGGCTGCTTCAGCTGGCTTAAAACTCCACATATTTCTTGAAGGAGAGGTTTGCTTTGGTCCCCGAATTTCTGTGAATTTTTGTGCTGCTTGCAGAATTGTCCTGAAGTCAAGTAAAATACTACGCACAGGGCTGGTGGATGCCTCAGTGGGCGAGGGCACTTACCACCCAGCCCGAGGACCTGAGTGCAGTTTCTGTAACCCACATGGTGCAAGAATGGAACTGACTCCCATAAGTTGCCCTCTGACTCCCACATGCACTCTGTGGTATGCTGTTACCACCACCACCCATAAATAAATAAATAAATAAATAAATAAATAAATAAAGCCTTTTTAAAAATGAAAGAAAGAGCAGTCTTAGTGTGGTGGTACCTGCCTTTAATCAGGAGGCAGAGGCAGGTCTCTGGGTTTGAAGCTAGCCTGGCCTACATAGTGAGTTCCAGGCCATCCAGGGCTATTAAGTGTAATCTTGCCTCAAAAAAACAAAACAAAAATAAAAACAACAACAACAACAAAAAACCCAAAGTAGCCTCTATGGCTCCAGGTACAGTAGTTGGCACTTAGCACCACTCGTTACCATCGCTGTGCTCTATTACTATTAATTACTATTATTGCTGTGGTGATAATGCCATGCCCGAGAATAGAGCAACGTGCGGAGGCAGGATGACTGGGTCCATGTGGACTTCACTAATATCAGCGCCATTAGCAACAGGGAGGATGAGAGTGAAAGACAGGGTGTGTCCTAACTGCTGGTGTTGGCTTTAATGACCACCTATCTGTCTATCTCAGAAGGGTAATTGTGGGCCATTTCCCTCCAGTCACCACTATACCATGGCATCAGGGACCGCCAGTACCTAAAGCACTGTGCTAGAATCACACACAGAAATGAAGAGGTTCCTGAGCTGCAGAGATGCCCAACAGTTAAGAGCACGGGCTGCTCTTCTGGAAGATCCAGCTTGGATTCCCAGAGCTCACATGACAGCTCACGACGGATTCCCAGAGCTCACATGACAGCTCACGACTGCTTGTAACTTCAGTTCCAATACCCTCTTCTGGTCTCTTCTGGTTCTAGGCAGGAAAGTGGTACACATACATCTATGCAGACAAAACGCCTATACAAGTAAAATTTAAAAATTTATTAAAAGGTTGCTGTGGTGAACACCTGATAAGAGCCTCGAACTTCATGTTTATCATTCTGTTTAATCCCCTCAGCTGTCCAATAAGAGTTGCCCAGAGTCACACTTACATGTTCACCACACACTGATGTCACTAGGGGGAATTGTCTCTGCTTTCAGTGAGCTCGCAGCGTAGGGAGACTGGACTCTGATAAGTTGTGCTTCACAGCTTTACATACCCTGACTCCCATACATGCACACACATGCATTGACACACACACACACACACACACATACACACACACACACACACACAAGCTGTGCTTTACCACATAACCAAGATCTTACCCCACACACATATGTCTGAATGTACATATACCTTATAAATTACACGCACATTGCACATACATGCACACACAGTATACACGGCATATATGCTCATGGACATTATGCATATTTTATACTACACATGCACACAGACACCGCAGAGCTGGAAGCACAGAAAAACAAAGTAGCTACACAGAAATACATGATGGAAACGTACAGACTAAGACACAGGGAGACACCTGAGTCAGAATTACATAGGGCCCACTGGGAAAGACTTTCTGGGTCAGCTGAAACTTACACTAAAGTTTAAGACAAAAGGGATTTGTCTCTTAAGTGGAGTGAATCCGTGTTTTCCGGTAAGAATGTGAGGAGCAAGGGCGCGGAGGAGGACAAGAGCCCACAGTGAGCGGTGCAATTGTTATTAGCTGGAAGAGAGTTTCAAGCAGACCCGAAGGTCACTCACACAAAGACACTTCAAGACTCAACCGTGTGTGTGTGTGTGTGTGTGTGTGTGTGTGTGTGTGTGTGTGTGTGAACATCGTATCTGTTTATCTGTGAACATCGTATTTCCTGAGTAGAGAGTGTCACCACTGCCTGTAGAACCACTGGCTTCTACCAAGATAATGCTAAAATGATGCTTGAGATCATCCCTGGCGCTTTTCGCCTCCTTCATCATTTTCTTCTGACGGGACCATATAATCTTTGTCTTTAGGTGTCCCTGAATTTTAACAGTAACCTCTCGTGGGCATCTACAGCACCCTACAGTGTGCTTACAGAGCACCCTGGTGCCTACAGGCTTAAAAAAATTACAATGGTCATCAACTGTCAAGTGCAGAATATGATCATTAATTGTAGTTGAAATGAGTTATTGTGCATTTTCTGCCATTCCTTTCCAACAAAAGACCACAAGTATTTGTAGGGAAAGACTATTTTGCAGCTTGACATGTCGAAACTTGCTTTTGTAAGATCTGCTAATGCATTTCCAAGGAAATATGTTTGCTTTTCTGCCTGCTATTTTTATAGCCCATTTGTTTGTGAGACTAAGACTTTAAACAATAAAATATCACGGTCCCAGGCCCCCGGCATCTCCTCTGGGGAGGAAGCGGGGTCTAGAAGTGAAACCACACCAGATGATGGGAATGCTCTGTCTGACTCACGTCCCTCCCTCAGCCTTGGTTTCTTCACCCAGGATGTGGAGACAGCCACTGTTCCTAATCAGTAATGAAAGCCTGACTGCTCCCCACCCCCACATGCCAAATACGTCAAAGACAATTTTTTTTATAATATAAAATAACAGTGCATTCCCAGAAAGAATTAATGTAAACATACAAATCAAAATAAAATGTATTATATTCAGCAGACAAAAGGGAAGGGGTCTTTCTGGGTGGTAGTATGTTTGCCAAACATACTCAGGGCCCTAGGTTGTGGCTCCAGCACGGTAAGGAAAAAAGTGATGAGGCAGACAAAAAACAAACAAATAAAAGCCACACACTGTCAAATTCATAGGTTTCCAGACAGCGCAGGGGTCTCTGCGACCACCAAGGCCAGCAGGGTAGTGATCTATAGGAGATAAGAAGGTAGTTTGGTTTAACACAAACCAGTAGCCAGTGCTGGTTAAAGGAACATTTGACTGAGTAATTTATTGTAAGTATGGTTCGGAGAAAAGAAGTTTCTGGCCATAAATAATTCAACCCCATGTGCACAATAAAACTTAAGACATGACTACATTGAAACTCTTTGTAAAATACACGCAATGTCTTTCATAAAGATGGGGTTCTATAGACTGAGAAAAACAAACTCATGATAAAGATCTGGGTGGCGGGGGGTGCTCTGGTGTATCTCAGCCGCACACATAGTGAGAAGCCACCACAGCTGTCCCCGGCCTTCTGGGCGGAAAGCAGGTTACACATCTCTCCCTTTGAAGAGACAGCCCTGTGTGTTTAACATTCCTGGTTCGCTCAGTACTTATCTGTGAGCACAAGGACCTCTGTACCCCCCCACAGGAAAGAATATGTGGCCTGATCACACTTTGGATAGCACTTCCTGGGCCATTTTCTTCTTAGGCTTTCCGTCAAAATACCTTTGTATGGCTCTGCACAGGGGCATCTTTGGATTAGAAATCATTCTTTGTTCCTGGACATCTCGGAGCCTTTCTCAGCTTTGTTTCTTAAGGTCAAAAATCATTCTGAATCATTCCTTGATCGCTGAAAATAGGCACTACCTCCTTGTAAGGACAGCCCCCTCTCCCACACCACCATCATGGATGCCTCTAGAACTTTATACTGATCAGAAGTGATGGCCTGCAGTAGACATCATAGACATCAACCAGACACTAATGGGAAATACTTGTGCAATTATCCTTCTTTAAATTTCTCTCATTAAAGGATGGTATTCAACAAACCCCACCATATTAACTACTTTTCTATTGCTACAATAAAACACCATGGCCCAGGCAACTTATAGAAGAAAAGAGCTCACTTGGGCATGGGTACGGAGGGTGAGAGTCCCTGATGGGAGAGCTCACATCTTGAACCACAGACACAAGCAGAGAGAGCGAACTGGGACTGACACGTGGCTTTTAAACCTCCAGTTCTGCCCCCAGTGACATAATTCCTCCAGCAAGGCCCCACCTCCTAAACCTACCCAAGCACCAACAATTGGGGATCATACATTGAAGCTTCTGAGTTTATGGGGGTCATTTTATTCAAACCGCCACACACATGACACTCAATGTTTTATTATGAAGTAGGTTTTGTATTAGACAATTTTGCACAATTACAGGCTGATGGCAGCATTCTGAGCATGTGTGAGGTAGACTAAGCTAAGCTGTCATATTTGGGAAGCCAGGCATAGGTGACAATGGACTGTCGACTCGATCAGATTAGAATCACAGTGGAAACAAAATACTGTCCCTATCTGTGAAGGATTAAGTTTAGATTAGGTTAATTAGGTGGGACAACTTAGTCTAAATGTAGGAGGCACTATTCCAGAGGCTGGGGTTGAATGAAGAGACAAAATCGAGCTGAGCATCAACATTCATCGCCCCCACTTCTTTCTCTCTGTGTCTCTCTCTTTCTCTCTCTCTCTCTCTCTGCTTGCTGACTGTAGATGCAATGTGACCAGCTCTCTCATGGTCACAATGCCACGACACACTGCACCCTTAAGCTGTGACACGAAATAAGCACGTCCTTCCTTAAGCTGTCCTGTCAGGTATTTTGTCTCAGGGATGGTTAAGTAAAGCAGTTCAGGCATTTTCGATCTGAAGTAATTTTTGATGTGTGATGGGCTTATCAGGGTGCCATGCTGTAATAAGTCAGGAACGCTAGGCTTGCCTAAATAAGTCCCAAATGTCCGTCGCCCATGGGCTTTCCAGAGGAGATTCCAGAGGCCTTCTGTAGCTGTTTCTAAGTCAGACTTAAACACTTGCAGGCAAAATGCCATGTCTCTAGTTTCTGGTCCAGAAAACAGGGACAAGAGAGTCATGGGTGACAGAGCATGCCTATCCTCAGCATTACTCTTTCATCCCTGGGAAAGGATAACTGATAAAACAAATTAAAGAAGGAAAGATTTGCTCATGGTGGCAGAAGCCTTTAGTCATTGATCATGGTATGCGCATACAGGCCATGGAGTTGTTCACCAGAGTAGTTCAGGAGAAAGCGAGAGTGGCCCAAACTATGGCCAGCTGGGGGGAAATGTGTTCAACACCTAAGCCTGTGGGAGACATTTCCGATTCAACTCATAACATCCTCCTTCCAGCCCTTGCTTTCAGTGACCTCTGTTCCCTCCATCAGTGGCATCTGTCTCTGCAAGATTATCCTCAAGCAGCCACCCTTCCTTATTATATGGAAAGGTTTTTCTAGAATGACCTCATGCCTGTGACATTAGAGAAAGCAGAAAACAGCCAATGGATATCCTGCTTCATTGTCTCTAAGAAGAGGAAGTCCAAGGCTGGGAAGAAGCAACATCTTAAACTTCAGCAGTATGTACACTCCTGTGCCCCTCTGCCCTGACCCCACGAGGTAGTGAGGTGACCCACTCCTGACTCTTGCTCCTACACACAGCATAATGACTATTTAACCAGAGTCTAAAACACAGAAAAATTTAACAAGAGAGATCCCGAAAATCCTTGAAAAGGGAGAACAAACCATCTACATGTGATTTTTTTTTCTGTAAAGCAAAGCCCCAGTTGTAGCCACAGTTTTAGAAGAATCCATTTTTTTAAGAAAGTTTAAAACATCTCTGTTAAAATGGGGGAAGTAGCTCTCTGTATCTTCAACCTTAGTTCCCCGCCGTATGAGATTCAAGCCTTGTTAATAGTTATTTTTTCACATAGACAGTTTCCCAAGTCACATATCCATGCCCTAAATCATAGGCATTAAAAATGAATTAGAGTAGAAAAAAACAATCACTAATGTTTCATTATAGTAAATGTGGGCACTATTTCTGGTGGCAGGGTATGTACTGGGTCTCTCTGTAAGATAAATGTCTTACCTGGGCCGTGTCCAAAATGGACTGCCATCCATGAATGCTGAGCTTTAGCTTGCGGACATGAGTGTGTGCAGCAATGACCCAGCAGTGAGTTAAAATACAGTTCCCAGGCTTTGCCTACTCAAAATCTGCACATGTCCGCATGACACAGGAAATCTTTGAGCACATGGGACAGACACTCACCTGGCAGCACTGACTCCACTCAGTGTGTTAGCATCAGTTTAGCTTCCCCCACTCTGGCTCTCTGCATGCCTGGCTCCCCGAGTGCAGCTCCAGTTATCTGGTGACTGCAATAGCAAGTGTCCCCTGGCACTTGGGATTGCAATAAGGATGACAGTTTGTGATTCTTGTGTTCCTGGGGGTATTGCTCAGTGCTAGAGTATTTGCTTAGCATGCACGAGGCCCTGAGGTTCATTCCCAGCACAGGAAGAAAGGGGGAAGAAAGGGAGTGGGAAGAAAGGTTTGGGCGGGGGGTGGGGGCGAAGAGAGAAGAAAGGAAAAAAGTAGGAGCCTGGAATAGGGTTTGGTATTCAGAGCTTTAATGTTTCTACAAGATAATAAATTAACACTTAAAGTACTAGTTTATATTTGTGTGTGTGTGCGTGTACACACACACACACACACACACACACACACACACACACACACACATACACACACACACACGGAACACTTTGAAAATCTTTGTTAATGGCTTTCTATCTCTCCAACCCCGAAGTTAGTTTTCCTGACTTGGCCATCTAATTATCCTCAATACTCAGCTCCTTCACAGAACCGTCTTGGGCTATTATTTCAGCTCATTTCATTGTCTTGCTTCTCCAAAAGAATGTAGATCATTATGAGGCAACACAACGTGAACTGATCTAACCACGACGTTATTTGTGGTTATTTCCCTAAGCTTGTAATTTGGTTGAAACAAATATAAATCCATTCTCAAGCCTCTCTTGAGAGATGAGAAAAGTCAGGCACGATACAGGGCGTGCCACCCTACTTCTAGACAAATGCCAAAGCATGGCAGCCATGCTCAGTCCCTGCCAGCATTTTCACTCTTCTCTCTGGCACCTCATAAGCAGGATGTCAGTACCATGCTGGGTAACCTCAGGAAGAACGTGCACTGGAACACAGTAAGGGAGATGGCAGGGAGAGCCGTGTACATCCACTTTACAGGTGCCTCTGAGATGCAATGTCCCCAGCTACAAGAGTTCGCTCCAAAGAAGGTTTATTGTTCACAGCAGGACCACCACAAAACATGAGAGGAGCCAGGCCTTTTTTGCTGATGAAATTTATTTTTTATCCTTTCCTCAAGACTTCCTGGTGACTCCAGTGATAATAAATATGATTCAAGTGCAAGCAGAACTGTAGGTAAGGATGAGGTGAAGGGAAGAGTTTATAAGGAGGATAGGTAGCTTTTAGCAGATAATAGCAAATGAATAGACAGATTATAGATAGATAGATAGATAGATAGATAGATAGATAGATAAATACATACATACATAATAGATAGATGATAGCTCAATATGTATAGCAATATATGATGGATTATAGATGATAGATGAATAGGTAGCTGATAGAGAAAATAAATTATAAGCATTAACTTTATGCAAGGTGCTATACTAAATGCGTTTCTAAGAGTATCCCACAAAATAGATAGACTATTATTCTATACTTTGTGGTTATGTTTATTTGCTTGCTTTTTGGTTTTGCTTGTTTGTATGTGGTCTTTGGAGAGAGCATCTCACGTAGCTCTAGCTGGCCTGAAATCCAATATATAGCCCAGGCTGATGTCAAGCATTCTGTGCAGTGGATGATGACCTTAAACTCCAGGTCTTTCTGTCTGCAGTGTCCCAGTGCTGAGATTATAGATCAATACACCGTACCAGGTTGTACAGTGCTGGGGATACTGGACCCAGGGCTCTGTGCAAGCTCTGGCAACTGAGCACGCTACAATGAAGCCACATCCCTACTAGCAGGCTCTGTTTTAAAAAATGATGAAATTGAGGATAATCGGGATTATGTCATTTCTAGGTCACTACACAGAAAGTGACAGTGTCAGGATTTGATACCAGATAGCCTGACTCCAACACCCATGTTTTTCTCCTGAAAATTTCCGTTCTCCTAAGCATAAAGAGGAAGGTCAAGCTGACCAGACTTCCTTTGCATGCTGTAGTGCAGTGGCTCTCAACCTTCTTGATGCTGCAAACCTTTAATACAGTCTATGCTGTGGTGATTCCCAACCCTAAACTTATTTGCACCGCTACTTCATAAGGACAGTTTGCTACTATTATGAATTATACAGTAAATATTTTGGGAGATAGAGGGTTGCCAAGGGGGTCGTGACCCATGGGTCGAGAAATACTGCTATAGTTGTATCTGTAATGTTCTGTGAAGGTTTGGTCTCTGGTGTGGTGCTCTCGGGAAGCAGCGGAGCCTTTAGCAGGTGGAATCCTGTGACCAACGTTACATATCCAGGCCTTCTAAGGGAACTGTGAGTCTTTGGTCTCCTCTACCTCCTGACATGAGGTAGACGGTGTTGCTGTGAACACCACTTTGACATGCTACATCTCCCCAGGGCCCGAAGCAAAGAGGATGACCAGCCACAGTCTGAAACCTCCATAACCATGAGGCAAAGAAACCTTTTCTCTTTGCAAGTCAATGTAGCTTGAACATTTGTTACAGTACTGGGAAGCTGGCTAACGATGCCTTTTTTTTTTAACTTGTGTTGTTTTGAGACAAGATCTTGCTTGGTATGTGGCCTGTGCTTGTCCCCAACTTGAGGTCCTACTTCTCAGCATCAGGAGTGCATTATGGGTACACACCACCATGTATGGATGCACTTTCACTTTGTACTCAGTAAAATGTTTGAGGATGGCTGAGAAGTTCCTTCTCGAGGAGATGCTGGGAACTCTGAGTGCTGAGGAGGGCCGTGATAAGTGATGCCTAATGCGCCTACAGTGTGACATCCTAAAGTCTCACTGACCAAGGAGACCAAGCTTTGTTAGTATTTAACTCTAAAGCTGAGATGGCTATAGGCATAACTTGGGATTTAGTTGTAGGTGTTAAGCAGTCTGAACCGTATTTAGAACATTTGATGAAAGAGCACAGGCATCTCTGTGTTCTGGTGACGTCGTAACTGCATTTCCCCCACCACCCCAGCACTCACACGTACATATTCAAACATTTCATTCCACCTCGTTCAAAATTTCTGCTCAGCAATGTCCATTCCTTGGGCCTGGTGGCATAAACTTGTAATGGCAGCTGCTATGGAGGCTTGGGTCGGAGGATGAAAAGTTTAAGTGTAGGCTGGAGGGAAAGGGTGAGGCTAGCCTGGATGACTTAGTGGAGATCTAGCTTCAAAATTAAAAGTAGAAAAAGAGCTCAGTGGTGGAACACTTGCCTACCATGTGCAAAGTAAAGTCCTGTGTTTAATTCCTTGTACCACCAAGAAATGAAAGTAACAAGTTAGTAAAGGAAGGAAGGAAGGAGAGAGAGAGGAGAGAGAGTGAGAGAGAGAGAGGAGAGAGAGAGAGAGAGAGAGAGAGAGAGAGAGAGAGAGAGAGAGAGAGAGAGAGAGAGAGAGTAGTCTTCCTGGGCTGTGTCTCTCTGACCACTCTTTCCCAGGAGGTTTTGCACCATGACCCCCTTTTTTTCCTCTGTCTTTCCCACAGGGACTGCACCTGTCTTAGGAGTTGTGATCAGGCCATGTCATCTTTGTGTAGTAGCTTAGAGTCTGGCTCATGCCACTAAAGACACTTAAGGATTCAGTAATGAATTAATAAATAAGTCATAGCAGCATGGAGCCTCTAAGTCTGAGGCAAGGACCTTCATCTTGCAGCTCATAACACGTTCACAAAGTGTAAATAAGCACTGCGTGTGCCAAGAGCCCAGAAACGTCAGCAGAGCCCTCGGGTTGCAGAGTGTTATGGTTCTTAGAGTGGAAGACCTTGGAGAACAATTGTTCTCACTTGTCACCGCAGATACACAAAAAGTGTCCCTGGGCTCCTGGGAGCAGCTGCTGCCAACAGACACTGCAGCAAGCAGGTCCTCTCTGAGTCTACCAGCCTGCTGGAGGGCTCCAGGGACAGATGAGGTTGAGCCAGGAGCATGGCCTTGCTTTTCACTGTGCTTTCAAATGAGGTTGTCTTGATGTGTTTTGTATTTTTACACAGAGAGACTGTAGTCCAAGGTCACGGATATAACTTTGCTGGCTGCAGAATGCAGCTTTTCTGCACCCTTGACAACTTCCTAGCGCTTTCTCCAAAATTATGTGAAGGCAAATCTCTAAGAGACCTTCAGTGACCAATCAGCTTCAGTTCTGTTGAAATGTCCCCCTCCATCCGCTCACCGCTACACACACACACACACACACACACACACACACACACACACACACACACTTCATTCTTGCTCGCACACCGTGGCCAGAGGAGTCCTGATAGAAACTTGTCCGTTTTCTGCCAGGCTAGGACTGTAGAGACACAGAACCCTGTCTCTTACAGTAGAGAGGAGCTTTCAGCACAGCGTTACCATGTTAAGACAAAGACTGACAAATTCTGAGAGCTGGCCCAGCTCCAGAACTCTAAAATCTAATTTTATTTGATGTCATCTCCCTATAAACTCTGCCCCCTGCTCAACTAACATAGGGGAAAATGGGGTTTTCCTGTGTTGGGCAGCCACCTGAATTCATTATGAACACTCCTGAAAATTTCTGGCCATTTGGAGGACTGAGCCTCTGCAGACTCACAGTGCATCCAGCTAGCCTGGGATGAAGGCTCAGAGGGAGAAGATGCTGGAACCATTGTTATAGATTTTCCTGGCAGTGGCTTTCCACAGACTGGAATCGAAATGATAATTGGTGCCGATGTCTCAGAGGCCAACGGAGAGCAGGGAAAGCTCTCTGGCTTTCTATAATAGTGTCTCTTCCTGAACCGAGTAATGACCTTGACATAGCTTCAAGATGAATTCACACAGGGAAAGAGTCTAGGACCACCACCTCTAAACAGCAGCTGATTGCCTCATAGAAACAAGCACAGCGATGAGAGAAAACGATTTCTCTTTAAAAAGAGTCTCCACTACCAACTCAGGTACCCATAGAACCATAGCTCTGTCTTGTCAGGAAGTAAACCTAAATGAACAAATAAGCCAATGACATTGGTGGATGTTTTCAGTAATGAGCCTGTTTCTCGGGGCAGTGGTGAGAGGAGAGAGATGTTTGTTTGTCCTTTCTGGCTGCAGATGGCATTAAAACATACTGTTAAATAATAAATGTCCATTAACTAGTCTTGCAATAATTGCATCTTATGATCATATAGAACCGCATTTTACATCAAAGTGCAACCAGGTAAAAGTACCCCACCCCCACTGCAGATACGAGCCAATAACAGAGAGTTTTGTTAGAAGGATTAACTGTCAGAATGACATAGGAACCCAGTGTCTCTCACACGTAGCTTCACTGGCTTATAGCACCAACATCTTTCTCCATCAAGAAATGAACCAGGAACCAGGCATAAAGTTATAACATTTGTTTGCACTATTTCCCTTGAAAGGCACGTGTGAACTGAGACTTGGTGGTGAAACATTTGGCTAGCATGAACAAAAGTTCTTGGGTTCAATTCCCAGTACTAAAAAGAAAAGGGCAGATGTGTGGCTCGACACAGAAAGTGTTTTAGTCTGTGTCCTGTTGCTGTGGTATGTGGGAAGGACTGTAAGCTTTGTCACAGGTGAAAGCAGTCTTGGCGGGCTTTGCCCTTGGACACACCATGGATACTCCCTGAGATTAACCTTGAGATAGACTGGGTGGAGCCATCCTGGGCCTGGAATTCAGGAAGGGGACAGAGGGACTCCACCTGGACTTTTGTGTTTCTAATCGACCCTCAATGGGAGGCGGAGACCACCCCTTGCATGTGAGAGACAGGCAGGCAGAGAGGAGAGAGGAGCAGCAGGTTCAGCTTTAGCCATGTGGATCTTGGATCGGGAAGAGGATCAGCGAACCGGCAGGACCAGTGCGCAGGCCAGAGACACCTAGAGATCCATCCCATGCAATGGCTACCAGAAGGTTCACTCTTGTTTCCCTTTAACCTTTTTTCCCTTTTGTGTAAGCTAGCTGGGTTGTATAATAAAGTTTAATTAAGACACAGAGCTAACAGTAGTAAATGTCATGACCGAAAGTGACCTAGTGGGGAAAGGGACCCTTGGCTTATGATCTACACTCCGTCATCAAGCAAGGTCAGGACAGGAGCACAGGGAGGAACCTGGACGCAGGAGCTGGTGTGGAGACCTTGGAGGAGCGCTGCTCACTGGCTTGCTCAGCTTGCTTTCTTATCCTACCCAAGATCACCTCCCACGGTGGCACTGCCCATAGCGGGCAGGGACCTCTTATACCAATCACTAATTTTAAAAAAATGCCTCACAGAGAGCTCTACAGACAATAGGGTGGAGGTGCTCAGCAAATGTTCCCTCTGCCTGGATGACTCTAGCTTGTGCCAAGCTGACAGGAAACTAACCAACATAGAAAGAAACTCTATGTAGGCTCTACCACAAATTCAGGGTAAGTATTTTAACTATTTGCCATTTAGAACTATAGAGGAAACCTGCTAATATTCATCACCCTCTAGGGCAGTCAAGAACTTGAACAGAGAGATCAGGAGTGCCATTTTGTCATTAGTAGCCATTAGCATCTGTGCATACGATGAGACTCCCAAGATCATCAGCACTCTCTGATCGCCTACATCCATGGCAAGTTTCTGCTACAGTGAGGGTGCTTCAGATGAAGAGCTGGATACAAAAATCTGCTCTTCGCCCTCATTTCTGAACTCCAGGGAGACAGAGAAAAAGAGGTCTTCTCAAAATAAAGGCTTTAGATTGCTAATAGTCATTTTTGTGTTCACATGTATGCAAGTATGAATGCGTTAGAGACCAGAAGACAACCTTGGGTGTCATTTCCTCCTCAGACACCTCCTCAGATGTTTTTTGAGACAGGGTCTATCACTGAGACCTCCCACTTAGGAGCCAGAGGGATCTGCCTGTCTCCACCTCCCCAGGGCTGGGATTAAAGTGTGGACTGCCAGATCCAGCTTTTTACGTGCCTGATGTGAATTACACTCAAGTCCCCACACCACCACAGCAAGCGCTGCGTGAAGTCAGCCATCTCTCCAGATGCCTGTATTTCTAGTGTTCAATAGGAGACTTCGTGTGCTTTTAGCATTAACAGGGTGTGGCTGGCGGTGGGTCTTGGAGAAAAGCCTATTATTTCATGATCCTATATGCAGTCCCATAAAGAGTTCAAAGTGAAGAACTTAGGGCAGGGCAGCTAAACAAGGGTATAATCTAAATCCCTCAGTTGCCTTGGTGATGGCTTTGCTGGGATGTGCTGCCTCCTACCTTGTACTCCACCTTAATGGATCAGCATTAGGGTGGAGGTGCTCAGTGCATCCAGCTTTGCCATGTGAGATGAAGGTATATTAGATGCAATGAGCACAAATGATGTGCAAAAAATATGCTCTTACTTTGATGATTATGTGCTTCCCATCTTAGTCAATTATTCTGAGCCTCAGAGCAATCAGGAGAGGCCGGAGAAAGCCAGATCTGACAGTAACTTCCTTGTTGTATTTTCAGACTGCCCCTCACTCAGCCCATACACTTACAAATTGTATATTTCTATAACATACATTATATTTTATATCATTATAATTATATCATTATAATTTAAGAAGGAAGCTTTAACATCAACTGTAAAATTGCGTTAGGCTGATAAGCAATTTGACTACCTACCATTACTTATAAAGCAATCTATCAGTTGTTTCTGAGTGAACAGATACTCAACACGAACAGCTAAAGGGAGGAAGAGGTTACCCTAACTCACAGTTTCAGGGGACACAGTCCATCATGGCAGGGAAAGCGTGACGCAGGAGTCTGAGACGAGGTGGCTGGTCATACTGTGCCACAGAAAGCAGATGGACGGTTCTGCTTCTCCTTCTATTCCATCTGGGGCTTCTGCCCATGTGGGGAGGGGGGTGCTGCTCACAATCAGAGTGGGTCTGCGCCCCTCCTGTAAGCATTTCCAGATATATTCTCACAGACACACACTGTGGTGTGTTTCCATGGTGGTTCCAAATCCTGTCAGGTTGACAAGATCAACGGTCACAGGCAGAAACATAAACCACTGGGATTTAGGTCATATGTACATTAGGCCTGGGTTGAGGAGGACAATGGATGCAAATAACTGCCCTTCATACCCTCCCCCACCCCCATCGAGTTAATAAGTCTCCTGTCACTGTAATGAAATGCTTGAGATGATCAGCTTACAAATGAGTTGTTGACTCATAGAGAGAGGTTCTGGTATATGACTGGATGGTATATAACTGGTTGGCCCCATTGCTTTGGGCTCTTGTGAAGCTACACATCATGGTTGAGTGCACGACAAATCAGAACTGCTTACACCAACCTCCATAGAGCAAAAATGAGAAGAAAAGAGCCAGAACCCCAAATTCCCCTCAAAGGCATGTCCTGATGACTTAAGACTTCCCACAATGCCCTTCCTCTTAAAGGCTCCATCTCCTCCCATTGACACTATACCAGGGACCAGTCCTTTAACAGATGGACATTTGGGAAACACTGGTCTAAGCTACAGTGCCCTTCAGTCCTCACTACCTACCATGTTGGATATAAAGAGAAGGGAAGGAGGACCCTCACTCTCTCAGGGGCATGCCGCCCCCACATCAGAGAGGCCTATGCTGGCATTAAATTATGTGAAGAGTGACTAAATGACCATATTCCCCCAACAGTGGGCTCTTTGGGTACAGGGACATAATTTGAGAAGGCTGATAATGTACTCTGTTCTCAGCTCATGAAGAACAGCTGATACCCAGTGGTAGTTCCTACATGAGGACCAACCTGCACTTACATGATCGACTTCTCACATCTTTCCCTCAAGACGTTTTCACAGTAGTAATTGCATTTAACTGGAGGGTTTTGTGGACAGTGTCCTGGGCCTCTTTGTTATATAGATTTGCTTCAGTGTGTTAAAAACTTAAGGGGTTGTAATATACATCCTAGGTCAGGAGAAATGAACCACGTAGGAAGTGTTAATTGCCAGCTTGACAAAAATCTAGACTTAATCAGGAGATGAGCTTCTGCACATCCCTGGGAGGGGATTATCTTGGTTGTGTTAACTGACAGGAAAAGACCTGCCCACTGTGGGCAGCACCATTCCCCAGCTCAGAGTGGGTAAGTGGAGAAAAGGAGGAGGGCAGCAGCACACGTTCCCCAGCGTCAGTTTCAGATGGCAAATGTCTCATGTCTTATGCTTCTGTGGCCTTGACTTTCCCACCACGGTGGAGTATATCCTGAACCGTAAGCTAAGACAAGCCATTTCTCCCTTACGTTTCTTTGTCAGATATTTTACCACAGCAACAGGAAAGGAAACTAAAACAAGAAAGTATGATCAGGTCGTAGTAAGAAAAGACCCAAGACTTGGACACATCTCTTAGAGCCATGAGTGGGGTCACTGTCTGTTAGAGATGCTGGGGTGGCCAGAGTGGTGAATGTGGCAAGCATGGGCAGCAACAGTTATGTATCCTTCTGTACCTCAGCCTTCCTCATGTCCGTACAATGGAGATGGAAATAGCAGCCGCTCACGAAATCGTTCTGACTGGCCACCTGGCATGTAACATGGTGACTGGCACTTGTGTGTTCTTCATGAGAATTAACTGCTGCTGTGTTGTCTGTTAAAGCTGTTGGAGTAGAATGCAGAGAGTGTGGTGAGGCTTGAGAAGGGGCTGGGAAAAGTACAAAGGAAATGGAGCTGCTCAATCTTCTGAAAGGCCAGCGAAAAGCTGGATACTCTACTGTAGCCAGTCGGCCTTGCTTCCTGAGTCCAGAGGCAATGGGACCAGCCAGCCTGCCTGCCACCATGCCTCCCCTGGCTCTACCATGGCCTCTCACCATCATAGATGGTATCTAAGTCACCAGCCAGGTGATCCTTTTCTCTTTTTAGATTGCCTTTGTCAGGATATTTTATCACAGCAACAGAAGGCGCTAACGAAGGCAATGCTTTTCATATGAGTGTTCACAGAAAAAAAAATGAGAAATAGGCTTTTACATAATGGCCCCAAATATTAAGTGTTGCCATGCCACACTTAAGAAGGCTTTCCTTGAAGGCTGTTACCTGATACAAGACTATGAGTGCCCACCCTCCACAATGCTGCACAAGCAGCATTGATTTCAGGTTAATCCACGTCAGTTATTCAATGATTGCTGTATCTGTATGTTCTGCATCCTGTCTTACAATCTCAACATAAATTAAAATTTAATGCCTCTTTTATATTAAATATTTATATGATACAAACTCATTCTCCACAGATCTGTGACTTTAAAAAAAAAAGGATCATTTCAATAAAGAAAAAAAAATGACTTGAGATTCTTAAACTGTGTCACAATCAAATAAGCAAAAGTTGCTCAAATAACCTTCCTGTGCATGAAGGTGAAAGCTCTTTCTCATAAAGACACCCTGGGGTTCTCTGTGCAAAGTCAAAGAAGGAATTACTCTGGAATAATTGAGGTCAAGAGCATGGAGACCTTGTGGCGCACACAATGGTGTGCTTCCTTTCCCCCAAGCACATCTTGTCAGTGTGGAAATTTTCATACTACTACTCAATGTAGGGCAATAAAGACTATATTTAAGGGACTGGAGAGTTGGTTCAGAGGTTATAAGCTCTTACTGCTCTTAGAGAGAACCTGGGTTCAGTTCCCAGCTCCTGCAAGAAGCTCATAACCACCAGTAGCCCTCTCTCTGTGTCTGTCTGTCTGTCTGTCTGTCTCTCTCTCTCTCACACACACAGAGAAATAAACAAACCTTTTAAATGAATATATTTAACATTTCATATTTTGATTTTGGCTCGATATCATTCCCCAAATTAAGAGCTGTGAAAAGAACTCCAAAACTATGGGGTTTTTTATTGAAAAAATTTGCATGTTTTTGATGTCCTACTTTATTTCTTCACTTATTTTGAAATACTGGGATCAAAGTCAGGGAATTGTTCATGCTAGGCAGGCCCTCTGCTGCTCAGCTATACCCCTGGGCCATCGATGCCGTGTTTATGTGATCATGTAAAACATCTCATTCTTTCCTTTAAAATATTCTATTCATATCATTCCTGTTGTGACAACTTTATGAAGGGGGCAGCAGACACTGAGCCTTACATATTACATCTTTCCCCTTTAATCACTGTTCTCGGCATCACAGCCGTTTGCTTGTGCATCTGTTAATGGTACTGAGGCAGTGCTTAGGCATTGGGAGAAACGGAAAAGGCACATGACCACGAAGGAAGGGGGACAGTAATTTGGAGGCAGAAAGGGAGGCCACTGGGGTTTAGAGGCAGCACAGGGAAGGCTCTGGAGCAGGAGGAGGGCTTGTTTCTCCCTGTGCTTTGTAATGAAAGCCCTCCTCTGTTGCTACCAGGAGGCATTCTGACATAGTGGGTTTTGAGGCTGCTGCTCCTTGTGGATGCATTTCTGTACTGAGGTAAGGTTTCCTGTGGTCACTCAGAGCACTGCCTGTCTGCAACTTCCTCTGTAGTCACTTGCTAACTCTAGCAGCTCTAATTTCTACAACAGAAAACCCACTCCTGGGGTATTAGTATGCAAGGCAGATTTTGCTAAGTTTCATGGTAGAGACAGAAGAGGCAATGGCTCCATATGGGTCATTTCCGTTTCACGTCCCTTCCCTTCTTTCTTCCTTGGAGATGCCTTCTAGCCCTCCGTGACCTTCCAAGTCTGACTATCCTCAAGCCCAGCAGCTCCCTCAGCATCCATGTGGACTGCCCATTGTCCACTTTTCATCGCCATAACCAAAGCCTGCTACAGAAGCAAACCAAGAGAGGAGAGCTTTATTTTGACTCAGAGTTTCACAGAGTTGAGTCCACTATAAACAGAGTTGGTCTGTAGGTCATAAATAGAGAAATCAGAGAAAGGGGGATGCTAGCAATTGGCCTCAGTCTCCTGGGTGACTGTAAGCCTAGTCAGGCTGACGGTGAAAATTATGCATCTACAGACTACGGATGAGTGTTTTTTCACCAGTGTATAAAATTCAAAAAGGAAAATCAATCATGTTTTAATTATTTATGATTGCAATTGTGTAGTTAGTTCATTTTTCTGGCATGACTATGAACCAAATCCTCAATGTATCTCTGGACTGTCAGTGCTGTGTCAGTTCCTTCTAATTTTAAAGGGCTTTCATGTCAAAAAAAAGTTTGGCCAATTTTGCGGTAAGATGTATGGCTGGGCATGTCATCCCTAAACTCAACATCCAACGTGGATCACATGGCCAGTTCCAAATGGTTAGTTCTATGCAGGTCGAGAGGCTAAGACTTCATTCAGTGTTTGCTGTGCTTCCGCCTGGAGCCACACACAGAGAGTGATGCTGGGGTTAGAGTGTGAAGTGAGATACATAAGACCCCGTTACTCAGGGAATCTGTGGTCTGATGGGGAGCTAGCAATCACACAAGCTCCAACAGAATGCCCTTGTGTAGCAGGTGGATTGCAGCTGAGGTCATAGTCCAGCGTCCCCCAGGGACTAGAGACAGGGAGGGGGATGGGGAACAGAAGGTCTTTGGAGCAGAGGCAACAGCAAGTGTGTAGACATGAGACACTAAAGGAAACAGGCAGTGTATGGGGTCAGGGGGTCAGTAAAGCTTCGGCCTGATATGTTGTCATGTGCCTGCTATCTTAGCATTCAGGAGGAAGAGGCAGGAGGCTGTCTCAGACCACACAGAGAGACCCTGTCTCAAAAAGTTAAAGAGAGCAGGATAGAGGGAGGAAGGCAGGGAGGGGGAAAGAGAAAACCTTACTGGGGTCTGGGACACAGAATGTAGAGTGGCAGGGCAGGTGTGGCACCAGGAGGGGCTGGAGAAGACAGTCTCTGTGACCTCCACATTTTTTTTTCACACAGGGTCTCTCTATACACTTCTGACTGTCCTAGAACTCACTATGTAGACCTTGCTCTATAGACCAGACTGGCCTGAAACACAAAGAGATCTGCCTGCCTCTGTCTCCCCAGAGCCATGGTTAAAGGCACGTGCCATCTTTGGGTTTCTAAACCTGCTGTGATGACTTCATTTGTCTCATTCTTCCTTATGCTCAGCTGAGACACAGCTTCAGTCTGAGCTCATGCCTGCATTTGGAGAGCACCTCTGTCTTGCTAGAGATCCAGCTAGCTGGGCAGCATGGTGGCCATTCCCTCTGCACCTAACACAACTCTCCAACCGCGTGGAGCTAGAGCTTTATGTTATGTCCTCTGACTTTGTTATGCTACCAATCAGCGGGGAAATGAACAAAACACAATTTTTATTGGTATCAATAACCTTGCATGAAGAATTTTTTTTTACTAACCTTCAAGATAACAGTAATATGCTGATGTATTTTGGAGACAATGACAAAAAATAATTTTTAATTAATTAATTAACAGATTAGAAATAGCCAGATGCTAGAGTTGCCAAATAAGAAAACAGCACTCAACAGGTGCCAAGGTCTTAGACACACATAAACACTGCACGTGTCCATGGTCATGACAGACATACATGTGTCATTGCAGCCCAGACCTGGAAGCCAGAGTGGAAATGGTGAGGGGCTGGCAAGCTCACCTAGGAGGTGACAGTGAGTATCAGGGACCGTTGTTTATATTTGTCCTTTCCCTCTTTGCTCCTTCTGCCTGATTGTTGGCATCCACCCAGGTTTTCTAAGCTGTGTCTCCAGTATCACACCAAGGCAGCAACCAGCTAAGGAGACTAAAAGGAAAGTGTGCAAGTCGCAAAAGGCTTGGGCTTACAAAAAGGGAACTTACTTACAGCGGGCTATAATGTCCTATGCTCAAGTCCTTCCTGCTGGAAAGCATTCCCCTGACCTGTTGGCCCATTTAGCCAAAGAGGTCTCCACTCATCAGTAGGCAATAAGATGTTCTAGAGAGCCCTTGCTGCCCTTACAGAGGACCCAAGCTCAATTTCCAACATCCACATGGCAGCCCATGACCATGTGTAACTACAGTTCCAGGGGATTTAATGCCCTCTTCTGGTCTCCAAGGGCACTGCATATAACTAGTACACATCCGCACATTGAGATAGACACGTCACACATGTAAAGTAAACATATATATATATTTTAACAGAAAAGGCCCACAGAATGGCGCGAGGCAAAGACCAAGGGGTCTGCATCCATGGAGAGGGAAGAGCAGCCATGGAGAGAAGAGCACACACATCATAACAAAAGGCACTTCCATTTCAGCCATGTCCTGGATTGCTCCATTGCTTCCCCCCTCCCCCCATAAACTTGAAATCCTAGCGGAAGTTAACAGTAAATGCTTGGTGGCTTTTTGAGGCTGAATCAAATGTTGCCATTTTTCCCCCATTCATCTTGTGGTCAGCACCCAAGAACCTACACTGAGAATAGGTAATGTCTGAACATGGAATAGCTATGTTTGTATGGAAGATTATCAGCAGTAGATCTTTCCCCTTATTTGTCCCTGTATGAAACTTGGATCTCATATATTAAAGACAAGATCATTTTAATACCTAGAGCAACCGAGCACAGAATAGAGTGCAATAGAGAGACTGCGCATCACCGAGGGGTGGGACCGTACTTGTCCTTCAAAGCTCCATCCCTAACACTGAACATGACTGTAAGGCGCGGCCACACCTGATAATGGCAGCGACCGTTACCACTTGGTGGCAACTGTTACAGTTGCTACAGCTCCCGCACATGCGCAGACATAAGCCCTCTCAATGCACCCCTCCCGACAGGGGTATGCAAATGAAGTACTCCAACACAGCCTCTCATCTGCGGGCATGCTAATGCGGGCATGCTAACGAGACATGCTAATGAGGCATCCGAATGTAACCAATGAGACATTGACACGCCACATCCAGACAGTATTTAAGCGGCGTGCTCGCAGGCATTCGGGGTCTTTCGCTTCAGCTTCAAAGGATGCTCCCAATAAAGCGTGATTGAGAAGGATCCTGGTGTCTGCGTCGTTCCTGCCGGAGGGAGGACGCGACACATGACACGTAAATAGATGTGATGACTGGTGTGCATATTTTCAGGTGCACACTGGGCTATGACAGCATGGAAATAGGACATACCATCAGACAGGGCTGGGGGTGAGGGATGCACAGCTGACCTTGGGGTCTAGGTTAGAATGTCGTTTTGGCTGATGATGCTGATGATATTTCTCAGTGGTACTCAACAGCTCTACTAGAAAAAGAACCATTGGGTGCTAAAAACATCTGAAGACAGTAGAAATGCAAAAATAATGGAGAATGATTGAAATGATTAATCAAGGACAGGGAGGGGGGGAAATGCTCACAGGGAACAAATGAGGGCATTCAAGGCACCAGGGTCTCAGTAATATTTAAAGACCGGAGAATAGGGTGATAGTGAAGAAATAGGACCAACGTTGATGCATATAAAGAGAAGAAGATGGTGTCTAAGATTACAGAGGTGGAGCTGCACTGGGCAATTCCCAAGTCCAGTGGGAACGCTGAGGTAGAGCTGTGACGTCAGAGCCATCTGTCGCTCTCTAGGGATGAGTGTGTCAAACACTGCTGTGTAGGGCCATGGCTGGGGCAGTATGAAGAAGGGGAGTCAGAAGCCAAAGACCCCAGTGGGACAGTGACAGGGACAGCACTACAGGAGGGTAAGACCCCAAACGATGCTCCTTTAAGGTGAGTCTTCCACAGGATTCTCCCAGAAACCAGAGGGTGAGCCATTGCTCTACATTTGCTTAGTTAATTTTTGGAACAAGATCTCAGGGAATAGAAGTGGGAGAAGGGAGAGTGAAGAGCAGAGGGTGAGATGGGGTGGGGGGTGGCAAGATACACACGAGTAATTACCACTAGGGGTGAATAAGGTCTCTGTCCTGATTTCACAATCTTCCAAGAAGCCACATGGAATGAATCTCAGAATTAACCCACTTTCTTCTTCCTCTACTGGGGTTGCTTTGTAGGCACGGGAACCCCTGCCAGTAGCGTCATCAGGCAGGTTTCTTCAAGTCTACTTCTCCAAGGTTCTTGGAAGCTCCAAGTAGAAATTGAAAGGGCATGTTGAATCTGAGGCCACACGCTGCCAGGTTTCCACCTGCCTGGAGCTGTTTGTCATAGTAGTGTTTGGAGAAAAACTTGGGCAGAGAGAACGTAAGAGAAGGAAATGTCTGTCACAAAGTGCAAGGGCGTCACTGTTAGTAAGCAAGAGGTAGGAAAAAACAAAAACCCAGTGCAGGCAAAAACATCAAAGCTACTCCAGGTGGGTGGTGGACATTAGTGACCAAATGTTCAACTTCAGAGAACACAGAGAAAAGTCCTCTGGCAAGTGAGCAAGAATAGACTCCAGAGTTGAGGTCCAGCCGGGAACCTGCCCATCTAGACCAAACAGGTTCGGCCAGATCTAGGGACCTAATCACAGCAAGGCTTCCCACGAAGCCAAGCTGTGGCCTAAGCAATGGGACATATCAAGAGCAGTATTTGTGTTCACAGAAGTCTAGCTGGCTGTAAAATTTGAGATGTGTGAGCCCACACTTAAGGTTCTTCTAGAAAGACTCTAGAACAGTGTTTCTCAACCAGTGAGTCTAGGGGTGGAATATATGCTCTCCTACATTATAAGTCGTAACAGTAGCAGAATTAGAGCTATGAAGTAGCAACAAAATAATTTTATGGGTGGGGGTCGCCAGGACTGATTGTATTCAAGGGCTGCAGTGTTAGCAAGGCTGAGAACTACAGCTTTAGAAGAAGCAAGGAAGGCAGCATAGAGATGCCATCTATCAGATCCACATGGCACTTTCATTTACCAAGGTAAGTTAATAAATTAGCATTCTGATTTAGACAGTACTGTGTGGGTAGTTTGTTTAGCTGCTTAAGCTCCTCAAGGCTACATCACTCTGGGCTTGATAATAAGTCAAATCTGTAGAACTTCAAAGCTCAGGACCCCAGCTTGACCTAGCAACGAGCAGGTGCCCTGAGAGGCCAGCCTTAGCTCTCTTCCTGATACTTTAAAACTCGACTTCTGATGCCAGCGCGTTGCATCTTTGACATCTCATCGCAAAGAAATAAAAGTATGTTTATGTGTCTCTTGTCACTTTTTACTGTATGCTAGTCCTTCTCACACTCAAGCCCTAGTTTCCACATGTCAGGCTCAACCATGTTTTACTTGGTCCTCGTACCTCAGGGTCTTTAACAGACTGCAGTGCTGATGGCAGCTGCAATGCACACACCTGACAGTTTGACTGGTCCAGGATCTCTTTCCACTTTCACACGGTGGTTGGAAACACTTAACTTTGTGTGGACTGTCTCTCGGCACACCCCCCTGAGGAGTCCATTTCTGGTCACTCCAGAGAGGGTAATGTCAGACCAAAGAAATGATGCAACAATCCAAGTCCAACTTGGAGAAACAATGAGTTTACTTGATGGAGCTTGAGTGAGGGTTGTGCACAGGTACATGACTGTTGGGGTAACCTTTTTTTTTTTTTTTACATTGTGTAAAGGTGTGTATCTGTATTTTCAGTTATTCACTCTATACTGGCAGAGAGCTAAATGCTGGCAGCATAGTGGTATTGTAATTTCTATGGCCCATCACCAGCCTTATACACCTTCTCAGATAGGTGAAGGTCGGATGGCTCTCTATGTCTAGAGGCAATGTAGAATTGTATCAGAGATTGTCTCACTGCTGATTGTTTATAATAAAGAGCTGACAGCCAGTATCTGGGCAAGAAGTAGGGGGCAGAACTTCCGGCAGGGAGAATGACATGGGAGAAGAAAACAGAAGCAGGATATTTAGAGAGAGGCACAGAGGGAAGAGGCTGGACCTCAGCAGAGCAGAGAGCTAGAAAGCTAGCCATGTGGCCACTCACAGGCAAGACTGTTGGGTAAAAACGTAAAGGCAGTTGGGAAGTGGCCTAAGCAAAAGGCTTAAGCTTTAAACTTTACTAGAAGCTTCCATGTCATTATCATTATTTATACCACTGGCGGGTCCAAGGAAGCCCCACTATATACGACTGACTCAAACAGCTGCAACACCGAGATGCTCACCCCAATGTGAGGGATTCATGAAAACTGTTGTTATCACTGGTCCTCTGAACATTTTCAGGCAACCATACCACTAAGGAGCTTCCCCATAAATCTGAAGCCAGCCTGGCCCTGCATAGTGAATTTCAGACCAACCTAGGGCTATACAGTAAGACCTTAAAAAAAAAAAAAAAAGAGGCCTTAGAGAGATTTCTTTTAACAGGGAGATTTGTTGATAAATAGACTCTACTACAGTGACAAAGAATTGGTGCAAAGTTGAAGATGTTGTTTTCGGATGATCCGACATGTGTTTATTTGTCCCAGTGTCCCATAGTTATAATCATCAACCTGGCAAGATATGGTCACAGGTGCAGTGGTGGCATGAATGTCATGGGGACAACCAACAACCTTCTGATTCTATTAAAGGCCCATCGAGAAGAAGGAGACTCTCGCTTTCCCTGCAAATCTTGCCAAGAGCTAAGGAGATGTGGCTAAGGAGGTGATTGATCATAGGGGAGAAATTGCTACTACTATGTTTCTATTATAACTGTGATGATTATCGAGAAAATATTATACACCAAAAGACTGGGTGAGAAAAATAGGTGAACAATTGTTTACTTGATTAAAACAATGTGAGCCTGGGTGATTTGTCTATAATTCTAACACTTGAGAGGTGGAGGCAGGAAGAGCAAGAATCCAATATCAACCCTTAGCTACATAGCGAATTCAAGGCCATCCTGGGCCAGATGAGGTCATGTCCTAAGACAGTAACAAACAGTAATCTATATACAATATATATGTACTTATATATATAAAACAACAGACATGTATATGTTATTGTCCTAATTTGAGAGTCCACTCCAGTGTAATGTTCACGTCCCAAACTGGTAAAAAATTTAATTGCAACTGTTATTAAATATTTATTAAATATAAATATCTATTTATTTGTTTTTTTTGAGACAGGGTTTTCTGTATATTCCTGGCTGTCCTGGAACTCAATTTGTAGACCAAGCTGGCCTGAAACTCAGATATCCACCTGCCTCTGTCTCCCAAGTGTTGGAATTAAAGGTGTGTGCCACCACAACCAGTCTAAATACTTAATTGTAAAAACCAAATTTTTAAAATAGATTATTGGATAATCACTAAGATAAACGAACTTTTCATTTTTATACACTTAATCACTACTGAATCAAATCAAGATGGCCCCTAGTACATTTATTTTAAGAGATTAAGTTATTAAAAATTCTACATTCCCTCACTAACATGAAGCAGAGTCCTGATAGATTATATTAGGAAGGTAAGTACTGATTAGGTGTTGATTGCCATGTGTGTGTCTGAAGGGCATTTCCAGCCTCTGGCAGTGGGCAAATCCCAGCCAACAGGAGCCTGGAATGAGTGAGGCCCAGCGGTTCTGGGTATTTTTTAACATATGTGATGTCTTTCAGTCACACACTTAACAGTTTTTGTTTAAAGAAAGACACCAGGCTTCCTCCTATGTTGCAGTGGTTCTCAACTTGTGGGTCGAGACCCCTTTGGGGGTCAAATGACTCTTTCACAGGGGTCACATATCAGACATCCTGCATATCAGATATTTACATTACGATTCATCACAGCAGCAAAATTTCAGTTAAGAAGTAGCAATGCAAATAACTTTATGCATGTCCCCTTGGTGGGGAAGCCTGGTGGCACTCAGAGAAAAGATAAGCAGGCTACAAGATGACACTTGATAGTCTATGACCATATGATGGGGGAGGACGTCCCCTTCTGTCACAGACCTAGGGGAGAAGAATAGGGCAAAAGCGGGAGGGAGGAATGGGAGGATACAAATGAGGGGAAAACAATTGAGATGTAATCTGAATAAATTAATTAAATAAATAAAAAAGGAAAAAAGAAAAGAAAAGAACTTTATGGTTGGGGAATACCACAACAAGAGGAATCACAGGAGAGGATCACAGCATTAGGAAGGTTGACAACCACTGCTGTGTTGTATTATCTGAAGGTGCCAATTTAGCTAACTCTATCCATAAGTCTTCTCAATGACTTCCCTCAGCTTGGATCCTGTCAGCAGACATGCTGGCCAGGATGTGGCTGATGAGCAGATGGGATTGTTGGAAATTCGGGGCAGCTCTTTGGGCTGAACCTTCCAAGCCTTCCAAGCCCTTTTTGTTCAAACAATCGTAATCTGGTGACATTTTGCAAGAAGCATAAGAAAGCCAAATACGTCTATGGCCTTTCACCTAGCTGTGGATTGTTTATTTATAACTGCACTTCAGATCCTTTTCCTGCTTGTCTCTTCTGATGCATCACACCATTAGTTATGACATGTTCTCCTGCTTCTACCCATGGATACTACATGAACTACATGAACTTTGAGAGTTCTTGAACATTCTGAGCATTTCTCTGAGGTCGTCTCTGCATTTCTAGACCCTTAGAGGGGCATTCAACATTCACAAGGTTAAGGACAGTTCTTCCAGCGAGTGACACATGGTGAAATGCAACCTGAAGCCAGTAGAAGTAACAGGAACGGTCCTGTGTGGAGTACTGCCGCACGGCGGGTGCTGTGCTCAGTACTGTGTGTAGACACCTCATTTCACCTCCACCACAGTGCTATGAACTATGCAGTGACATTATAGGCTTAAAATACAGATCTGGAGGCACATGGCGTGCATCAGTAAAGTACAGAACACCTGACGTGTTTGAGGACAACCTCACATGAGAGCTGGGCTCCCGGATTGGATGGAAGAGGCTTGGATTACAAGGGAGAACGTTTTGTGGAAAGGATACTCATAGCTAAAAAAATGATAGATCTAGATTTGAACCCTCGCATCCTCAGTCTCAAAGCCAGTGTTCCTGCTTCCAATCAGTGACGTATAATCTTCTGTTGTACCAGGGTCTAGGTGACTTTTTCTTATATTGATGAGTAATAGCCATACTACAAGGAGGCAATTTTGGGAGGTTTATCTTTAAGTTTAGGGGCTGGGCTTCGTTCAATCTTCCATTCAAATAAAATGTATTTTCTGAGTCGGTGCTATGTATTAATAGGCACAGTGCTAGTTAAATGCCAGGACCTCAAGGTTAAAAGATAAATCAGAGGTGATCCTAAAGAGGAGCCCTTAGACTGGAAATGTAAAGACGTGTTCATTTGTAGACGAATCGTAGGGAAGGTACAGGCGAGGGAGAGGGAGGGCAAGAAGAGACATCAAGAGGTACTTTGTGGCTTGGTGTTATAAAAGCGGGAAGAGTGGGCAGGGTGCGGGCACTTGCTGAGCAGCTGCAATGTAAAGCACATGGGGCAGGGGTGGGGGAAGGGGGGAATGGCGGGGGGGGGGGGGGGAGAGCCTTGTATGCCAGCAACACAGATGATACGGCCAGGGACACAGAGCAGCTGTGATGCAGCCATTTCTGAAGGTCAAGAACTGTTCCTGTTACACCGGGGAAGGAGAGACGAGCCGGCACACCTCCTGTAAAGCTGTGGGACGATCTAGGTGACCAGATGACTTGTCCCGGACTAACACAGTGGCCACAGGATGAATTTCAGACGTACGTGTGGTGTGGGCGGTGGCTGGGAGAGGAAAGGCCCTGATGGCTTCCTGCGAGTGGTTGATGTCAGTCATGGTAATGACAACCACAGTCTGGGAGCACAGCAAGAGAAACGAGTTTGGTAAGGGGAGCATCCGAGTCAAGATGCACACGCGTTGAAGATAAGGGGCTGTCTCCATCGCCTGGAGACATCCAGATGGCAGTCCTTCCTCACCTCAAGCTGCTCAGATTTGTGGTGGCCTTTGGTGGGGCTCAGGAAGGAAGGGCCTCCACTCCCACGGCCCTCTTTGCTCCGGAGGCCACTAAAATAGAGCTGCTTTGGCTCTGAGGTTCAGAATCTCATCAGTGTTAGGTTTTTCCATGTCTGGCTCTTTCTAATCCCCTTTGTTTCATGGTGCTTTTGATCCATACAGCAGAGTGTATCTCACGCCACGTTCTCCATTACCCCATTTTTCCGGGTGCAATCCCTTCTCTTCGCCTCCATGCAGAGCACCCAGTCCTTTGGCTCATGCGGCAAAACATCAATTCATGTCTGAAGGGTGAGAAGATGGTCGGTCACACACCTGGTCTCCATCCTGAGGTTGTCCTCCACGCTCTATGTGCAGAAGAATAAACGGATGCTTTTGTTTGTTCTGTGAAAGAGTTCTCACTGGAGAGACAGCCCTGGATAACCTGGACCTTGCTATGTAGATCAGGATATCCTCAAACTCACAGAGATCCACTTCCCTCTGCTTTCCAAGTGCTAGGATAAAACTGCGTCCTTCCTGGCAGAGTTTCTTTTTTAAGATTTATTTATTTTTAATTTATGTGTGTGAGTGCTTTACCTGTATGTACATGTGTGTGTGTGTGTGTGTGTGTGTGTGTGTGTGTGTGTGTGTGTGTGTGTGTGAGACATGTGTCTGGTGTCCACAAGGGATACATAGGTAGACGTCATACCTCCTGGAACCGGAGTTGCAGATGTTTGTGAAGTGCCATGAAGGTGCTGGAAATGGAAGCTGTGGGCCTCTTGTAAGAGTAGCAAGTACTTTACACTGCAAAGCTATCTCCTGAGTCCCCCCCCCCAAAATGATATTTAATTATTTAGTTGGGGGCGGGGTGGCAGTGGTTGTGGTGTGTGTGTGTGTGTGTGTGTATGAGTGTGTGTTTAAGTGTGTGTGTACATGAGTGAAAGTCAGAGGAGAATCATTCCTTAGGCACAAGCCACCTTTTTTGTTGTTGTTGTTTTGTTTTGTTTTTTCATTTTTGAAACAGGTTCTTTCACTGGTCTGGGGTTCTCCAAGTAAGTAAGGTTGGAGGGCCAGAGAGTCGCTGGAATCCACCTTCTTCTGCCTCCCTGGGGCTGGAATGGTGAACACGCACCACCATGCTCAGCTCTTCTTAAACGGTGTACAGAGACCAGACTCACACCCTTCTGCTTACAAAGAAGACAGTTTACTCACCACACCATCTCCTGGGCCCACAATTGGGTTTTGCATCCTTTTTACTTGGCTTTATTTCAAGATTTTTCCATGTGTGCCATAACAAAATTTGAAAAGATGACAAATTGCCTGTCTCATTTCAGTTGACCTCAGGACTATGACTGAGGTTGTGTCCGTTGATAATGAACTGAACACCCTTCCAAAACCTGAGTGCCTGGTTGCCAGTCGGCTCAGTGTTCTCTCTCTGTGGTCACCTGGAAGTCACATGTCCATGTGAAAGAGCCCCGGTGACAGTAAGCATTTGTGTTGCAGAGTGAAAAGACAAGTGTGGCAGGCCATGAGCAGAAAAAGGAAGCCGTGTCCTGTGGGCACTGACATCACCGCACACCGATGGAAACCATGGCAATGAGAGCATAATGGGAAATCCGAGACACTTGAGCGCAGCCACTGAGAGAGGGCGGGACATTGGAGAGGCACTTGGAAGGCATGGTGCCACCGGGAACCACATGGAACAGTGGCTCTGGTGTAATTAAACCTGGGCCTTGAGGCGGGCATGGCCGAGGATCTCAATGGTGCTGGCACCCAGGGCATTGCTCACATGGTACCCATCAGGTGACACTTTAGCCTAATATCGGCTGACACCATAGAAGCACTGCTCCTCTGATCTAGCTTTCACAACACGGCTGTTAAAAATTAACCAGGGCGTTGACAGTACACACCTCCGGACAAGGCTCTTAGCGGAGGAGGCCTATTTCACCTGCTGGCCGCACCCTTCCCGGTAATTTTGTATTGTTTCACAGCGGAACATCAACTCTCTTTCTGAACTGGGACTTTCTAAGAGAAAGGTGTCCTAGGAAGGCCAAGGCTAATTTATATTGAGTGTCATGTGGTGGTAAGACAGCCTTGCGAAAGAGAAAATTATAAGCTTGCCCTAAATGGGAAACTGCACCTTTGCTGGGACAGGAGTGACCGCTGTGGTGTTGTTGTTGTTAGACACAGTGACCTTGAACTCACTGTCTCATTTTTGTCTTTGAACTGGCAGGCAGTGTGTCTCCTGCCTCTGCCTCCCTAGTGCTGGGGTCAGAGCTGCATGCATTCCTAGGCCTGGTTTAGTGTTGTCCTTCTAGTGAAGCTGGTTTGTTGGCTCTGTTTCTTAACAATTAGACGTTATTATACAACCCAGCTATCCTACACAAGAGGGAAAAAAGGTTAAAGGGAAACAAGAGTGAACCTTGCAGTATCTGTTCCACAGGACAGATCCCTAGGTGTCTCCTGCCCACACGCTGGTCTGGCCTGTACACTGGTCGTCTCCCCAATCCACTTGTACCCCTGCTCTGAACCTGCAGCCTTCATTGGTCCTCTCTGCCTACTGTCTGTCCTCCTGCCCCCCCTTTCCCCCTCCCTCCCCTCCCCTCCCTCCCTCCCTCCCCTGCCCCCTTCTCAAGGGCTGGTCTCCGCCCAGGACCCCTCCTTGCATCAAGGTTGGATTAGAAACACAATCGCCTGGCTGGAATCTCCAGCCCATTTCCTGAATTCTGGACCCAGGATGGTTCCTCTCAGTCTTCAATAATGTCCATCTCAGTGGGGTATCGGTGTTTGCAAGCAGCAGAGCCTGAGGCAAGACCCGCCTAGACTGCCTTCACCTGAGATACTGTCTACAATCCCTCCATACTGGTTAACTTATTAGAGCACACAGCAGAATCCCCTGAGGATCTTAATATACTCAGGACCGGTCCTTGGGATGGGTTAACATGAGGCCTAGGCACGTGTTCCAAAGAGCTTCTCAGGTAACAGTGACATGTGCTTCCGGTTTCCTGCCACCAGGCCAAAGGCAGTCGGCCAGTATGGCCACCATACTGTATCTTCCTTCCTGAACATGGAGTTTCCACCTGAACAGAACTTACGGTGTGATTGTTCTGATGCATTTAAACTAAGATGGAAAGGCCCTTCCTGCCCAGGCTTGTGCATATCTTGTCTCCGGAGATAACAGCTCCCAGGGCCAACTCCACTAAGTTTCCATTACCAGGCCCTAGAGCAGAGGCAATGTTACCTGAAAGACAGCTTCCACTCAGAACATAGCTGGAATCAGAACGACGAGATGAGCACAGATGAGATAGATGAACACAGATGGGATAGATGAACACAGATGGGATAGATGGTTTAGATGAGCACAGATGAGATAGATGAGCACAGATGAGATAGATAAGCACAGGTGAGATAGATGAGCACAGATGAGATAGATAAGCACAGGTGAGATAGATGAGCACAGATGAGATAGATAAACACCGATGAGATGAGCACAGCTCCAAAGACTCCCAGAAGCATTTCCATTGTGTTGGGATGCAGAATGGCAACACAAACCCACTTGCCCTTTTAAAAATATCTCCTTTCATTTACTTACTCCTTCGTTCCATCATGTTGGCCAACAGCCATATTCACAACTTCCTGTAAAATCGCACCCTGTGTATTCGAGATAGCATACTACAAAAATAGCTTCTTGGAGAAGCTTGCAATCTATTAGAGGCGCAAAACAGAATACAAAACCATATTAAGATGAAAACCAAACAGAATACAAGAGAAACTGCTTTGGACTCTATCCAGTAAGGAGATTTGAGTCTTCCAAACTCCTCTAGTCCAGGCCTTCGAACTCTATTCTGTGAGTGGCACAAGTGTCTGTGTTCTTTGTGGTGTGAAATGGGTATCTCTCAGGCGACCGCTCTGAAGGTGGCCTGGAGTCCTTGGACATTTAGTGCCTGTCAGGTTCTTCTGTGGGGCTCCCATGCTGTCTCTGACTGAAGGTTTGCTCCTTGCAGGGTGGAGTTGGCCCGGGGAGCACACGGTCCCACCACTTATAGGGTGTGGACTTAACTGGTTCTGCTGTCCTGGACCCCAGGGCTGGTCTCCATTGTCCGGTGTGCTTGCATGTCTACCTCAGCCTGCTTGCTTTGTTTTTTGCTTTGTTTTCTCCTATTCATTCATTCAACAAATACCAGGGGCACGTTCTGATCATGCACCCTCCTTAGCAGCCAGCTAGAAAGGAAGATAGAAGAGCGAGCCCTTCCCTGTAAAGCCCACATCTACCTGGCCTTTGAAACCTGCCCTAAACCCATCTTTCTGCAGGGAAGAAAGAAACATAAGAAATGCCTGGAGCCCTGTGGCGGGGATCCATTGCAGCATCCGTGAGTTGGCCTTTTCCTTTTCTTCCTCCTTCTCTCTCCCCTCCTATTCTCCCTTCTTTTCCTTTTTCCTTGTCCTTTCCTCCTTCCTCCTTCCCTTCCACCCTGCCCTCTTCCCTCCTCTCCCCTACCCTCTTTCCTCGTTTTCTCTTTCTCTCCCCGACACGGGCCTTCCCATCTCTTTATGGTCAGCTGACCTCTCCCCTTTCTAGGTTGTCTGATCCTGGCTTCCTCCATCAACTCACCCTTCTGCTCCTGAAATATCATGTGTGAGCCATTCCTATTGAGTAATGACAGAGTGAGAGGATTGGGTCACCTGTGTCCCAGTCATTCATAATCAGGAACATTTTTATTCAACATCTTTTTTTTTTTTCAAGACAGGGTTTCTTTGTGTAGCCTTGGCTGTCCTGGATTTGCTTTGTAGACCAGGCTGGCCTCGAACTCACAGAGATCCACCTGCCTCTGCCTGCCGAGTGCTGGGATTAAAGGCGTGTGCCACCACCACCGGGCTGGCTATTCAACATATTCTTAAAGCATCTTGTTCTCGATGTGTCGCGGTTAAGCCCACAGAGCAGATGGGGATCTAACCGGGGAGCATTAATGGCGCTGAAGTGACAGCAGAGAGTTTCCTATCAGACTCTGACACTTAGAAGAATAATTTACAAAAACTGAGTGACAGGGAGTATTCTGCCAGGACACCTCAGTTTGCTCTTTCCGTGCAGACCTGTTGCCAGTGGGAGAGATGACACTGACAGGAAGAGCCAGCTTTCCTTGGAAACATCAACTCCAGGGCTCAGTTATCTGTTCCTCTGCTTCTCCTCCTCCGCAGCAAGAATTTAATACGTAGCACATATGCGCACCTCCCTTTGGCTGGGGTTGAGCTCTGGAACCCATAAGGCTGCTGTGCAAACATAAGGGCTGGTCCTCCTCCAGCCTCCTCTAAACCCAGAATCCTCTATGGCAGGGAGACAGAAGGTGACAGAGGCTCATGCCAGGACATGGGATGTTTATCCAGAACTGCTGTGGCCCAGCCTCCACCACAGTCAGTGAAAGGTCAGGCCCAGTTTTCTTTAAGAAAGGAGACTTCGAAGTTGCTATTTCCCAACCCTGGAGAATTCCAGAGGAAAGCTGCAATGGAAACTGCTGTGACCAACACACTGAGCTATAAATAACAGTTCAAAGTCATCCAGCGTGTCGTCACCTGCTCAAGCATGGGTCATCTCTTTGGATCCCTATGTCCGCACTCCCTGCCCCTGTCGTAGAAGCACAGGCCCTGAGCTGATCACCAAATTCCCCTCTTGCTCCTGAAGGCTCCAGCAAAGGTACTAACACTGTTAGTGAGGCTCCTGGCTCCCAAATTCCTGCTTCAGAGTCTCACAGAGAGATGAAAGCAAGCTAGAACCGTAGCCAAACGGCCATCTTCAAAGGGCCCTGGACCAGTCTCCTCTCTTCCTCACCATTGACAAGCCAGGATGTCTTCTCCTCGCTGTCACATGGGTTAAGATTTGAGAAGTGCACGAGTATCCACAGGTGGGCAGAGCTAGCACCAGAGGAGTCCTCCTTCGGACTGGCTGTCACCAGCACTTTGGCATCAAGAGGCGCTAACCTTAGCCATGTGTTGTAAGTGGATGTCATCTCCAACTGCCCAACAAAGAAATTACATGCCATAGAAGCTGAGGATTTGCCTCAGGTTACACAGGCCATAATCTGGGCAGGGATCCTAACCCAGGAATCTTGTGACTCCAGAGGCTAACAGATAAAATAATTGAGTTGTTCTTTAAATCTGGGTATGTATTTTTATAAATCCATTTAAGTCAATCAATAATATTTAGTACCTTTGTGTCAGGTGTTTACGATAGTTCAGTTAAAATTTCTTGGCCTCATAATGTTTAGACCCTACAGAAGGGTGGAGCAAAGTTATTTCAGAGTTTTAAAAGTGTGTGTGTGTGTAAGTGTGTGTGTGTGTGTGTGTGTGTGTGTGTGTGTGTGTGTGTGTGTGTGTATGCTGCAGCATGTATGTAGAGGTCAGAGGACAACTGTGAGAAGTCAGCTCTCTCATCCCCAACACATGAGTCCCAGGAATCGAACTCAGGTCCTCAGGCTTAGCTACAAGCTCCCTTACCCACCACCCCAACAGCCTCAGAGTTTCTGCTGCTGTTTATACCCACACTGTGGATCGTGCTACACAAAAGAAGCTGAATCAATACAGTGATGAAAGCCAGGAAATTCATCCAGCAGGAAATCATATTAGCAGGCAGAGAAGTGGCCATCCATTCCAGCAGTGGACACCGGCACCGATGGTTGCTGGACTCCTGTGCCAGCAGTCACTGTGCTGAGCATCTTGAAACACTAGAGGGATTGCATGACTGTGGGTTGGTGTGTGTGCGTGTGTGTGTGTGTGTGTGTGTGTGTGACAGGCAATCGTCTGTGTTTAAACGCACCGCACAGACAAGGAAACTAACTTTCCAGGGAGTGAACTGCCTAGCCATCCCAAGGTCCTTACTGCAAGGGCTAAGTGCAGCCTTGAGTGGACAAGGAAGGGGCGTGAGAAGTACAGTGAGGGGCGCAAGTCACGCCTGTGCCTTTCTATACTTCAAGAAGCAAAAGCTGCCAGCAGATATGTCAAAGTCAGACTTCCTTTTTATTTTCCGTTAAACTTTGTAATTAACTTTAAATTATCATGCATTTATTGTGCAAACAGATGGGTTTCACTATGACATGTTTATATACATGAATCAAATACCAGCTTCTTTGCCCATACCCAGTTCCTCCTACCCTCCCTCATCTGCTGTGACTCCCTCTCTAAGGTCAACTCTTCCCTCCCATAGTGCTACTTCTATATTCATCTTTGCCTCTGTCTGTCTGTCTGTCTGTCTGTCTGTCTCGCTCTGTATCTCTCTCTGTCTCTGTGTCTCTGTCTCTGTCTCTCTGTGTATGTGTGTGTGTGTTTTAAATATAGGGTCCACATATGCAGTAAAACATGCAATATTTGTCTTCCTCTATCTGGCTTACTTCACTTAACAGGAAGATACTAGCCCCATCCATTTTCAAATGGTTTTTGTTTGTTTGTTTGGTTGTTTTGGTTTGGGTTGGGTTTTTTGTTTGTTTGTTTGTTTGTTTAGACAGGGTTTCTTTGTGTAGCAGCCATGGCTGTTCTGGAATCCGCTTTGTAGACCAGGCTAGCCTTGAACTCACAGAGATCCTCCTGAGTGCTGGGATTAAGGGCGTGCACCACCATGCCTGGTCTAGCCCTATCCATTTTCCTACAAAGGCTACCACTTTGCTTAAAGAAATGACTTCCTGGGTCATTGTGAGAGCTCTCTGAGTTGGGGCTGTGAGGGCAGGGAGTTGGTTAATTTCTGCCTCCAGAGAAAACAATGAAAGGTATCTAGTTAGGATTGTGGGTCTATGGTGGGTTCCCACCTTTAATTGAAATAGATTAGCAATTTGATATAGTTCAATAGCATTCGAGAGTTCCCGTTTTGTTTTGTTTTGTTTTTTAAGATGGTTGGGACTCTGTAGAAGTGAGTCCCTGTCGTACTGAAAGGTCATGGCTAACTGACAAAGGGCTTTTCTGTTTCTTAACAATGACAGCTGATTTTGTTTTGTTTTTCTTTGCAACGCTGGGGATTGAACCCAGATCCCTGCATGTGTTAGGCAAGTGGGGCAGAACTATATCCCAAAGACGATGTGAATCAGAGCTGGGTGTGGTGGTATGCACCTGAAATCCCAGCACTCGGGAGGCTGAGGGAGAAAGAGCCACACTTTAGAGCAGGCTGACTTAGCAGTGAGTTCCAGGCAAGCCTGGGCGACATACTAGAGCTCTTTCTTTAAAAAAATAAACTAAGTCCTGATGCCATGCCAGCATGAAAGTAACTGCTAGAAAATTGTTTCCACTAATATCTGGGCTAACGTTTAGAGGTGGAGTTAGGGAAAGATACTACGCCACACTTGTGCTCCAGCTTTTCAGTTTTAGGAATCGAGCAGCCATGTGAAATATGTTTCCTCACGGGAGAGTATCATCTCTGGCAGCCTTCTGAGTGATTTGTCAAAATGGAATACAACCCAAAAGCCGAATCCTTTGGGATTTCAGAGTTATTATAAATGGGACAAGATGTGCCCTGGGAGGCCGCCTGCCGCTTTTCACATGTACCCAGACAGTAGCGTGTACCCTTCAGGCTAAAAGGGAAACAGTGATGATGTTGAAGGAAATGTCTGTCCTTCTCATGACACAGCCTGGATTCCAAATATTGCTCACCTGCCACAAAGACAAAAACAGTCCTTGACCTTCCTCACCTCAGCGCTGGGACCAAACTTCCACGTGGCTCTGACAAAGACTTTATCAGGCTGGAAACCTGTGTGCACAGCTAGTGGATCAACAGGCTTTTTTTGTGGGGTTAAAAGAGAAGCCAGAGGCACTAGGAAGAGGAGGTGGCTGTCCTTGGCCTCCACTAGGAAAAGAGAAGGATCAGTGTCTTGAGTCTTTCCTCGACGTCGTGACAGCCGGTTTCTTATTGTGAAACTGGCAGACTAAATGACCAGCGGGAAATCGAGTAGATGGCAAAAGGCAGCGTCCACGCTGTTAAATGATGTGCCAAGCATTAAGATGACCAGGGGGATGGCTCAGTCTTCAAAGCGCTTGCATCACAAGCACGAGGATGTGAGCTTAGCCCCCCAGCACCCACATAAAAAGCCAGGTGTAGCGCTGTGCATCTGTAATCGCAGTGGAGACAACCCGACCTGCGTACACCACCCAGGTAACGGAGCCAAGCTGGTGAGCTCCAGGTTTGGCAGGAGACTGTCTCAAAACCTAAGGTGAGGAAGACAACCTCTGCTGACCTCTGACCTCCACACGCACATGGCCTCATACACACACGATCATATGGGCATATACACATACAGACCTTTGCTAAGTAAGTAAATTAAACACTGAAACATTAACCTCTTAAATTCAGCAGAACAAATATATTCCAATAGGGACTTGAATATTTCAGTCCAAAATAGTTTGTGGCCTGAATCCTAATGATGTATCTTGAGCTAGCATCTACAGTCATCTGAAAAAGAGCCTCGATTCAAGGTGTATGAAAAGCTTACTGGACTGTTTTCAATTTTCTTCTGTATATTTGCTTGTAGTTTGCTTTGATGCTAGGGCAAAGAAATTTAAACATTTCTTGAGCCTTTAGATTAATTTTGTTTTGTTTTGTATTTTTGTTTTTTGAGAAAGGGTTTCTTTGTGTAACAAGAGCGCTGGCTGTCCTGGACTTGCTTTGTAGACCAGGCAGCCTGGGACTCATAAAGGTCTGCCTGCCCCTGCCTCCACTCCTGCCCCTGCCGCTGCTCCTGCCCCTACTCCTGCCCTTGCTCCTGCCCCTGCCCCTGCCCCTGACGAGTGCTGAGATTAAAGGCATGCGGCACCATACCTGGTTGAGTCTTTGGATTAATTTAAAAATAAAAATTTAGATATTGTATTTAAGTATGGGATGGAATAGTGTTTGATTATATTTTTAAAATACAAATACTCTTAATATAATGACTCAAATTATTATAGGTACTACTGATCTTGCTATTAATATAAAAAGCATATTTATTTAACCAAATATATCTTTCAGAAGTAACATCTCCATTGTAAAAATAATAATATTTTTCTTGAATGGCATGATGCTGTAAGTCATGAGTGGAGTTCACCTCCTTGCAGTCAACTTCCTGTTACTATGACAAGTGCCCAGATGGACAACTCATGAAGAAAAAAGAGTTATGTTGGATTGTAGCCTTGGTAGCTTCAATCCAAGATCCATTGACCCTGTTGCTTTGGGCCTATGGTAAGGCAGTGTACCATGGCATATGGTGCAGAGAGGCAAAATCCCTTAATTCATGGCCAGGAAGAAAAGGAAAAGGAAGAAGAAAACAGGCTTCCACAATTCCCTATGTGACTACATTACTAAAGACCCAAGGATACTTCATTAGGTCCCAACTCTCAAAGGTCTCATCACCTCCCAATAGCCACCAAGTTGCACATCAAGTGTTTTCCATATGAGCCTTTAGGGATGTGCAACTGAGATGTTGGCAGGACTAAGTCTGGGAGAATCACCCAGAGAAGTAGTGCACAGGGAATCTGGGACAAAAGGACACCATGAGAGGGTATAAGGAAAGATGAGTCAACTCAGGAATGGAAAGGAGTCCCCAGAAGGGGCCCAGCCTTCCCCAAGGGCTTTGCAGGACACAGATGGCAGATGTCCTGGTAGCACAGGTATGCTCTTCAGATGCTGTGACTCAGGGTGAGAAGGGGGAGTGAGGCTTAAACTAACCATTGCTGATTCCAGAAGTGACATTTTGTAGCCAGGATGCTGTGTCAGGTGAGTTACCTTTAACAAATAACCACTTAGGTTGACAAAACAAACAAACAGACAAGCAAACAAAACAACAACAAAACCGAAGTGAATTGCTTGAAATTCATAAATCAACTCATTCCAAGAGAATGGAGCTATAACCTGTGTAATAGTTACAAATACATCAAGGCCCAGTAATAGGGCAAAAGACCTGTAGCTCTGTATGAAAAGTGTCAAGGCATAGTGTAGGCTATTGGTATGATGCCACTGTCTCCCTGTGTTACGTTACTGGATCTGTTTATCGTTAGAATCACACTTCTAGTGTGAACATGAAAGCTAAATTGTTATAGTCTAGAAAATGTACATCTTGGGACTCACCCCAAGTTGTTTTAGCATACAAATAAAAGTGTATTAATTGCCCTTGTTGGCAGTCATAGATTTCTTACAATTATAAAAAAATCTGAATCCAAACTAATTGTCCTTGAATCTGTTCCAGCAGGATTTTAATTATTCACTAGTTAACAATTCTCAAAAGCAACTTTAACATTATAATGTTTCTAAGAACGTGCCTCCTCAATCCTATATAATAATTTTATACTAAAAAATAATAATTTTATACTATATTCATATCAGCCCAAATTTTCTCTGAGGTCTTTACAAATGTATATAATGTGCTTTTGCATTCAGAAAATAGCCTTACAATTCTATGAATATGCAGAACATCATTTGCATGATAAATATCCACATTCTCCAAACACTTTGGTTTTTTTTCACTATAGCTTCAGTTTATCTAATGTTAGTTTTCAAAAATCAACACTGTGTGTGCATGAATACATATATGTACACACATGTACAGATGCATGTGACCATGTGGATCTGCGTTAGTCTTTCCACATGTAGAAGTTTATTATGAAGAACACGAACAAGTCTGAGAACTGCACTGGTCTCAGCTCATGTTGCCATGGGAACATTTACCACAACAAACAATCAAACACAGGAAGACAATTAAAAGTAAGAGAAAAATGTAAATAGCACAAGACAATAGCAGAATATGTTTCAACATTAGCGTGAGCTTCCTTGATGAGAGTTTGGGTGCAAATGTTTTAGGGGAACAAAGAATGGAGCAAGGAAGGGGGATCTCATAGGGGTCACTTTGGCTGGGTTTTGAAGAGATCCTGATCAAGGCCAGGGCTCTGGAGTATGTATCCTTCACCCATGTTCGTAGGTTAGGAACATGCCAGCTGGGAGGTAGAAGATGGCGTCTTGAAACTTCCAAGCATCTTGTCATCTTTGCTGGCAGGTGAGGCAGGTGGTGGCTGCTGGAGAGTGCCTTGGACAGTGATGTGTGTGGTGACCCTTGTCGTTGGGAGTACTCAGTGTGGTCAGTGTGCTTGGAAATGGCTCTATCATCCAGATAGGAGGGGAAGGCTGGCAGCATCTGGTCACCTGTGCTGCGGTGGCCCTGGGTTGGATACGACTGTTGAGTTAATCGTGCCCTGGCAGACCAGGGAGGGAATAGGTTCTCTGTCCATAGAGTGTGTCCATAGAGGGACACACTGGCCTCAGCACAATGTCACCTCTGACTAGGTAAGTTCATCTGCTGGTTCTGCACAAGGAAGTCACTTGTTTGGAGATAGAAAACACACTCTATAGCACCACGTTATAGTGACAAAAGTGGCATGTTCACTCCATTTTTAGGCATTTAATCTCTTAATTCAGCACTGGGGTGAGGAAATGAGGTGTTAGCTATTGGGCTTTCTTAAGCAGCAATAAATAATAACATTTATTGAGCACTGTAGACTAGGGAAGAATCTGGGAATAACAGAAATGATTTTTACATCACCCTTTCTTCCTTTTAAAAGTTATTTTTAAAGTAAATGTACAGATACTTGGACTTGGATTTTTTTAAAGAGTACATAGGTTGGAAAGGACATTTGGGAAGAGTTGGATGGAGGAACAAGAAGAAATTTGATTTAAAATTTCAAAGAATAGAGCAATATCATATAAAAACAGGCTTCCTGCCAGATCCACAGGAGGAAATCCATGCTGGTACTGTAGGTCTGGCCAGTTCAGGACTGTGGAGCTTATGGGCCCTAGGGCTGAAGCCATTACTGTTACTTTACTAAGTGACCACAGTGTCAACTGCTCTCTACGTATGAAGACTGGCGCAGCTCTCAGTCCTATTCAAAGAAGAGTCTCTGTGCGGTGTACAGTGGTCAATACAGAGACCACTGTATTGTTCAGTCAGATGGCAAAAAAAAAAAGTGACTATGGAGTGCTCAGACATAAATGGGACACACACTCTGGGTGGTTTGAATCTGTTTACATACCTCTATTTTTTTATTATAATTTTTGAGGGTGCAGGGTGCGAGTGTGTGTGTGTGTGTGTGTGTGTGTGTGTGTGTGTGTGTGTACTCTTATATGAGTGCACATGTAGAGGCCAGAAGTCAGTGGTAGGTGTCTTCCTCTATTGCTCTCCATCTTATTATTTTATTTTATTTTATTTATTTTGAGACAGAATCTCTCACTGAGCCTGGAGATTCATGTCTCAGCTACACCGGGTGGCCATCAAGTCCCCAGGAACATCCTGTCTGCCACTGTGCCTGAATTTTACGTGGGTGGTAGGGATCCAGATTAGTTCCTCCTGGTTGCACAGTGAGCGACAAGCCCAGTGAACATCTTCTGCAGCAGGAGCCACTTCCGTATTTCAGTGAGATGCTTTGTAGTACAGTTCAGGTGTTTTAAAAAAAGAAACAGATGTGTTTACATCCTCTGTGCCTGTCTGCAGTGTGTGTGTGTGTGTGTGTGTGTGTGTGTGTGTGTGTGTGTAAGTGCACACTAATTAACTCTCAGTATCTGTTGACTGGGTATCTGAGTGTGATGTTGTAAGTGTAAAGTGGTTGCACTTTCCCAGCATACTGTGGAGGCATAAATATGCATTTTCGCAGACTTTCTGGGTCACCATTCTAGCTATTAGGGCCGTGTTGATCCAGTGCAGTTGCTAAATATGGGGGTTTCAGACAATTTCAGACAATCTGTTCTTCCCTTCCCCACATTTACCTCAGGCTCCAGCTACTTGTACAGAATTAGAGGGGCAAGTGGGGGACAGAGTCTAGGAGCTAACTGCTCAGAAGTCGGTGGAGAATAGCCACCCCATTTTGGCTGCAGAAAGGAACTAGCCTAGATAAGTGTTTATGAATCCATTCATCTGGGATGTAATGGATTGTCATAAGAGACAGGTATGGAAGTACTAGGTTCCAGGCGTGTTTATAGCTTCTGTGGAGGACAGTGACAGTGTCACTGAAAATAGATTGGAAAAAAAAAAGACCAGGAGAGTTAAGAGAAATAGAGTTCATGAATGCAGCCACAGAGGCCTCTCATGGCTGCCAGTCAAAAATAAGAGGTGTATGACATCAGGTATATGACATGAGAAAAGACCACAGGGCACTCTAAGACGCTGGTGTCAGAACCAAACCGAAACCTCTGCCCTTGTGACCGTGACAGATTCCTGCGACCTTCCCATGTGGACTTCTTATTAAAACAAGAAAGCGCATGAGCTGGGCCAAACATAGAAATAAGGAAGGTTCTTGTTAAAAACACTTGAGAAAAACATCCTCCTGCATTTGCTGGTCCACCAAGCATGACCTTGGGTTACCAAGGATGTTCTCTGTAAGACTAGTGAGCTCTGAGGCTTGACCTGGGTACCAGCCTCCGGAAACTGGGCCCCAGGCACAAGACACTGAGCTGATCCACCTGATTGGCCTGAGGTCAAAAGAAGGGACTAGCCAGGCATGATGCACGTTTCTCACCAGCACTTTGGAAACTGATAAAAAGAGAACCATAACTTTGAGGCCAGCCAGGGGCTGCGGAGGAGAGACCCTGGGGATGGGGGCACTTACTGGCAAGGATGGAGTGTGGCCATCTAGGAGCTAGAGAACGGCCACAGAGACGGCTCCATCAGTACAGCATTTGACTCCGAGCTTGATCTTCAGCACCCACATAAATAAGGCAGGCGACGGACTAATTTACATGGTTATTCATAGCTTTTTTTTTTTTTTGGCTAATAGCTGGGGTTAAAATCTTCTCTTTGCATCTTATTTGTTCAGTGGTTATTTGTGTATTTATGAAACTTAGGCCAGTTATTGTTTTAGAGAATGGGTGTTCCAGCACCAAACATAACAGATACCTTGTTGTTATGAAGTTAAACAGGTGATGAGGAGAGCAGTAAATAATCCGCACTCATGGTGAGCTTAGACGTGACAAGCATTGTGAAAAAAAGAAAAACCAATAAAGCACTTCAGAAATAAGATACAGACAAATGCAGACTCTAAAGCAAGAACACCGCAGGGCCAGGAAACACACCTTTCAACCAGGACCACGGAGCTGGCATTAATAAGTGTCTTCACGCCTGAGCTTCAGGGTATGCAGACATAAAAGAGAATGAGTGCGGACCAAGAGAGAAACTCGGAGAGACCTGCTCTGTCTCAGCTGTCTTCAGAGCCCCAAATATCCTCAACAGCACCCTGAAGGCAGCGTTTGGATACCACTCCTGGGACATGGCTCGGCCACCAACTACAGTTACAGTCATCCAGACGAACGTGTACGTCTGTTTCTCTTCAAATGAAAGCCACACATCTATAACCAGATCTTGAGTTTAAATTCCAGGTTCCTCTATCAAACTCAGAAAAATCTTGAATCAACTGTTGGCTAAAATCTGTGTTGACAAACACACGCAGGCAAGTCCACTTTCCCACCCTACCTACTTACTGTTTGCTCAGGGTCCCTAGCGACCATGGCAACCACCATTCATTCCAAGGTCCCGTTTTATGAACCCCTCAGCCAGCTCTGCTTCAAAGGCAGAGACTATTCTTTAGTTTTTGAAGTTTTGGAATCCAGCTTTAGGGGCTCTGAGGTGGTTTGCATGTAAAATGTCCCTTACAGGCACATGCATTTGGTTCCTAGCTGGGGGCACTGTTTTGGGGGAGGTTGTGGAATCCATCTGGAAGAAGAAGGCCTTGTGGAAAGTGAACCCAGATTCCACCTAGGTCCCCTCTAACTGCTGGTGCAATGTAGCCAGCTACTGCCACGCTCTGCCATGCCTTCAGTCACATCTGCCATGCGCTCCTCACCGTGATCAACAGACAGTACCTTCTCAAACCAAACTGTGAACCCAACTACTTGTTCTTCCTTTAAGGTTTTTTTTTTGAGGGATCTATGCATTTTTGTCTCAACAAGTAAGGAAGTTTCTTGCACAAGGTGCCGTATTATAAATTAATTTGAAAACATCTAACAAATGAGCCCATGAACGTGATGAGGTACTGCTGCAGTGACAGTCACTGCTACAGGATTCAAGGGTGCTCATAAGGAGTTTGATGTTCCCAGTTAAGCCGGAATGTACAAACCATTTAGGTGGCTGCGCATCAGCTCTCTAAAACTCAGCCTTTTGAGAGTAGCGTTTCCCTCCACGGTATCTGTGTCTGCTTTGTCCGTCAGGTTCTGCTATGAGCAGGAGAGACCCTCCCTCTCCTCATCTTACCCTGCCTTGTTCCAGGCTGACTCCTCGCTCGTGCTGGACTCTCATGCCTGTCATCCTACCTGTTGATGTGTTGAAGTGAGTCAAAGCGAGTGTAGTGATCTCATGAAGGGATGGTGGCAGATTCCACTGTGTGCTTCCATCTGAGATGATCAAAGTGAACCAAGGTGTCATCTGCCCTGTTTCTGTAGCAGACTCCTGCCTTTCAATCTCCACAAGATGCTGTGGTACCACTCAAGAATCACCCTTAACCAAAGACAGTAAGTAGCCTTGCACAAGACCATGTTCAAGAGCTGATCAATGTAGGGTCAAAAGGTATGGCTTCCTCATACCATCGGTCACTGTTTGAATGGCCATCGAAATTCCAGAACTACCAATGGGAATGATAAAGAGTGGTTCCTTCCTTCCCTCCCTCCCTCCCTCCCTCCCTCCCCTCCTCCTCTTCCTCCTCCTCCTCCTCCTCCTCCTCCTTCTTCTTCTTCTTCTCTCTCTCTCCCCTCCCCCCCTCCCCTCTGTGTGTATGTATGTGTGTATGTTTGATCAAATCTTGTTCTGAAGCTCAGGCTGACCTCAAACTCACAAGAGCTGGACTATAGGCATGGGCCACCATACTAGCTGTATATTATAATATTTTAAGCTTCTCTGAGAATGGCATTGAGACTTCTTGGTCCACTAAGTTGTGGTTCCCTGATATCCCCACAGAGGTTGTTTGAAAAAACAAACCTTCCAATAATGTCTTACATACAAGTCTCTGTTTCATGAAAGAATACTATCGACACTTCAGGACCGCTCCTACATCTAGATCTGGCTTCAAGTTTTAGCCACTTTGATAATGTCAGGTTTTTGTTAAGACTGTCCCTGAGCCCCCCTACCAAGAGCTGGACTCTAACTTTAAGCAGCTAGACCAACAGAACACCTTTAAATGACATCATCACCTGTAGTTTTGAAATTTCCATTTGCCTGAAAACTTCTCCAGTTCACGCCATTTAGTAATAGACCAGGACAATCAGGTGCTTTGGGCACAAATTCAATCAACTGGCTATGGGCCAGGGGCTTGATCAGTTTTCAGGTGTAACATATGTTCTAATTGATGATAATGACTCCTTAGTTCACTTCAAGACTTGTTTCCTCCTCTTCTAATGGCTGTCTTGGTTGGCTGACCTGCTGGATGATGAACCCAACCTTCTCTATACATTGCATTTATGTGTATTCATAGGGCAGGGTAGAGTGGCATAACACGGTGTCTCTAATCTCTTCATAGAATATTTCCCCACAAGTTATCCGGATAGTCTCTGTGACTTAGGATATGAAGTACATATTTCGGCATATATAAGCACATAAGATTAAGAATTCTAAGGTAGCAAAGTTTCCCCATCTATAAATTGTGTTTGAAAAATAAAATATCAGGATAAATTCTTTGGCTGATTTCAATTTTAGGAACTTATGAGACAAGAAGAACACAGGTTTCCTGTATTTCATAATAGTCATCACTGCACTGCTTAAGTTACTGACATATTTATAGAAAATAAATAAATAAAGTAGGGGCACGCACGTGGATAGCTCAGTAGGGAAGGACACTTGCTGCCAATCCTGAAGACCAGAGTTTGATTCCCCAGAATCCACATGGTTGGAGGACAGAACTTACTTCCATATGTTGTACTTTGACTTGAATATATATACCAATGGCACGAGTGTACAAACACACACACACACACACACACACACACACACACACACACACACAGAGAGAGAGAGAGAGAGAGAGAGAGAGAGAGAGAGAGAGAGAGAGAGAAATATAAAAACCTTTAAAATTTAAAATCCACTAATGAAAATAACTCATAGTGGCTTGCCCATCAATACAAAATCAAATATATAAAATTATTTTATTTTCAGCATTCCCTCTCAAAAATCCTGCTGCCTTTATGCTGTTTTCCACACCCCTTCCTACATCTCTCAAATTAAGATCCAAGCTCCTGTTCACAGCAACACTGCTATCAAGAGCTGGAGCAGGAAACTACCCAAGTGTCAATCAACAGATTACTAGACAAAATATAAGATAGAATACACAAGAGAATATTATTCAGCTCTACAGCTGAATAAAATCTGACCCATGTTCCAAGACGAATAAACACTGAGGCCATTAAGTGGGATGACCAGCTCACAAACAGATGAATGCTGTATAATGACTTGCAGGAGGCACCGAAAGGAGTCCTCATACAGGAAGTAGATTGTCCATGGCTGGATCAAAACTTACTGTCCAATGTACACAGAGCTTAGGAGGATTTCAGGCCACAGGAGAATAGCCATGTCTGCACACTTAATGATACACTTAGAATGTAAAAATGGTTAGAATGTAAATGTCCTTTTGTGTTTGTTTTTACCACAACTGAAGGGAAAGAATCTGAGTTTTTAGATTTACATCTCCATCCTAGGCTTGCACTCTGCACTAGAAGCCTTGCCTCATGGGCATGATGCCCAGGGTTGATCCTTAGTACTGTCAAGAAATTAAAGAAAAAGTTTAATCTTCATCCTGCTAGAGAATCAGAGAGCCTTGCAGTACTGTATTGCCTCAGTACTCGGGGTGGGGGGGCTGCCGGGGCGGAGGGGAGGTGGGGCGGGCAGAGGGTAGGGCACAAGGAGAGAAAGTAGGAGCCCAATGCTAGGTCTCTCCTGGAGAGAATACTTTTTGCCATTCTTAGTTCTTGGAGGAGGCAGAAACAATGGTAGCTTTGTCAGCCGTGTGGAACAGTGCAGGGAGAAACAGGAAAGGGACAAAGTCAATGCAGGAAAGCAAGAGATGAGGCTGACCTCACTGCATCACTGGCTTTGGTGTCAAGAGAGGGTTGAGCCTCCCTCAGAGGCGCCTGTGTTTGAACATTTGGTCAAAGTGCTGGTGGCACTTTGAGGTACAAGCATAGCTAGAGATCCGGCCAGTTGGTGGTAGTAAGCCGTGGGTGGTTATACCTGCCTGTGGTTGTATGGCTGGGAAGATACACAAAAAACGTGAGAAGGCTCTGCCTGCCACGCCACCTGTTTCTACCTCCATGACCTCTGCCACGCCTTTCTGGAACTGAGAGTTAAAACACATCTCTTTTTCTAGGCAATTTGTTGCCACAACAAGAAAAGTAACCGGTGCAGAAAAGCAAACACCTTCTCTGACCGCTGGTCTTGGAAGGACCCTCCAAAGGTCTCTCCCAGATCTTCTGCCCTTTGTCGCAAAGCACAGATCTGCTCTGACCATCAGGAGCATGTTCTTCCTGCTGGCCTTGAGTGAGTGTGGTTTCCCAGACCATTTGGTGCTCCCATTGACTGGACCACAAGAAAGAATGATCATGCAGTTTGAATTTACTTGGGGATTCCCAACATGACAGACATACCTTCATACGTCATCATAGCCGCGTTCACCAGAATTGTTTACGAGGAGGTTTCGGCTTACTTGCTTGTTTTTGTGTGTTTGTAACTATTTCTGTTCTTAGACATAAGTTCACATGAGTCTGAGTCCAGAGGTTGATGGTGGGTGTTTTCCTCAGCTGCCCTACCTCTTATTTTTTGAGACAAGATTAGACAGACTGGCCAGCAAGTCCTAGAAGTCCCCTCATCTCTGCTCCCCATGGCTCAGATTATTGGTTCGTGCCATCACCCCTGGGCTTTATATGGGATGCCCTGGGGATCCAACTCAGGTCCTCATACTTGTGTGCCAAACACCTTGTCGACCAGGTCATTGCCCCAGCCCTCATGAAGAGGTTTTAGCAGTTAACACAATTGGGTTTTATAAAAAAAAAAAAAGGGAGGGGGATTTTATTTGCACAGGGTGACGTTGAAAGGCAAGAGGTTTGGGGAGTCCTTGCTCAGCATGTATGAGGTCCTGAGACTGACTCTGACCACCGTAACATAAAATAATAACCTCCATTTGGGCTCTATAAAGAGGTAAAAACAAACCAGAGGGAGATTTGGAGCTGGGTCAAACTTGAAAGCCTTTGGTACAGCATCTTAGTATTTTGGAGACAGGACAGAGTTCTGCATACTCTATAAAACTCAATTACTATGATTTACCACATACCTACATGCTAACAACATGTAAACAGAAGGGATACTTGAAAACTGCATATGAGCAAACCAGAGTATTCAGAGTTTAAGTAAAAATAGCTACTCACAGACTGGGGACATGGCTCAGTCTGTAAAAGTGCTTGTCTTACAAGGATGAGGACCTGCGTTAGACTTGCCAGGACCCACATAAGAAGGCAGAGAGTAGTACACACTCGTAATTCTAATCCTGGAGAGGTGGAAACAGGCAAGTCCCCAGGGCTCTCTAGCTAGTCCAATTGGTGAGTTCCTGGTGAATTAGAGATCCTACCTCAAAGGAGGTGGATGGCGTTCCTGCGGGTAACCTCTGAAGTTGCCCCCCACCCACCATGTGCACAGGTGCACACACAAGCTCACAAACACTTTAAAAAACAGATATAAAGGGCCAGAAAAAAATGTTTCCCTGGCTAAAATTACTGGTAGCTATTACAGAGGACCTCGGTTTGACTTCCAGCAGGCACATGGCACCTCATACCCATCTGCAACTTCAGTTCCAAGGAATCCAATGTCCTTTCCTGGCCTCTGCAGGCACTGCACACACACAATGCACAGACATACATGCAGATAAAATACCCATATGCATAAAATGAGAATAAGGGTAAAAACTTTAAGTATATGAATTAGTAAAGTGAAGAACAGTGAAAATAATTAAAAGGGGTGTATATGTGTGTACGCACACATATAGTGATATAAATATACTATCCTTTGTTTGGGCCATTTGATTTTTCTAGGATTTTTATACCTTTCATACCAAAATGTGACTGAGTCTCAGCTTCAAACTCTAGCACACACTCTTTTCTTTGTCAAGATTTCATCGTGTTGAGGACATAGCTCATTGGTAGGGTGTTTGCCTGGCAGGTACGCGGCTTTGGTCTGATCCCTGGCATGGGGAAAAAATCTAATGGCTTATTTAGTTACAACTCTGCTTCTCTTTTCCATAAGAACAAAAGCCATCACTTGCTTTCTCAAGATCAAGGGAATTCTTTGTGACATGACCATGGGGCATCTCATAACAGAATCACAGGACGGCCGTAGCTTTAGCTTCAGTTTCTATCCTCAGTGATTCAGACACTACATCTTGGCTCCTTAGAAATTTGGTGTGGGGGACATTTTATTCTAAGTGGTTATTGACTTGGTCCACTGTCAACTTGCTTCCTTTTTTAGATTTATTTATTATTTGCACGTGTGTGTGCGTGTGCACCTTTATATGCATTGCATACTTCCACTGTGGAAGCCAGAGGGCACTTGGTCCCCTGAAAATGGAGTTACAGCTGGTTGTGAGCCATCTGACTTGGGTGCTGGAAACTGACCCTGAGCCTTCTGTGATATCAGGTAGCACTCTTCACCTCTTAGCCGCCTCTCCAGCCCCTGACGTCAACACTCCTGTCTCTCTCTCTCTCTCTCTCTCTCTCTCTCTCTCTCTCTCTCTCTCTCTTCCTTCTTTCTTTTGGTAGGAGGGAATATTCTTTCCTCAGCCTGAGAAGAATAGTTGATCTCAGTTTATATAAATCCATGCTTGTCAGGGAAGGGGGCCTGCTAGGGTCAGGCCTGATGGTTCCTACAGACCCATGTGCCATCCCCCACGCCCATCTCCCCAAGAGAAGAAGGCCTGCTAGGGTCAGGCCCTGATAACGAGGATAAGGTGGTTTAACGTCATAGCCCTGCTTGCTGCAATCCACAGACATAGCAACAACACAGGGAGGGGGATGGAAAGGGCTATGGCCAATAGAGGATGAGACCTCAGCAGGGCAGGAATCCTGAACAAGGTTCAGACAAGAAGTAACCATGAGACAAGCCCTCAAGGACGATAGGTTTTCGCCAACCAGGGCTGGCAGGAGGGGCATTCTGATTGCAGAAAAGCCCAGGAAAAGAGAACAGGCCAGACCCTGGGTATGGTCAGCGGCAGCTAACAGCTCAGGCAGAATGTTTGGAGGGAATCAGTGAGAGAAAGGCTAGGAAAGGCAGGAAAAACAAACCGAGGGCACAGCTTTCCTGCAGATGGGCTCTAATTAGGATGAGTGCTCTAGGTTATGTGACCCCAGGAAGGGAAGACTGGAATGTGCCGGCTAACTAATGCCTTTATATCATGTTTACAAAGAGATGATGGCCCAAGAGCAAAGAGGCTGGTGACAACTCAGAGCAGAAACTTAGCAGCTGGGCTGGAAGTGTAGCTCAGTGGTTGAGTACTTATATACCATGCACAATGCCCTGGGCTTGCTCTTAAGTATGAAAAACAACAACAACAACAACAACAACAACAACAACAACAACAACAAAAAGCAGCTCCCATCAAAGACGGAAAAAGAGCATTCTTCAGATTGTTGCAAAGGTCTGTTGCCCTGAGACATGAGCCTCTGTTGTAGAGACAAAGCCCGAGGCTACCAATCCTCTGCGATCATAAAATCATGACCCCTGTGCTAATGTTCTGTTCTCTGGCCTGGCACTCATGGCAATGCTCACCCTAAGCCAGGCTTGCCATCCACGTCTCCCTCAACTCTCTTCCCGTGTTACATCACAGCGCAGATGAAAGAGATGGCATTTGACACTTGACCTGGACTCTGGGTCTTGGGCCGACACACTCTCACTAACATGAGTTTGTCCGGAAAGTTACAGAGCAAAGGGGGAAGGGAGTGCCTAAGAAAGTCCTAGAAGGCAGCATCAAACCCAACCAGCCTGTCCACCTGCAAGGCTGCTGAGGGACAGGCACTGAATACAGTATTCAGTCACCCAGGCTGGCAAGCTTATGTAAAAATCCTCTATTCAGGAGACAGATCCTGGAAAAGCTCCACGCTCTGAAGTCCTGTCTCAGGAACTTCTTCATAGGGGTGTATCAACATTTCTCAAAGGGGCTGGCAAGATGGCTCAGCAGATAAAGGGGTTTACCTCCCAGCCAGGGAACTGATCCATCTGTCCAGAGAACAGTGGCCCTTTGCCTTTCAAATGAGTGGGTTTCTTAGCATGTGACAAACAAAAGTCAAAGAACAAAAGTCAACTAGCAGCTAGAAGGCAAAATATCCTCAATCCAGATGCTCACAAGATCCAGCAGAGACTACTGGAGTAGCCTGACTGAGAGATCAAACTAGAGTAACGTTCCCAAGTCGGGGGCTTATGGTACCCAGCAGAAATGACCGAGGACGCAGGAGTCACTCTGGGGTTTCTGGTTGGGAATCTCTCTATGGACAAGGTTCTGGCTTCTGCTGTAGGCACATTTATACCACAGGATAAACAATATTAACCTCTGTTGCAGAGGGTTCACCTCTGAGCTGTTCCCGAGGACACAGTGTTTTTAATGCCCTTATCTGGTTGCTGTGTTTCCTTCTTCCCATCACAGAGCCGGGGCCAGCCTGACCCAGGATGTGGGGCTTTGGAAGACACTTTACATAAACCTGCTTGAGTCCGAGATAAGGATGGGCCTCCTTGCTCCCAAAGTCCACTTTGAATAAACTTGGACAGCACAAGACATTCCACAGATATAATGTAGATTAGTGGGGCAGATGCTCCTGTCATCTTAAGGGTAAGTGTGTGTGTGTGTGTGTGTGTGTGTGTGTGTGTGTGTGTGTGTGCGCGCGCGCGCACTCGCGCCGTGTGCATGTGCGCGCTCGTGCCATGACTTCTGCTGACATTCTCTTGGTCAGAATCCAGCCACATGGGAAGCTGGTGAATGTGGTCCTCAGCAGAGCGGCCCACTGCATGTGAGAACAGAGAAGGGAGGGACTTGGCTTCTGTCATGTCTGAATGTCTACTCAAGCCCTCTTCTGGGTAGCTGATACAGCTACAATTCTCCCTACCTAGAGCTAAAGGTCTCGCGAGAATGAGAAAGGAGGAGCGAGTACAGTGGACCTTTCTCTGGCTTACCTAGGGCCATTTCTTAGAGTGTGCCCCATGCCTCACACACTGGGCGGCTCAGCCTAACTCTCTGACCAGCTCACTCTTGCTCCTCTCCCAGGCTCCTTGTCTTCTCCATCACCTCCTGGGAATCCCCGGACTTCCTGGGTCAAGAACAAGTTTCTATGCCCCTGCATGAACGTGACCGCTAATTGTCAGTTCCTCCCTGGGCCCGTTGTGCCTGTCCACTGTTGCCCCCACTTCTGACGGTTGGAGCTCAGGGAAACAGCATATGGGTTTGTCTTGAAAGAACATACATGCATTTTGAAGCCAGGTCTGTATGTGGAAAAAGGACCAATCAGTTCAGGTAGGAGGGGAATTTCCCAACTTCTTGTTTCAATAGAGAGAAGCAATTGTTTGAAGTTTCTACTTCTTGTTCTGCTATTACAACATCATTAAACCAATAAACACTAATTAGTCCTTACAGAAGCGTGATGACGGGCCTCAGATAGAACCGGAACATTCATAAAACGTGGTTTCTAGACTCCTGAGACTGCCTTCTAAGTGAGGGGGAATGAAAGGTTTCTCTTACTGATGCGTGAATTAAAAAAAAAAAAAAACACCAGCTCATCATTTTATTATCCTACAAGGAAGCCCACAAAAGATAATCCCTCATCTCATAAAGGCCTTTAAGTAAATACTTTAATACATTTATTGGAAAAACACCGAGGACCAACATTCATTTAAGAGAATATTCCAAAATGGATGAACAAAACATATTTTACAAAAACAAATAAATAAAAGATAGAATTAGTTGGGTGTGGTGGCACATGCTTTCAATCCCAGCACCCAGGGAGGCAGAGGCAGGTGGATCTCTGTGAGTTCAAAGCCGATCCTGGTCTACAAAGAGAGTCCAGGACAGGCAAAGCTACACAGAAAAACCCTGTCTTTAAAAAAAAAAGCGGCTTTCCTGAAAATGTAATGTTATGAAAAGGAAAAGTTCTGAAAACAAAGGTTCTTGAAAAGTCATGAGTTTAACTTTTTAAAGTTTAACCAATATGCCAATATAATATAGTGCCCACTTATACATAATTCTTTCATAATCCCATAAAATCATAATCTCAATTAAATGCTGTATTTTATAATTTGTCTTGGTCATGGTATTTTGTCACAGCAATAGAAAAGTGACCAAGGAGATAACAGAGCAGCAGAGTAGCTCCGTGCACACACAAGGTCCCAGATTTAATCCCCAGCACCACTGAACAAACCGCCAAGCGAGATACTGCGACAAATATGATCAATTGAGTTTTTGACAGAGACATTGAGACCATTGAATGGAGAAATAAGTTGCACAGCAAATAAATACTGTAGGGAAAATGGATATCTACATATGAAAGAGTTCATTTGGATCTTTATATAAACATGAAAACTGTTGTGAAACAGATGAGCGATCCAAATGTAAGAGCTAACACTATACAACTACGAGAAAAAAGGAACATGAAGGACAGTCTCCATGGTAACACATCTGGAAGTGATTTTATGGATGACAGTTTTCATTAAAAAAAAAAAAACCTTTTGTATCAACTGCTACCATCTAGAGTTAAAAGACAACCCATAGAACTGGAGAAAATGCCTGCAACCCACATATGAGATATAAACAAATCTTACATCACAACAATCAAAAAGCAAACCTGATTAAAGTGTGGACTGTAGCTGGTCTTTGCTACTTTGTGTGCTCTTCCATTTCCCACCCTTTACCTGCCCCCCCTGCCCAGTTTCACCCCCATCACTAGACAGGAGAGAAAGAAGGACAGAGGGGAGAGATAAAGATCCCTGAATCTATTCTTTCCCTTTGTTTCTTCTTTGAGCATGGCTACTAACAAACCACAAACCACGACCAACTCACCCTGAATGACCAACCACCACCAACTCCTCTTGGGCCCTAGCATATGTACACTCACTGAAAAGTTCCCAGAATTCCAAGTGTCACACAACTGCAGAAACTATCTTCAGATGGCAAAACCATTCCTCTGCTAAAGCACTAGGCAAATCATACTCAGCTGCTTTGAACAGTCTGAAGCAAGCCCAAATCCCTATACCTGGGATTAAAATGAAAACGTATTCTTATATCTCATATAATTAAAAAAAAACCAAAATTACAAAATTGTGATTGCACTAAACAATGAACTTGAACGGACAGTTCCATCAAGATGCACAGATGCCAATAAGGACATAAAGGGAGCTCAGCAGGGTCTGCCATGGGGGAAAACAAAATGAAAACAAAATGAACCCAGGTACGGTGGTGCACACTTGGAATCTCAGCACTCAGGAAGCAGAGGCTAGAAGCCTGGTCTACATCGTTCTAGAATAATGTGTGCTACATAAAAACACTGTCTCAAAATACCCCAGACAATGACACCACTTTGTACCTATTACGAAGACTATGACTTTAAAAGGAAAACAGGCATTTATGAGACTATAAAGAAACAAAGCATCAGTACATTGCCAGAACGTAAAGTTGCATCATGTGGAATGCTGTCTGGAAGTTCTTCCTAAAATTAAATGCAGAATTACTACATGATTCAGCAATTCCACTTCTGGGTATATTCCCACAAAAACAGGAACTCAGAAAGTACACTGGAGCTCACAGCAGCAGGCACAACGACCACAACAGGGAAGTGGTTCAACTGTCTGTCAACAAGTGTAGGATAAGCAAAATGCAGAGTAGGCATAGGACGGAGCGCTATTCTACCTTACAAAGGAATGAAATTCCCATAGGTGCTGACTACAACAGGACGAACCCTGAAAGAATTATGGTAAGTGAAGTAAGTCAGACAGGAAAGGGCAAGTAGTGTTTGATGTCATTTCCATGAAGTGTGAAAAACAGGCAAGTTCACAGGAGCACAACAGTGGTCACCAGGCAGTAGAGAGAGAGAGAGAGTGAAGAATCACTGTGTAATAGCTAGAGTGTTCTTAATGTGATAGGGTGAGAGTGCTAGTAGAGGTAGTTGCCCAGCAATGTAAATGTATTTTCTGTAACTGAGTTGTACACCAAAATGGCTAAAATAGTAAATCTCATGAAAAAAAATATATATAAATCACAATGCGAGGAATATGCAAAAAGAAAGAATGTTAGCCAGGGCAATGCCATTTTGTATGGTTCCTCCATTTTGGTTGAACTATGGCAGTTTCCCAAACCACAATAATTTGGTTATCACAACTGAGATTGTTGCTCCTTCTCTTGAGGGTCTAGCCCATGGATGAGGGCCGGGGGTTCAGGCTGAGGGGGTGAACATCTGGGAGTCACCACATGTACACCGGGAGTCAGGTGAAAGCAAACCAAGGGCATTTTATTTCATTTATTCAGGAAGAGAGAGCAGGTTATATGGCTTTGGGCAACCAATCAGGTTCTTCCATGCCACCTCCAAGCTGCCAATGGATGTTCATTTCTGGGCAAACCCTGCAAAGTCAGGTCATGTATTCCACACACATCCCCGCAACCCACTACCTTCCATAGTCACCTCCACAGAGCTACCTCAGGCCGTGAGCCCTCAAGGCCCTTTGCCAGGAATGCCCACATTGGGTAACTTGTTCTTCTAGAATATTGCCCTCCTCACCCTTATAGCTAATTCAAGGATAACCTTACTACAAGCACGTTCTATAGGTTATCATCAATCACGTGACACTGACCCTCCCTACTGCCTGTGCAACCTGCAAGGGACCTCCCCACTCTGCCACACAGGCCTGAACTCCCCCCAGAGCCCTCTGGTTGCCTGTCTGTGTTACTAACTTTTCTACTAGATGCCCTAGCCCAAGCACAATCCATCTCAGTGCCCCCTTAACCCCAAACCCGAACCTTTCAATGCGCAAATGCCTTTAAATGCCTACAAACAAATTAATAACAAAATGCTTTATCAAAAAGTTATATTTTATCATCCAATCAAATTCTCATTTATGAATGAGTATAAGATAAAGACAGTTTGGGGTCACGAAAGATTGGAAAGTTTTACTTTCTATGAATGCTATCTTGATTCAGTGCCAGCTCAAAATCTCTCTTTCTTAAGTAGGAAGAGACAGTGAAGACAACTACTGAAATTTCAGGTGTGCATTGTGAAGACACAGCACGGTGCATTTAGGCAAAGCAAAACAAACAAACCCACAATCAGATGCTACTGATGACCTAGAAAATTTGCAGAACATAAAAGAACTGGCAGCAACCAAAACCTTCTATTTGGTATGTCCAGATTTGAAAAGATGCTGTAACAATGGCACAGAGCATTGTGGAACAATGCTATGTCCTCCGTGGCTCAGATATTGGCTTAATTGGAGAGATTAGTGAATGAGAAAAGGACAGACATACAGACAGATGTACAGAAAAACTGGGGTTGGGTGGTCTGTGTGCACGTTGATGGAGTGCACTAGCTACATCACAGCCCAGAACCTCAGCACCTCCATTATACACAGCCCAGAAGGGGGTTAGCTGGTTTCAGTCAGAGGTCTCTGTAGGGGAGCTGCCTCAAGTTGCAGTCATCGAAGAGGAGGAGGCTACAGTTGCTAGTTTTTGCCATACTGTCAACAAACATCAGCACACAGACTAGTGGAAGATGTCCCCAACTAAGAGTCTTGACCCTGGGGAAGGCTTTGCCACTCTCATGGTCTTAGGCCCTGGGGTCTTTGCCACAGCTGTGCTCATGCCTACGGTACACTTAACTCAGGGTGTCCTTCTCTTCCCTGAGCACAGGAAGAATGTGGATTTTTTTTCTAAGTAAAAAAACTAAGAATAAAATCAAGGAAATCTCTCAGGATAAGCAGACCATCTAAAGATCCTGGTCCATCTTGTTTGAATCCTGAAGAATGACAGAGACAGCGAAGGGTAGGGCTGTTTGAAGGAGCAGTCAGTTTAAAACTTGGAAAGTGAAGAAAAGAAAGACTCTTCATGGGGCGTGGGGCTCTCCTGTCTTTGCTTCCCATCTCACAGAAGCGGTGCCAGGATTACGGATGTGAGCTTTCTGTGTGGATCCCCAGGATCAAAGCTCCGAGTGCCTTTACTCACTGAGCCACATCCCTGGCCCACAGGACAGTTTTTAACTTAAGAGTTCTATGTATAACACACTGTGAGTTGGGCAGAATAAAGTGGTCTGAGGAAATTGTCTATTGAGAAATAACAAAAAGGGGAAAAATTTTTAGATAAATTAAAATTAGAAGTCTATTAGAGAGAAATGAAAAAAAAAAAAGACTCAAACAACAGAACACAAAACACAATTTGCTTAATAGGGAGGACCCTAAGAGCAGAGCAGGTTCTGAGGGCTCTAGCCAACAGTGTGATAAGAAAGCAGAGCCAACGCCTTGAGAGTAGCCAAAGGGGTCAATGTCATCCATACAACCAGTCATTTTGCTACTAGCTTGGTTAATTGGCTGTGAGATGTCCCTTGACCAACAGAAAGCCCATACTACCATTAAACTCCATATTGGTCCCATCAGTTGGCATAGAGCAGGCTAGTCCAAAGCAACAACTCTTACATTTTACTCAACAGAAACCACTAACATTTAGACAGCACTAGGGAGGAAAAAAAGAAAGTTCTGATAGGAGAGAATCCGACTGAGAAGGCAGGAGAATTCTGAGATGTGAGCTGTGGAGCTGCACCCAGACCAAGGACATAAGGAGGCAGCTGAGCTCTGGAAAAGATAACCATAAAGTGTATAAAAACATGACAAGATCAGAATAATGTGAAGATATGGTACTTTCTGAGAACACAGAGCAGGAAATCATCAACTCTAGGAAAACAGGAAGATATCCAAGAAAGCCTTAGATCAAGTATCAAGCAAACAAAACCATCTTGGGGTTTTAGTTAACTTGTGCAACTTAAAGAAAAGAATATCCATTTGACTGTGAAGGTAGGAACATTTTATTTTAGTTAGTCAGTGTATGGAACTTTCCACTGTGTCCGAGAAAAGGGAAGCAGCCACAGCCTTGAGGATAACATGAAGTAATCAAAATAAGGAAAAGCAGGAATTTCATTTTGCTACGCTTTGTTGTTAATTTTTGAGTCAATAATAAACTCAACACAGAAGACTTCACTACTGGAGAGGAAAGTGAGAACGTTAATGTCAACACGATGTGAAAGAAAGCAGCTAATCCAAGAATAAGGAATGAAGTTAAAGGATAGAAAATATAGAAAAGGTAAAAATTGAACGACTCTGTGCAAAGTTGTCATACAAAAAATTGAGATTCTAGGATATCAAAGATTAAAGGTTCAACATAACTTACAGAAGAACTAAAAATTAGACATAGAGGAATATGGTTAAAAAATAGTGTGATAAAAGTTACATATTCAGGGTTTAATATCAGTTTGATTAAAGGTTCAACATAACTTACAGAAGA